>NC_048604.1:6394601-6729446 GCF_003668045.3 Cricetulus griseus
CTCAAAAAATAAAGATAATAAGATTATCCAGTGAAATACCATAATTCAACCATTGACAGTTAGTGATCTTCTTCACTTCCCTAGCCACTGTTTCCATTCCTCATCTAAAAGATGTAAGCATGTGGTCATATACATACCTGGTAAGCTGATGTTGTATTGAAAACAGTATAATATCTATAGCTCCATAATACAGTGAATAGTTTCCTAAACAGAACATGACATTTGCCTCCAGAAAGCTAATGTCATGGATATTGTGGCAAGACAAAGCAGTGAGATATGCAGCAGTGTGATCCTCTGTCTCATCTAGAATGCTATAAAAAGGAGTAGTAAGCTCAATCACTGAATGAGATACATTAAAAAGTCTTTGAAATCTAGAAGAAAGCCTGTAATACTGTATTTTCAAAATAAGCACATCCTTATGCTGGTATTGATATGGTGTTATCCTGAGTTATTTCTGTGTTCTCAATTAATTCTGAACTGAACCCTGCTAATTGACAGGCCCAGTCCAGTTCAACAGAGTACGCATTCTGTACTGTCCCTATAATACAGAAAAGAACCTGGAGAAGAAATGTTCATATTGTCTCTCATGAATGCAGTTTTTTTCATTCTTAAACTGAAATGATTAATCATAGATAACCAGATATTTGAGGAAAAACAATACCATGATAAAGAAATACCAACACAATTCAATGAAGGACCCCAGAGAAAATACATAATACCTAGAAATTTTGAAAAAGGTAAGCGACTATAGATATGGTTGGAAAAGTCTGACATCTATAGGATAGAAAGAAATAATCATTATGAATATAATAGTGGAAACATTTTATTCATTATCATGAAATTCAATGTTTATACTCATTAATCATTCTTTAACATCTTTATCCTATATTTGTCTACAGAATATTGATTAGCATATATGACTATCTATTTGACATTTTAAGCTCAATACATAAAACTGGAATTCAGATATCTCAGTGATAACTACTGCTAAGTAAAACTTCATTACAAATTTCCCTTATACACACACACATTAATTACACCATGTATTCAGTTGGCCAAGAAAATAAGTCTTGGATTTATCCCCATCACCTCACATTTAGAAATTCCAGTTGTCTCAGACTCAAAATGAACCAAAGAAATATTTTATTTATGTCACTACCATGTTTAATAACTTACTTGGTAAAAGCCAATGTCTTTGTTCTTTTTTAAATTCATTTTTATACCAACCACAGTTCCCCCTCCTTCCCCGCCTCCCACTCCCCTCACCTCCCCCACCCCACCCCCATCTAGTCCTCAGTAAAGGTAAGGCCTCCCATGGGGTGTCAGCAAGCCCTGGTACATTCAGTTGAGCAAAGCATCACACCATATAGAATGTGATTCAAAAAGCAAGCTAATGCACAAGGGATAAATCCTGGTCCCAATGCCAGGGGTTCCACAAACAGACCAGGCTACAAAACCATCGTCCACATGCAGAAGGCCTACTTAGGTCCCATGTAGGCTCCCCAGCTGTCTGTGAGCTCCCACAAGTTCAGATCAGTTGTCTCTGTGGGTTTTCCAGTCATGATCTTGACCACCCACACACCGCCTTGCTCATATAATCCCTCCTCCCTCTCTTTAGCTGGAGTCCCATAGCTTGGCTTGCTGCTTGGATGTGGGTCTCTGCATCTGCTTCCATCAGTTATTGGATAAAGGTTCTATGGTGACAGTTAGGGTAGTCACCAATTGATTAAAGGGAAGGCCAGTTCAGGCACCCTCTCGACTATTGCTAGAGGTCTTAGCTGGGGTCATCCTTGTGGATTACTGGAATTTCCATAGCATTGGATTACTCCCTGGGCCATAATGGCTCCCTCTATGGAGATAACACTTTCAAAGCTCTCTCATTCCATCGCTCCCCCAACGCAACCATGCCATTCCCTCATGTTCTCATCCCCCATCTCCTTCCTTTTACTGCCACCTGCCACTTTACCCAGATCTCATCTATTTCCCCTTCACACGGCAATCAATATGTCCCTCTTAAGATCCTCCTTGTTGCTTAGCTTCTCTGGGACTACGGATTGTGGTCTGGTTTTCCTTTGCTTTGCATCTGTTATCCACTTATGAGTGAGTACATGCCACATTTGTCTTTCTGGGTCTGTGTTACCTCAATCAGGATGATTTTTTTCTAGTTCCATGCATTTGACTGCAAATTTCATGTTGTCATTGTTTTTGCAGCTGGGTAATACTACATTGTGTAAATGTACCATTTTGTTTAAGCATTCTTCCATTGAGGGGCATCTGGTTGTTTACAGGTTCTGGCTGTTAAAAATAATGCTGCTATGAACATAGTTGAGCAAGTGTATTTCTGTTATTATTGAACATTCTTTGTGTATATACTCAAAAGTATAGTTCTGGGTCTTGAGGTAGACTGATTCCCATTTTTCTGAGAAACCCGCATACTTATCTCTAAAATGGCTGTAAAAGTTTGCACTCTCACCAGCAATGGAAGAGGGTTCCCCTGATTCCACATTCTCTCCAAATTAAGCTGTCCTTAGCATTTTTGATCTTAGCTATTCTGACAGGTAGAAGATGGTGTCTCAGAGTCATTTTGATTTGCATTTCCTTGATGACTAAGGATACTGATCAATTCCTTAAATGTATTTTGGGCATTTGTGATTCTTCTGTTTAGAAATCTCTGTTTAGGTCTGTACCCCATTTTTACTTGTATTAGTTGGTATTTTGACATCTAGTTTCTTGAGTTCTTCATATATTTTGAAGATCAGCCCTCTGTCAGATATGGGATTGGGGAAGATATTTTCCCATTCTGTAGGGAGCCATTTTGTCTTGTTGACAATGTCCTTAGCCTTACAGACAAGTTTCAGTTTCAGGAGGTCCCATTTATTGATTGCTGCTTTCAATGTTTGTGTTGCTGGTGTTGTATATAGGAAGCAGTCTCCTGTGGCAATGTGTTCAAGGCTACTTCCTCTTTCCTTTAACAAAATAGAAACAAATAGAACAGTACAAAAAAAATCAATGAAACAAAGAGTTGGTTCCTTGAGAAAATCAACAAGGTAGACCAACCCTTATCCAAACTAACCAAAAGACAGAGAGAAAATATCAAAATTACCAAACTCAAAAGTGAAAATGGGGACATAACAACAGACCCTGAGGAAATCCAAAGAATCATCAGGTCATAATTTAAAAACATGTATTCCACAAAATTGGAAAATTTAAAAGAAATGGGCAATTTTCTGGATAGGTACCATATACCAAAATTAAATCAAGAAGAGATAAACAATTTAAATAGACCCATAATCCCTAAGTAAATAGAAGCAGTCAATAAAAGTCTCCCAATGCCCCCCCCCAAAAAAAATTCCAGGGCCAGATGGCTTCAGCACAAGGTCTTTATTCTAAATCACAAGGTTCTCCATGGTTTAACCATTACCTTCTTGTTTTTTCCTACTACACATTTCATTCATTCAACTGATCAAACTTGTCTTTTTACTGTTCCTGAAACACATTAGATAGCCTCTAATGTCAGGCTTTTCTATGGCTTTTACTTTTTCTTTAAATAAATTTTCATTTAAATTAAAAACAATCTTTACATACCAATCACATCCTTTCAATTAACCCCCCCATTAATCCCCCATCTCACCCCCTGTCCATTCCCCAGTGAGGGTGAGGCCTCCCATGGGGGAATCCTCAAAGTCTTTCACATCATGTAGGGCAGGGCTCTTGCTCCCCACTGTACCGGGTGTATCTAGGCTGAGAGAGTATCCCTCCATAGGAAATGGGCTCCCAAAGTCCATTCATATACTAGGGATAAATACTGGTTCTACTGCCAAAGGTCCCATAAACTGCTCAGGCCTCCCAACTGACACCCACATTCAGAGGGCCTGGTTCAGTCCTATGATGGTTCCCCAGCTGTCAGATTGGGGATCCTACACTCCCACTTGCTTGAGTCAGATGTTTCTGTGGGTTTCCTCAGTATGGTCTTGATTACTTTGTTCATCACTCCTCCCTCTCTATAACTGGACTCCAGGAGTTTGGCTCAGTGCTTGGTTGGGAATCTCTGCTTCTGCTGCCATCAGCTACTGGATGAAGGCTCTAGGATGGCATTTAAGGTAGTCATCAATCTCATTAAAGTGGAAGGACATTTAAGGTAGCAACACCACTATTGACTAGATTCTTAACAATCTTTATTATCAGATATTGGTGGGATGATTTATCCTCATGATTCTTTTAGACCTGTATTCAAAATTCAGCTTTCTAATGAAGTCTTTCTATACAACTTTATGTAATCACTTCACCCAGTACTTCTTATCTCCTGTCTATTTATTTGTCTTCCCAGGATTTATCACCTTCTTTAGACTGTATTAGATACTTAACTCCTTATCATCTTTACCCACTGAAAACTAAGACATGGGTTTTGCCTAAAAGCAGTGGATAATATTTTGTTCAATCCTATAAATTTAAGGACTCAAATACTACTTTACATATAATGGATGCTTCATAAACATTTGCAGAGAGATGAAAAATGATATTTTTCATCATATAAGAAGAAAATCAACATCTCTGACAGATCAATTATTACATTAGTGTTACTTTCATTCCTAAAACTATGGTACCTCAAAGCTTCATGATTTAAAATTACTTGAACCTCGAGTTTTACATTTTATCACTTGAAACAAATCAAATGAAACTATCATGTAAGGCTATTTTTCCAGCACAAAATGAACCCAGAAAACTTAATTTCTAAGTTTTGTATTTTGGAGAAAACTCAGAAATTTACTTTCAAAGTAGTCAACAAAATGTATCCCAGTAAAATAGGATGTAATATAATTGCTTTAATCTAAACAGAAAACTAATATTACTTAAAATCTTATCTAATAAGAAAAAATTGTATACCATATGCTGTATGTGTAATAACTCCTAGATTGTTGGAAATAAAATACTGATTCATCCCACACCCCTGAGGGAAAGAAAGTTAATCAGAATTCTTACTTGAAATGCCTCCTCATTTTAATATGTAGCAATAATACACCATTTCTGAGTGAATGATAGAATAAAGTATTAGAAAAAATAGTTCATTTGATATGTTTCTTTTTGTTTGTTTGTTTGTTTTGTTTTTCTGAGACAGGGTTTCTCTGTTAGTTTGGAGGCTGTTTTGGAACTCGCTCTAGGCTGGCCTCAAACTCACAGAGATCCGCTTGCCTCTGCCTCCTGAGTGCTGGGATTAAACGCGTGTGCCACCAATGCCCGGCTTAATATGTTTCTTAATGTTACCCAATTATGTTTTATTCTTTATGAAGCGTGTCATTCAACAAGTATTTTTTAAAACATATTACATGCTTGACATTGACTTAGCTACTGAAGGGATAAGCCATTATAAACAAAATCAGAAAATGTGCTGACCCAATTGATCTAACATTCATTTAGTGAAAGACATGATAAATATTTATGTAAGAATATGTTACCTTTTTCTAAATTTTGTGATGAAAATCTAACACAACAGTTGACTAGTCATGGGAATAGAGCATATTATTTAATCTTGGGTGATCAACTAAGGAAATAATATATTAATTACTATCTAAGATAATATATTACTATATTAAGGTAATACATTAATAATTAAGATAATATACTTTCTCCAAGTAAAAACCAGAAAAGAGCTATGATTAAACATCAGAAGTAGAGTATTGCCAGCTGAAGAAGCATCACATTCAACATCTTCAGGCAGGAAGAATCATGTTACATAATAGAAACAGTAAATTCACTACAGATGGAAGATTGCCTATAAAGGGTTTGAATAATGGAAAATGTGATCAGCGAGTGTCATTTTGTTTGTGTGGTTGCTTTTAGGAAGTTTTGCTTTGTTTGTTCTTCCATTTTAAGCCATTGGATTGTTTTATAGGGAAGAATGAAATGTTCAGATTTCTGAATTAAAATCATTCTGGCTATGACATATAGGGGCTCTAGAGAGAGGGTTTGTGATATGCAGTCAAGAATAGAAACAGAGAGACCAGTTGGGTGCCTCTTACTAAAAATGTAATAAAAAGACATTGATGGTATCATGAATGAGGATAATATTAGAGTGGTTGAGATATGATTGATTTATTGGTTCAGCTACATTTTGGAGAAAGGTAAAAAAGAAAAGTAAAAATGAAGGCAGAGGAAGAAGGGGAGGAATCTGAGAGAATTTGCAGGTTTGGGGTTTCAGCAATTAAGAGCACTATTATTGCTTATTATAAAGAGGCAGGGAAGTGATGTTTCAGCTTGGAAATTAATAATGGTTTAGAATGTGTTATGTTAAAGATGCCACATTAAGATGCAAAATTATTAAGTAGGTAGGTATATATGCAATCCTTTACAAGGGAGTTGAGATACTAGGTTTATATTTTGTAGGCATTAAATATCATTTAAAACCATGTGTCTTGTGAAACTACTTTCTAATATCATGAAAAGTACATGTGTGCATATGTGAGAGATTATCAATGTATTTTATTACTTTTATGATCAAATTATCAAGAAGCAGAAATGTAAAATATTGAATTAGATTAATCCACATGAAATTACTAATATTTGACATTTTGGACCAAAAGTTGATAATTTAACATTATGTAAACAAACAGTTAGAAAATAAATTGCAATTGCCCTAAGCCTGAATTATATAAGAGAAATAGTATAAGAAATAAGAGTCTGGTTATAGATGAGGAAGAGGCAATGTTATATGGGGAAGTGTAAAAACTTGAATCAAGAAACAGAGCTGGGATACATATAGTACAAATTTGAAAATGAAATCACGGGAGGAGATTTTTAAACTGATGTAGTTTTGGTATTCTCCTTCACAGTAGGATGATGACAGTTAACAGTAATATATATTACAAAATAATCAGAAGAGAACTTCTCTTGAATGTTGTAACTGCGAAGAGGTAATAAATGTATAAGATTATTTTTAAAGCAATTCATTTTTTATGATTAGTGCACGTTATATACATGAACTGAGACATCATGGTGTACCTATAAGCATATGCAATTTTCTGTGATAACTAAAAAAAAAATAAAATATAAGGGCTAGTGAGATGGTTCAACAGGTACAATCACTGTTTCACAAATATGGTGAACTAAATCCAATCTCCAGAACTCATATTAAAATGAGAGAACCAATTCCTGAAAGTTGTCTTATGACTTCCATATGCACAGTGTATGTGTGCCTTCACTCACACACCCCATACACACACACACACACACACACACACATACACACACGTTAATTAATAAAAAAACTTAAAAACGTTAAAGATAATGTAACTAATAAACAAGTTTTAGAGATAGCATAGTTTTCTCAGTTCCTCAATTGTCATAGCAACAGAAAATGCATCAAATACATATTCTCTGCTATGGATATATCAAAGGAAGTACATGAAAGTCTTTGGTATGCTGATAACATACAGAATAAAAAATAGCTCCTCTGTAAAATGGAAGTGGAGATGGTAAAGTGAGAGAAACTTTCCATGGTTTATTTTATGATATCTATTAGAATTTTCTTATGAGTATTAGTTTGCAAAATTAACAATGATAATATAAAAATACAATAACACACTTTACTGTGTACTTTGGCACCCTCTGAAAGGAAATGGTGGGTTGCTGGCTGTGCTTTTATTGGCTGACTATACTAAAATCTCAGACAGCCTTTTATTTTGTTGACTGAGATGTGAAAAATGATCATATGTGCATTCTATATGAATGCTATTATTTAAAGATCTGTACCACAAATTGTCTATCAGACTAATATGTCTCTTCCACCAAAAAGAGGAGATAAGAATGTGATAGTCCTTATGGAATTTATCAATCCCCACCTCAAAACAGATGGTCACAGCATTGGAATATCTGTGACAAAAGGCAAATTTGGGGGCAGAAAACCAAAGGAAATTTTTCCTCATAATTTATAAATACACTTATTAAAAGTTTGAAAGTTACTTACCCTTAGCTCAAATTTAATGGGAAGTTTAGGTCAGTTTCCAACACTGATTATATGTCATCTCAGTGTCTCCAGTCATTTTTAAGGACCATTATTAAATGCTATCCTTCACCCTACAAGTAATTTCAATTCATGTTATTCTGAAATATCACAAGTGTGCATTATTTATTCATTTGATTCAGAATGGGGCTGGCATAGAAGAGTTTTGAAATAGGCAATTGAGTTCTTCAAGTGCAGGGATTGTGTTCATATCCTGAATTGGAATTTCCCAATGAAGTAAGTGTTCTAAGCATTTAAGAAAGTGTTTATATGTGCTACCAGTTTCTCTTTCTTATAAAGATTTCCATAATACTCCCCTACATTTATTTCCTTTTGGAGCTGTTTTCATCATGAACATATGTTCTTAAAATATGTGTATTTTTTATACTGAATATTGTTCTTGGTTACTCATCAACTTTTTTTCTGTGTTTAGATTTGTTATACATTCCAAGTCACAAAATCAATGAGTAGTACATTTCTTCCATTTTCCTGACAATGAATGGGGTTGCCTATTGGATTACCACAAAGATGACTGCCTTTGTGTTCTTGTTGGTCATTCATCAAGGAAATTAAAGCTCTTTGTAAAGTGGGAAAATCTGCTTATAATCAACCTCTTACCTCAAGAGTGAGACTTCCTGAAGGGACTCAGCCTATGAAGGATGAAGGAGGAAGTGACAAAATCCAGCTCTTTCTTGTGGGTCTTCAAAACCACTTTTCTTAGTAGGAAAATTATTTCCTCCCTTATCCTGATGATCCAATTGATCTTTCATGTCTATACCCACATGTTGGTGGGTGCAGCAAAGTCTGTGAAGTACTAACAAATTGTATCCCTTTCAAAGAAATTTCTAACTCCTTACTTTTCCAATCCCACAACATTAATTTTTAAGGATTTCCAAGGTTTTGAAATTCAGATCTCAGAATGCTAGGAAAATTGGAAGGAAACCAAAGGAAAGAAACATTCTACCCATTGGGCTCAGAATTAGGTTTCCTTCTTGCTACATTTCTTGTTTCCAGGCACATGTTTAGCTGGTACACGATGCTTCCAATTTTACACGGAGCACTTCTGATAATTCATTTCTATAGTTTTCAATGCTAGCTCATAAATCTTCACACTGTGGTAACCAAATCCATCCACAGCATCTGAATAGAGGGCAATCCATATGAAGTTTTAATCACTAAAATAAGGCTCCTCTGGGTCAGTCAGGTTTTAAACCCAAGCAGCCTAAGGTAGGATCAAGGTTTTAACTGATGCTTCCTGTTATAAAGGGAACCAGGCCAGTGCATTAGTGAGCTGAGTGCCAGGACCCTTGTGAGACACTGAGATCTGAAGACAAAGTGTCATTGTGCAAATAGCATAAAAATATGTCTTTGGAAAAGCACCAAAATGTTGTAGTCAGTTGATTGTGGCAAAACTAAGTTATTTTAAAGCCCCAGTGGAGGAAGAAAGTGGTGAGTCAAGAAAAAATCAACTCAGGGCACAGAAACAAGAAGAAAGCAAATAGTGCTGTTCGGTGCTGGGAAAGGGCTCTTGCACAGTGCCAACATTTAGATACAAGGAGGAGCACTGTATCTATTGTTTAAAGCCCCTACCTGCTATTTCCAAGCTGCTTCCCTGAATCAAATTTTTGTAGCACTGTAGTGATATTTTGTTTGTGATTCAACAAATAAAGCTTGCCTGAAGATCAAAGTGCAGAGCTAAGCTACCTGTAATCCCAGGACTGGGGAGACAGAAGCAGACTGATCTTTGTGAATTCAAGGTCACCCTTGGCTACATGAGAGTGAATCAGTCTAAGAGAGGAACAGAGCTCATGCCTTTAATACCAGCACTAGGAAGGTGGAAATAGGAGTGATGTGGCTGGGCAAAGAGAGGAATATGAAGTGGGATGGGGCAGGAGCTCATTGCAGTCTGGTATTTGGTGGAGAGTAGTGTAGTCTGGAGATGCAATCTGAGGACAGGATTTCCCCTTTGGTCTGATTATTGGTAAAGGTGAGAACTCTCTGGTGCCTTGGCCAATTTGCTTCTCTGATATTCAGCTAGAACCCCAATATCTTTCTCTGGGTTTTTATTATTCCTGGTACATGGCACTATTTTGATTATTAAAGAAAGATGACCAGCCAAGCCCCAAGAGCTTTATCATGATATGTGGATATAAATAATTTTTCATATGAAAGTTCAAGTTCATCTTCAGGGATGTGGATAGGGCAGGGAGATAAAAGAAAACAGTTCAGCTCTATTTTGTTCCTTCCCAATATAGAATTTTAGTACACTATGTGTTCTCTAACTACAGCTTTCAACAAGGACAATCTATCTTTGGAGTAAAATAACATTTTGGATGCTTAGATAGCACAGAATTTAGTAACATACAAGTACAGCAGTCAATAGCACGAAAAAAATCAATCTCCTGAAATTTCAGAACTCTCTCTCTCTCTCTCTCTCTCTCTCTCTCTCTCTCTCTCTCTCTCTCTCTCTCTTTCAGAGCCCTATCCATTATATGAGCTCAAATATTTCAATCTAAATTAAATCTAATTAGAAGTAATCATAGTGGATCATATTAAAATAATTCACAGACAGGAAAGATTATAATTTTGAATGGCTCCATAAAGCTCTAATGAAAAAAATCACTTATTTCAATTAAGTAGGCCAATAACCAATAGTTAAAGGTCATTGAAAAACTTCCTGTGTGGCTATTTTTCCTTTTTTCTGAACCCCAGCTAGGCTATCAGTGCCCAGGTTTCTGAAAGCAAGATATCTCTGTGATGGGATTGAATGTGAAGCTATCCATCATGCTAGACTGAGTGATCTCAGAACTTAAAATGACAGGAGTGATTCCCCCCACATGGTGGATGTAATAATAGTACGTTGCAGGTCTAAGGTACGTAACTACTTTTCTATTATTACATCTTCCTTTTGTACTTGTATTTTAGCCAATGCTCCTATAATTTCTCAAGCAACTTTAGCTTATATAAGAAGCCTCCCTAGAAACTATACCTAATCTCTCCCATTTCTCTGTGGAAATAAAAACTCCCATTGACTCACTAGATAAAAGCTGCCTTGTTTTCTACTATTCAACTATCTATGCACTGGGTGGGAAATAAAGGCAAATCTACACTTTGTGTAAATTATTTCTGAAAGTTGCCACAAAGTGATCATTTGAAAGGGATGAAGAGCTGAGCCATTTTTGCCAACAAGCAGGTGGCTGATAATATCTTGGCTCTAGCCTAACATAAGAGATCCAGGTTCTAGTACTAAACACAACCTCTGCTTTGCTGGTTGTAGGATCTCTGCCAGGTCATTGCACTACCGTAAGCCTTGGTAAACCATCTGAGAAATTGATCTTTTAATCATACCTGCTATTTCAGCATGAAACTAAGGTGCCTTAGGGGTGCTTGCTGTAGAGATGAGAAGGACAGCTGGTGAATCCAACTCCCTTTTCCACTTTTAGTGAAGTACCTTTGCTTTCAACCATAGATATAGTAGGCTTTGGTATAAGATTTCATTTTTAAAATGACTTTGTTACTCAATATTATAAGCTACTTGTCTTTAAGGTCTAGTAAAACAGTTTTAATTGGATTATTTGGTGTTTTGATTACTAGCTTCTTGAGTTCTTTGTATATTTTGGAAATCAGCCCTCTGTCTGATGTGGGGATGGTGAAGATCTTTTCCCATTCTATAAGCTGCTGTTTCATACCTCTGACGGTGTCCTTTGCCTTATAGAAGCTTCTCAGTTTCAGGAAGTCCCATTTATCAATTATTGATCTCAGTGTCTGTGCTACTGGTATTAAATTCAGGAAGTTGTCTCCTGTGCCAATACATTCAAAGCTATTCCCCACTTTCTCTTCTATCATGTTCAGTGTATCTAGTTTATGTTGAGATCTTTGATCTATTTGGATTTGAGGTTTATACAGGGTGATAGATACATTCTTCTACATGCTCAAATCCAGTTGTACCAGCACCATTTGTTGAAGATGCTTTCTGCTCACAATTGTATATTTCTGGCTTCTTTATCAAAAATCAGGTGTCCCTATGTATGTGGATACAGGCTTTCTATATGGATCCATAAAAACCTGTCTGTTTTGTGCCAATAACATGAGATTTTTATTACTATTGATTGCTCTGTAGTACAGCCTGAAATCATGGATGGTAATACCTCCAAAAGTTTTTTATTGTACAGGATTGTTTTGGTTATCCTGAGATTTTTGTTTTTCAATATGAAGCTGAGTATTGTTCTTTCAAGATCTGTAAGAAATTGTGCTGGTATTTTGAAAGGGATTTTATTGAATCTGTATATTACTTTTGGTAACATTGTCATTTTTATTATGTTAATTCAACCAATCCATGAGGATGATCTTTCCATTTTCTTATCTCTTTCCCCAATTTCTTTCTTCAAATAATTGAAGTTCTTTCCAAACAGGTCTCCTACTTGCTTAGTTAAGAGTTATACCAAGATATTTTATATTAATTGTGGCTATTGTGAAGGGTGTTTTTCCCTATTTTCTTTTGCACCCTATTTATCCTTTGTATCTGGGACCTCTGCACATATGATAATGTAGCTTGGTCTTCTTGTGGGGCTCCTAACAGCTTGAGCAGGGTCTCTCTGACTCTGTTACCTGTGTTGAGGGTCCTTTTCTCCTACTGCATTGCTTCATTCAGCCATAACAGGAGAGGAAATGCCTAGTCTTACTGCAACTGGATATGATATGGCTGCCTGAAATACATAAAAGGCCTTCTCTTTTATGAAGAGAAAGGAGGAGGAGTTGATGGAGGCATTGGGGAGAGATATTTGGAGGAGAGAAAGGAGGTAGGGGAAAATGTGATCAGGCTGGGAAAAATAAGTAATAAAAAAGATATGAAGAATATTGCTTTTAAACTTCACATTCTCTTAAGTACCAACAAAACAAGCACAAAGTAACTTATCAGTATATCAAAATAATTACTGAGTATCAATGTCATTATTTGCCCTTATACCTTGTATTATGAACATCTATTTTTATTTTCTTCAGAATTATATACCATGAATGATGAATGTTGCAAAAGGAGAGATGGATCTTATTCTCAGAAGAAAATATGTAGTAAAATATATTAAACTTTCTCTGGAAATTGGGATGGCAATTTCTCAGAAAATTAGGGATCATCCTACCTCAAGACGCTGTAATACCACTTTTGGGCAAAGGAGGAACATTCACACCACAAGGACATTTGCTCAGCTATGTTCATAGCAACATTATTTGTAATAGCCACATCTTGGAAATAACATAGATGTCCCTCAACTAAAGAAGGGAGAAATAAAATTGGTATATTTATACCATGGAGTAATACTCAGTGGAAAGAAATAATGACATCCTAAAATTTGAAGGCAAATGGACAAAACTAGAAAAAAAAAACATCCTGAGTGAGGTAACCCAAAATGACAAAGACAAATATAGTATGTAGTCACTCACAAGTAGATACTGGACATAAAGCAATAGATACAGAGCATACAATCCACAATCCCAGAGATGCTGCAAACCTCTTCCATTGGACCATGCTCCTGGCATAAAATGGAAGTAAGGAAAGTGATAATATGAACAAAGGAGTGAAGACCATGATGGGGAAGTCCACAGAATCATCTTATCTGAGCTAGTGAGAGATCACTGATTCTGGTCTGACAAATGGGTAAAATGCATAAGACCAAACTAGACTCCCTTAATATAAGTGACAATGGTGTGGCTGGAAGAATATATGAGACCACTGTCAGTGGGTTCAAGATCTAACTGAAATGCACAGACTGACTTAGTGAAGCCAATTTTATATGGGGAAATACCTTGTCCAGCCTAGACACAGGGTTGTGTGTGTGGGGGGGTGCCTTGGTCCTGCCTTAAGGAGATGATGGATAGACTTAGTAGACTTCCTAGGGGAGGCCTTACCCTCTCCAAGGATCAGATGAGAGGTGGGAGGGGGTGAAGTGGGGGACTAGGAGGAGATGATGGAGGGGAAACTGGGATTGAAATGTAAAAAATAAACTAATAAAAATGGCAAGCTGGGTCAGGCAGTGTTGGCACATGCCTTTAATCCCAGCACTTGGGAGGCAGAGGCAGGCAGATCTCTGTGAGTTGACACCAGCCTGGTCTACAAGAGCTAGTTCCAGGACAGCCTCCAAAGCCACAAAGAAACCCTGTCTAGAAAAGGCAAAAAAAAATAACAATAAAAATAAAAAGATGGCAATCTGTTAGGTCCACAAAATTATGGATTTTCAAAAAAGGAAGTTTTAAACTTATGCTACAGTAGAAGTATTCCAAGGTAGTCTAGAATAAATATCAACTTGTAAATTAGAAGTGACCTCACATAATCTACAGGGAAACTTGGTATTTGGAAAATGACACACATATATGGATGATGACTACTATTATGTATTCAAACACACAAAGGGGTATTTTTCAATAAACAAATTGAATTCTCTATTACTCTTCAGCACTTCACGTGTTCATGTGACCTTTGAATCAAGCATTTTTACTTCTTCAAAAATAAAATGGTTTCTATATGAAATGTTCTCCAAGGCTATATATATATATATATATATATATATATATATATATATATAGCTGGTGGCCCACTTGGGAGTTAGCAGAAACATTAAGAGTCAAGGTGTTGTTGAAAGAGGTGTGTCACTTAGGAGTATATTTTGGAGGGTATATTTCATTCTAGGACCCATCCTCCTTCCCCTTTTTCTCTTCCCCATTTCCAGGAAACGAGCCAATAAAATAGTTTCAAATCACCCAGAAGTAAAAAGTGAAACCATGACTCAAGTAAGTTTTTGCTTCCTCACATTGTTTTCTCAGATATTTGATCACAGTGATAGAAAGCAAACACACTAATGTTTCATCATTTTCTAAAGCAAACGTGGATATGAATTCTTTTTAGTTGGAAGATATCTTCTCCCCATCTGTTGATTTAGAAAAGGTGGATATTTGATGGCATCAGTGATAATTGCTATTGCACAATGGCATCCATACTAATGATGAGAAAGATCTTAAAAGAAGAAGTTTATATGACACATTTATTTACTTAGAAATCCTCCATTAACCCTGAGGGGAAAGTTCATGTACCTTTCAAAAAAAAAAAAAAAGTACTTCTATCAGCCACAGCACCTATTGCACTAATCTATGATTATGTAGATTCAAAACAGAGAGTTCAAATCAAAACTCTATGTAGGAATTCCCAAACCAATTCCACATGACTAACCAACTGTTAGCAATCTTGTCTGCTGCTGACCCCAATTCACCAGAACCATATTTAGAGACTCTAGTGATTCAGTCCCCTCCCCCACCTATTGGCTACCCAACCTACCACACCAACCAAACACAATGAGGAGTCCTAACAGGAACTGTAAGTTAGTCATAAGACTGAAAAAAAAAAAAAAACAAGCATCATTCAGCTGGTCAACAGCCTGACAAGTTGGGGTAAAAGCAAAGATCTAAACACCCAAAAAAGATGAGATTAGATATGCATGCTAAGAAACACCACAAAAGACAAGATTACAGATGCCCAGATCCCATAGTGAAAATGCAAAGAGCATGAACAACAAAGACAATATGTCTCCTCCAGAAACTAGTATGCCCATCATTATATTCCATGAGAAATGCTGATGCTAAGATAAGTCCTTCAAAATAACAATTATATTTTCAATGACCTCAAAGAGAATATAAATAGATGCCTGAGTGAAAACCACAAAGACACAGTTGAATGTAATAATCAAAACATTCAAGGTATGTAAGTGAATGTAATAAAGAATTGCAATTTTAAAAAAGAGACAAGCCTAAATAAAACTGGAGATGAAAAACTCAGGAATTCAACCTAACAGTTTGGAAGAAAGTGTTACCAATAGATTGGATCAGGTGGAGGTAAAAATATAATGACTCCAAAACAAGGTAGAAGAATAACTCAAAGAAAATATTAAATCAAAACAACAGAAAAACCAGTAGCAAAATATACAGGAAATTTGTTAAACTAGAAAAGGACCAAACCTATGACTAATAGGCATACAAGAAGGAGAATAAACTCTGTTAAAGGCCCAGAAAATATTTTCAACAATACCATTGAAGAAAATTTCCAATATGAAGAGAGCAAAATGCCTATCCAAGTGTAAGAGGCATACAGATACCAAATAGACAGGTCAAGGAAAGAAACTCATGGCACCATATAATAATAGAAACACTAAATATATAAAACAATAAAGAATATTAAAATTGGCACAAGAGAAATATCTAGTTAACTATGAAGAATGGCACATCAGATAACAAATGGTATCACAATGGTGTCTTTGAAAGCCAGGATGGCCTGAACTGAAGATGATCTACAAGTACTGAAAGACAAAAATGCTATGAGTTCTAGACTATTTCTACTTTCTTTTGTATTTGATTTAGTATATCTGACCTTATGTTGAGATCCATTATTTGATTTCTGTTTCCCTGTCTGGTTCATAGAATATTGTAGTGGGTGTGGGATACTTTTCAGATCCTGCCAATGTGGCCACTGGGATCCCAGGTAGAATGTGTTTCTATGTTTTGGGACCTGACACTAAGGAATGGATATGCACTTTGTGGTGGGTGAGAGAGGGTCTGCGACAAGACTGGGGATAAGAATGTGGTAGGAGGACTAGAATTGGAGGAGATGGGGGAGAGATCGATGGCCTACCTGATTCCTTGGCCAATGTGACCAGAACATTTACAGGGAGTGCCTTTTTATTGGAATGATGGCGTCCTTTGCTATACAGAAATGGTTTAATTTCATCAGTTTCCACTTGTCAATTGTTCCCAATGCCTGTGCTATTGGTGTCCTGTGCAGAAAGACCTTTCCAATTCCTATCAGTGGAAATGTATTCCCTATTTTCTCATCCCTAATGCTCATAATATCAAGTCTGATTTTAAGGTCCTTGATCAGCTATGCAAACCATGAAGGAAAAATAGTCATAATATATAAAGAAATCATTAAATGAAGAATCAAGAAAGATAAGAGATTCATTTGCAAAATAGGTACATTTACACAATGGAGTATTACTCAGACGTTACAAAAATATCCTGAAATGTGCAAGTAAATAGATGGAACTAGAAAAATTCATCCCGAGTTAGGTAACCCAGACACAGGGAAACAAATATTGTATATATTCACTTATAAGTGGATATTAGCCTTTATATATACATAATTCACATACCCAGAGAGGTTAAGTAAAGAAGTAATATCTAAGGGAATTACATGTATCTCCCTGGGAAAGGTAAATAGAACAGATTTTGTGGGTATACTTAGGGCTGATGGTGACAGTAGCAGGAAGGATAAAGTGTGGGGAGATACGATGGAGGTAGAGAGTACCAGAAGAAACATCAGGAGTTGGGGGCACTTAGAGGTGATGTGAAAACCTAGTAAAATGGAAAATTTCTGAAATCTCAGAGGAGACCATATTGAAGACTCCAAGTAATAATGGGTATGGAGTCTGAACAGGCAAGATTGCCAGTGATGGTACTGGATTTCATTTTCTTTAGTTGTTTAGTTGTTGGCTGAGGGTTACCATGGAAATCCCCAAACAACCCAGGCTGATGCTAAGACAAAAGTTTGCTCTCTGTAAACTGACAGAAGAGCCTCATTGCTGAAGAAAATGTCCACACAACTCATTGAACATGGAGAAATCAAGCTAGTGCCTACATGGAACCTTCACCCCTATGTTCTTCTGTTTTTGATGAGGGAAGGTATTATTCAGGCTACTGAAAAAGAAATGCAAACACCAACTTAGCCACAAAACCTTTGATCTATAATCTGCCCTGTCTGAAAAATATGCTACGGCAATACTGGCACAGAACTTCTAGAAGTGGCCAACAAATGCCTGATTTGAATTAAGGCCCATTCCATGAGAAGGAATCAGTACTGACCCTAATTGGATAGCCAAGAACCAGAGACCTACGGTAAAACCAAACACGACTGTCTTTCAAAAATCAGTAAAACGAATCTTAATGATATTCTGCTATACTCATAGAACAGTGCCTTTTCTATTCATCATCAGCAGATGGGAACAGATAGAGAGACCCACAGCCAGATATTATGCAGAGAAAGAGCACCTAAATTGGAGGTCTTCATCAAATTCCTGCCATCAGAGCTCAGGGAATCCTGCAAAAGGGGAGGCAGAAAACTTGTAAGAGTCAGAAGGGATGGAGGACACCAGGAGAACAGGGACATTTGAATCAACTAATCAGAGAACATATGAGTTCACAGAGATGGAAGTATCTATTTTACAGGGCCTACATGTGTATATATCAGGTCCTATCTATATATATTATAGCTAATAGCATAGTATTTTTATGGAACTCCTGACTACAAAAATGAGTGGATCTCTGACTCTTGTGCCTGTTCTTTGGACTCTATTCTCCCTATTGGGTTGTCATGGCAAAATTTGATATGATAGTTTTTGCCTCATCTTATTATATTTTATTTTGTCCTGTTTGATTGTTACCTCTTAGAATCCTGTTTTTTTCTAATGAGACAGAAAGGAAGTGGATCTGGAGGGGAGAGGAGGTAGGGAATACCTGGGAAGAATAGAGGGATAAAAACTGTAATCAGGATATATTGTATGAGAAAAGAATTGAAACTGAGAAACTTCTGTAAAGCAAAGGAGACAGTCAGCAAGACAAAACGACAGCCGACAGTCTGGGAAAAGATATTCATGAACCCCACATCTGACAGAGGGCTGATCTCCAACATATACAAAGAACTCAAGAAGCTAGTCTCCAAAACACCAAACAACCCAATTAAAAAGTGGGGTACCAAACTAAATAGACAATTCTCAATAGAGGAATCTAAAATGGCTGAAAGACACATAAGAAAGTGTTCAACATCCTTCGCCATCAGGGAAATGCAAATCTAAACAACTCTGAGATACCATCTTACTCCTGTCAGAATGGCCAAAATCAAAATCACCAATAACAGTTCATGTTGGAGAGGATGTGGAGAAAGGGGAACACTTCTCCACGGCTGGTGGGAGTACAAACTTATATAGCCACTTTGGAAATCAGTATGGTGACTCCTCAAAAAAATGGGAATCAGTCTACCACAAGATGCAGCAATTTCACTCTTAGGCATATACCCAAAAGAAACACATTCATACAACAAGGACATCTGTTCAACGATGTTCATAGCAGCACTATTTGTAATAGCCAGAAACTGGAAGCAATCTAGATGCCCTTAACTGAAGAATGGATAGAGAAAATGTGATACATTTACACAATGGAGTACTACTCAGCAGAAAAAAAAAACAATGGAATCTTGAAATTTGCAGGAAATGGGTGGATCTAGAAGAAACCATTCTGAGCAAGGTAACCCAATCGCAAAAAGACAAACATGATATGTACTCACTCATATGCAGATTTTAGACATAGAGTAAGGATTACTAGCCTACAATCCACACTGCCAAAGAAGCTAAAATCAAAGAGGTCCCTAAGAGAGACATACATGGTCCCCTGGAGAAGGGGAGAGGTTAAAGATCTGCTGAGCAAATTGGGAGCACGGGAAGCGGGAGGAGGGAGATAGGAAAATGAGAAGGGGAGAAGAAGAGGGATGCTGAGGACATGAGGGAGCAGAAAGTTTGAGTCAGGGGAAGAATACACGATAACAAGAATGGAGATATCATAATAGAGGGAGACATTCTTGGTTTACAGAGAAATCAGGCACTAGGGAAATGTCTGGAGATCTACAAACATGACACCAGCTAACTATCTCAGCAATGGACGAGAGGCTACCTTAAATGCCCTTCCCTGATAATGAGATTGATGACTGACTTATATGCCTTCATCCAGCAGCTGGTGGAAGTAGAAGCAGACACCCATAACTAATCACTGATCTGAACTGGAACCCAGATGCAGAGAAGGACCAGTGAAGAGCACAGAGGTCCAGACCAGGCTGGTGAAACACACAGAAACAGCTGACCTGAACATCCGGGAACTCTTGCTCCCCATTCTGATAGCTAGAATACCAGCATGGGACTGATCCAGACCCCAGGAACATGGGTTTCTGTGAGGAAACCTCAGAAATCTATGAGACCTCCTGTAGAAGCCCAGTATTTATCCCTAGCATAGGTGTGGATTTTGGGAACCCATTCCATATAGACGATACTCTTGGCCCTATCCCAAAAGTTACAATAGACACTGATGACACCCTATGGAAGGCCTCACCACCCAGGGGGAGCAGAAAAGATATGTGACAGATAAGGTTTTAGTTGGGGGGGTAGGCTAGGATGGGCGGGAGAAGGGAACTGGGATTGTCATGTAAAACAATCCTGTTTCTAATTCAAATACAAAAATTTGAAAAAAAAGAATTCATTTTCAATAAAAAAAGACCAAAAATGTTTTCCCAATGGACTATCACTAGGAATACAAAACATATTTAAGGGCCTTATACCTAGCAGTATATGGCCATCAGAAATGAACTCAATGGCATCTTTGAAGGTTCTTTGTCTCATAATGTTTTGCCAGGTATTTTTTTTTTTTTTTACCTTTTAGGTTCAGGATTTGTGTTTTTATGGGATTTCTGCTTGTATGGACATGTGTCTCTGCATATGTGTGTGTGTGTGTGTGTGTGTGTGTGTGTGTGTGTGTGTGTGTGTGTTTGTGTGTGTGTGTGTGTGTGTGTGTGTGTGTGTGTGTGTGTTTGTGTGTGTATGTTCTGTGCTTTTCCTTTGGCTCTTTTTCTTTTTTTCCTTGTTTTGTCAGTGTGTGGTTTGTTTGTTTAACCTATTTTTATCTGATTTTACTATTATTATTCAGATGACTGTTTTCTAACAAAGGCATCCATAAAACCATTTTTTTAAATTAGTGATTGGTGTGGTAGAGCCCAGACCATGGTGGGTGGGCCAACCCTGGACTGGTGGTCCTGGATTCTGTAAGAAAGAAGGCTGAGCAAGCCATGATGAGAAGCACCCCTCCATGTCTTCTACATGAGCTCCTGCCTCCAGGTTTCTGGCCTTGTGAGTTCCTGTCCTGACTTCCTTCAGTGATGTGGAAGTGTAAGCTGAATAAACCTTTCCTCCCCTACTTTCTTTGATTATGGTGTTTCATCACAGCAATAGTCACCCTAACTAAAACACATTTAGAATCAGAAGGAAGTAGTATGGGGAGTATTACAGGAGATTTGGGAGAGGGGAAACTGTAATATGAATCTAATACATGAAGAAAACTACTTTTAATAAAAAATGAAAACATGAAAGAGAGAAAAATAGAAGTGACAAGAAGTGCTATTGTGGAAGTAGTGAAAAGAGAACAACTATTTGCTGCTGGTGGAATTATAAACTGTTGTAGCCACTATAGAAGTGAGTGTGGCACTTCCTCAAAAATCCAAGAGTAGATCTACTAAGCAGCTATAGTATTCTTGTGCATATACCCAAAGAAACTTGTCTTTCCACATAGATACTTGATCATCCACGTTCACTGTTACTCTACTCACAACAGCAAAGAAATTGAAACAGCCTAGATGTCCATGAACTTATAAATGGTAATGAAAATATGATATACTTATAAAATTGAATATTATTCACTTGTTAAAAAGCATGGACTTACAACATTTGGAGGTAAATGGATGTAACTGAAAACAACTGTCCTAAGTGAGGTAAACCAGATGCAGAAAAATATATACAGCAGTTTCTCTCATGTGTGGATGTTGGATTAGGATATATATATATATATATATATATATATATATATATATAATATATGATTCATTTAAAATACACACAGATGTTTAGATGTTTGGTGTCTAGTAAAATTCCATGGGGTAGGAAGATATTTTTCAAGTGAAGATAAATAGACTACAGTTTTTATAAAGAGAGAAATGAGAAAATGCAACAGCAACATTAAATGAGGTAAGGGATGGTAAAGCAGAGTAGAGAAAGGACTATGAGGACAGACAAGCAACACCATAAGTCATTTGTAGAAGCAGCTTATGTAATTCAAAAACATGTACACACATGAAAGTTTTAAATGGAATTAGCCCACAGTGGTAGGACCAAACCAAAATATGTTACCCAGTACCATGAATGGGCTACCTGTTTTCAAATTCTTGGTCATTGGAGTCCCATAACCACCAAAACATTATAGGCTATTGCTCATGCTATTGGCCACCCTCTAGATCTTGATGGTATGACACTATTGCTGAAGATACCACACATTTCAGCTGTAGAACACAGAGAAATCTAGCTAGTACTCACCTGAAAGCTTCATTCTTTCTGGATAGCTTTCATAGTGCTCAAAGTTGCTATGCATGCTACTGAAAGAGAAAAGTAATCAATCCCATTCAGCTGTGAACCCTGGGAGCTACAATAATGATTTTCCTGGTAAGATATATCCACTAGTAAAATAGTGGCATGAATGTCATGGGAGTAATCAAGTCCCCTCCATGAGATGGAATTCATTTCCGATACTGTCAATGAGACCCAGAACCTGTGGTTAGATGAGTCATAAGCCCTAGAGGAAAACCTGTTCCTATCATGTCACTAAATGAACACAGCAAGAAAATTACTCCTAAAGACTTATTGCTATACCCACAGAGCAGTACACTGCTCAACCTTCATCAGATAAGCTTCTTCTTTCAGTAGATGGCAATTAACACAAGTACCCATCAAAAGACAATGTATAAATAAATATGAGATTTTTGGGTACTCAGCCCTAAATTGAATGTCTATGTTATACCACTTCCCTCAAAACTGAAGGATCTATATGGAAGAAGGGACAGAAAAAATTTAAGAACAGAAGGTGGTGGATGACTTCAAGGATATATTGTTTCCCAGACACAGCAGGGTAGATTCACATATGAACTCTTAGCACTTGTAAGAGTATGCATAAGACCTGCATAAGCTCAAGTCAGAGAAAAGTACTAGCATGGAATAGGGAAATGTCTATGAAGTACCACCCCTAGCTGAGCAGTGATTGGCATCTCATTTAAGCTAGGAGAGGGAAAGTCAGTATTGTACAATGATATGACACCTTGTATATCAACCACACTCCAGGACAGATCCCTTTCCCAGAATTAGTTGGTCAATACAAGCTAACTTCATGGTTTTAAAACTTAAGTAGAGAGGAAGAGAAAATTAAGAACATGAAGATGAGTAGGTATGGAGGTAGACAGGGACAATAGTATAAATTTGATCAAAATACATATGAAATTCTCAAAGAATTACTAAAAACATAGATAAAGACTATATCTTTATCATATCTTGCCTTTTAAATGGAACAGAGATGCAGGGGATGCTGCAGCCACGCCTGGTTAGGGGCTGGCTACAGGTGTGTCTGACCACGCCTGATTCATATACCCCTTCCCAGAATTGTGTTCAGAATTGTACCTGCACTACTTATTTTTATATATTATTCCTTTAAATCAGCTAATACAATCATCTTTTATACAAAAATGATTAAGGACTTTCCTTTTAGCATAACAATTGAATCAGCAGCTTATCCAATGATCTGATGTAGAATGTAACAAGTACCTGACAGAGTTGTATTCCCTTTCAGCACCAGACTTTTTTCTTCACCCTCTTAGTCACCTCATTTGACTGAAATCAAAGATTTTAATGCATCAGTACTGTTAAATCTCTTGCCAGTATGTGGGAAATTGAAGCAATAAACCACACTTGTTTGTAGTGGTCTTAACATTATTAAGTACTCAGTTAGCTGACAAGAGCCCCATTTTTCCATTAAACTACAATAGCAGCTTCATGCATATTTAGCTCTTTGGCATTTTTCTTATTTTTTCCCCTGATGACTGGTTTGAAAAGTTGACCTCAAATTCACTCCACTCCACTTCCCTTTTCACATAATCAAAGTTATGACATATTGGCTTAGCAAATTGCTATTGTCTTTTTATTACTATTTTTAAACACCATTCAACTGCCTGTTCTCTGGAAAGACATATATAGCAATTTCTTCCTGTGTATGCTAGTTAATGGAACTGGACCTTGAAATTGTACTACTGATTTCTAAAGGATGGTGTTTCATGGCTAGATACTTTTAAATTGTGTACAATTTTTACTATTATTATTATTAAGAGCCGTTGTGAGTCAGCTGTATTTCATTTGATTGAATAGTTTGTTTCATGCTGTGGTTTGAATGACTCCTCCAGAATTCATGTTTTGGAAACTTAATCCTGTTACAACAGTGTTAAAAAATGGGGCTTAGTGAGAGGTGTAAAGGTCATGAAGGTAGAGAAGTCATGGATTAATACTGCTATAAAAAGTGCTCATATAAATGGGTTTGCTCTATTCTTTTTGCTCTTCCATCTTCTGCCATGTGTTAGCATAGCAGAGGGCCAGACAAGATGCTTGTTTGTTGATATTGGGCATTGTAGCCTCAAGAATTGTGAGCTAATCAATTCCTTTGTTACCAAATCTCAGGGATTCTGTCACAATAACAGAGCAGACTAAAACAATCCACTTTTAAATTTTTCTATCTTGTAAGATAAAGTGACCTTTCTGCCTACTGTAATGCTTGTAGAAAATACTACAGATCTAATATCAGGACATTTATGCAATGAATGGCATTGATATAACTGGTATGTTGTATTATAGCAGGCAAAAACAGTTGCCTATAATCTCTATGTCTAGTCCACTGGATTACTTAAAAATTTCAGGACTTGTGTGTTGCATTTTAAAATCCCATTTCATAACTTTTCTGTAAAACATAGGTTTCCTATAAGGCTCCTCATTTCTGTTAACAAAGCAATTATTTTATCCTGTTGCAATTTTTCAAAAAATCATTGTTTCCTACATTTTAACAGCCTGAAAACCTATTTAGTATTTTCTTCTTCTTTGTAATAATGTCTTCACTGTCGTTCTAGTACTCCTAATGGAGTCCAGATCTTTACTACTTTATTTAGAAGCAGCCATACTGATTTTCCTGGTTGTGGTTTGTCATATTGAAACAGCAAGAGAATTATCTTCCTAAGACACTATTTTTATTTAGGGTGGCTGAGAATTCTGTTAGGTTAAGCTGGCATTGACAAACAATTAAAGGTCAGACTCTTTTTGAGTTTTTATTACATAGAGAGAAGCTAAGCACTGGAATTCATCAATTAAAAAATTAGTGTTCCACCAACTAGCTAGCATAAGAAATTTTAAGAACTATTCTTGTAGTAGTAGGACTTTTCATTATGTGGTCTTAAACTACCTCTTCATTCCCTACTACGATCTTGCACAAATTCTATAAAGTAGCAGTTTTCATTTAAAATCTAAACATATAAATGCCCCTGGTCATCAAGCCCCATTCAGAGAAAAGAACCAATGATACTCAGAATCCATCACGAGAGTAAATTATATGAATCAGTAGGTAAAACTGCTTGCCTCACAAGATGGATGGACCTGATCTCAATCTCCCAAAACCCATGGTGTAAAATAAAACTCACTTCTGAAAAGTTTCCTGTGACCACTACACATATGCTTTGCTACATTCCCATGTTTATCCACACAAAACATATACAATAATGATAAATATAATGATAGGTACATGTAAACAAAAAAGGACTCAGCATGAAATTTTCCCAGTGAAAGATCTCATTAAGAAGGCATTTGCCATTCTATTCCATATTGCAAATGAAATGCCCCTACTATGTGATCTAATGTCTTTATACTTATTACAATGTGCTATAATTATACATGGTGCTGATAAGAGTATTATTAGCACCTAGAGAACAAAGTATCCTTCTGTTATTGTTGTTTCCCAGAAGCTAGCACAGTGTCTGAAACATAATAGGTTCTCAATTATTTCGTGACTGAGTTAATGAAGGAATGAATGGTGAAACAATCTTCTCCAGCAAAATTAAACCTCTCTACAGAATGATAGAGTTTTAATCAAAGAACTAAATGTATCCACTTACATGAAAGTTAAAATGGCTTTCTCAGATACTTAGTTGTTACTGAGACATCAGGTATAATGTGAGATTTGGGAAGTGATACAGTATGATAGTGGACTAGGGCTCAACAGTGATCATCCATCTACAGAAACATCAATTTGAATACATCACCCACGTATACATTAAAATTGTTTCAGCAGCTAAAGAAAACAGGACAGAGGTTATAGTACCTTACTGTACAATAATAATAATAATAATAATAATAATAATAATAATAATAGTTATAATAATAATAATATATGCTTCAAAAAGAGTAAGAATGATACTTTGTTTTACTACTTTCATCACTTCTCTAAGCTCTGACAGCATAGCATAAAGAGAAATATTCTTTTCATAAGAGAAAGAGATGGAAATAACTAGAGAACTTTGTATTAAACCACAGCACTACTCATGCTACAGTAAAGATTTAATGCTGAGCTATCTAGTTATGATCCCATACTTCAAGAATGAACCTGTAGAACAAACCTCTACCTATGCTGCAGCACCAGTTAGGACCACATATTTCCTGTTTAAAGCCTCTGTGGAAAATTGAATCTCTGGCCCACATCACTACCAGGTCATTGTCAACAGATTCTAGAAGTTCCTCAATGACAACCAGACCTCAGTGGATCTGGCCTTCAAATATATCCCTGTAGTCAGGTACTTTCTGTAGCTTTCCTAAGATCTTCATCAATTACATCACTATGTCAGAAGGGTGAAGATACCTCATCAGCTACAGGTACCTTTGGTTTATAAAAGCGCAAACCATCTGTGAAAACTGGAAATATATACTGTAACAAACTCCTTCCTTCCATTACTCAGGGACTACAGTATAAAGAGGGGTGGAGGGACTGTAAGGATCAGACATGGTAGATGGATACAAGGAAATAGTGTTTTCAGGACATAGTAAAGCAGACAAAATCCCAGCATGGAGAAAGGTGGGCAAAAAGTTACATAGCTAGTCAAGGAGATGATGATATTTGATAGATGCTGAGAGGGAGGGAGGGATGGAGGGAGGGAGAGAGAGAGAGAGAGGGAGAGAAACAGAAAGACAGAGAGAACTTTTTCTAAGAGTATAGCCCAAGTTGATCATGTTCCAGTGGAAGGCCACACCCAATTATACATGGGCAGCACAAATTGTAATTAATGAATGAAAAGAAAAGTGAACACACAGTTGGGTGAGTAGGGAAGAGGTAGAGGAGCTTAAACAGTTTAGAGAGAAGGTCAATATAATCAAAATGCATTCTATGACATTCTCAAAGAACTAAAACTTTTAAAATAAAGGAACCTATGGGATTTATCGGGCAGCCTGAAAGCAGTAAATTTAGGATCCCTAAGTATTAAAGAAAATGTACATTAATAGATAGAAAGCTTATTAAACAGCAAAACATGGTGAGACACATTTCTAATCTTTGTTACAGGGAGGAGGAAGAAGAAGAATTATATATTTTAGGCTAGCATAGGCTGTAGATCAAAAGATAGTCTCAGAAAACAAAAACAATGAAATAAAAACCTGATTTAAATAAATACTAGCAGGAAACTTTCCAGATTTCTGAAAAGACATAAATATCCAGGTATCTTGCAGTCATGTGTCTGGTTATGTTCAATTAAAATAAATGACCACAAAATATATTTTAATAAAATTGTGAAAATTAAAACAAATAAAGCTAGGCATAGTGGCAAATACCCGTAATCTTAGCAACTGGAGTATTGCAAGATCAGGAGTTGCCATGGCCACAAAATGAACTTAAGGCCAGTCTGACCTAAAACTTAGTGAGATCCTGTCACAAAATAAAAGTAAAAAGGAAATCTAGAGATTTAGGTCAATGGTGGATTACTTGTCTAACACACAGAACACAGTGACTTCAATTCCTCATAGTGCAAAATATATAGCTCTATCAATGACAATGAAAGAACATTAAAACCAGCAAACAAAAGAGGAATTAAATAATATGGAAATGTTCTAGTACATTCAGAAGAAGAGTTCTTAACAGGAACCTTATAGATCAGAAGAGAATAGAATCACATATCTCATACATAGATGCAAAAAAACTGCCACGAACAAAAATGGACCCACAAAAACTGCAATTCAGAAATAAAAGAAATATGAAGACTTTCACAGACAAGCAAAACATTAAGGAATTCATTGCCATGAGATATGTCATAAAATTGATAAAGGAATGCTTCAAGAAGAGTAAAAGGAATGCCAGGGATTCATACAAAAATATTTACAATTATAAAATGAACTGGACAAACACCAATTTGCAAATATCATAATAATAAGACCGTATTTAAATCATATGTTTCTAGAATGAAGGTTAAACTATTATTAAAACCAAAGCTACAATAATTTATTTAAGAACAAGCAATGAATTAGTGTAATTACAACATCAAAAATTCAAAGAGTTATGGAATAAAGGAAAGAATGTTTGTGATCAGTTAATTTTCATTTAATTGAATATAAGTCAATTCAATTGTGTAAAGACAGAAAAACAGCTCTTTCAGCAATGGAGCCAGATAATTCAGGCAGAAAATCAATAAAGACACATTAGACATAACTATATTCTTGATCAAGTGGACCTATCAGACATGTACAGGAATATTCCTTCTAAGAGAAACAAAATACTCTCTTCTGCACTGTACATAGGAGGTTCTCCAGGAAAGAGCAAATGGTCCCTATGGAAACACATTTAACAAATTTAAGAACACTAAAATCTTATTAAGCATCTTTTTTGGCTAAAGTGATATACAATTGAAAACCAATAAAAGGAAGGTCTTTCAAAAATGCAAATATATGTAGAAAACATACAGAATGATCCTAAAATATTCATGAGTTAAAGGGAAATTTTGAATGTTTCAACACAAATGAAAATAAAATATAATACATCAAAACCTATGGTTTATAGCAATGTAGATCTAAGCAGTGACTATAAACACCATTTTCATAAAGGAAGAAACAGACATTTTTGGAAAAACATTAAGGAAGTAGAAAAATACAAAATAGCCTACAGTTAGAAGAAAAATGTCATAAAGATCAGGACAGAAGTAAGAGAACAGAAAAACAATACATATGAAAAACTAAAGAAAGAGTTGGGTTCTTGAAAAGCCCAACTGGCAAGCATTTAGATAGATTAAGGTTAAAAAAGAGATTAAATTAATACAATTATAAATGGGAAAATCGAACATAAATAAAAATACAAAGGTTTATGAAAGACTTTTTTAAAAATTATATTCTAAAAATTAAATAACCTAGAAAAAGAATGAATTTTCCCTTTATGTTTTTTCCAAAGGGAATAAGAGAAACTTTATTCTGAGCCAAACATATAACCATAGCCTGGAACCCGTGTGCACCTGATTACAGCCTATGCTTCAGTGTGGCAGCATTAGAGGAGCTTTGCTAGTCACAGAACAAAACAAGGACCTCACCAGATGCACTCATGGAAACATCAGTTGGGCTGAATATATACAGGAAAGAGGGAAACGAGGCTATGGGTTTAGTTGTTGCTTGATGACTTTCTGAGCTATTGAATTGGTGGAGGCTTGTGTTCTGTTGATACATTCCAAATGTTTTACCTATTTGTTGAAACAATGTTAGATCATATGGGGTATCAAGGGACTAATGGTAGCTCATTTAGCTCTAGATTATCAGCATTCCAACTCTCTACAGATACAATGTTGTAATCATTCACCTGGCCTTGAGGGACCTTTACTCTGGGTGTGGCTTTTCCTTCAGTTCTCAAAGGTATAAACAGAAATCTTCTGTGTATTCCTCTATCCTTTCTGGATTCCTTTCAAACTTGCTGTGAACACGCTTAAGAATCATTTTAGACTCCTATTTTTATAGAATTAGAACTTAAAGTGTCTATAAATAAAACATATGTGCCCTGTTGTCACAGCCTTCAGCTAAAAGGGAATAAAATACAGTTTATTCTAGAGCCATCTTAAGTGACTGTGGCCCAGGAACACAGATTTATGTAAATCCAAATTCTATGTTCCAACTGCTTCATTGAAGCAGTTTCATGAAGTTTTATAATTTTACAGAACAAAGAAAGTCATAAATCAAGGCAAGTTTCAAATACATTTGTAGGTACATCAGAGAGTTGGGTACAGTGAGATGGGGGAAGTTTTCTATAGGCCTAAGATGCAATCTAACGACTGATGGAGGAAGTCCTTCTGTGTATATGTCTCTTATTAGTTAATGAATAAAACTGTTGGCCAATAGGAAATCAAGGTAGGTGGGACTAGGAGAGAAGCAGGATTCTGGGAATTGTTGTAGGAGTCACTATGTAATCCCAGGAGGAGTCTGGTGTTCTAGGTAAGATAAGACCTTGTTTAAAAATATACATACATACAAACATACATACATACATACATACATGTACATATATTAGTAGTTATGGGTTAATATTTAAGACAGAGTTAGTCCTAGACATTATCCAGGAGCATTGTAACTAATAAGAGTCTCTATGTATATTTGGGGTCTCTGAAGCAGCAACGGGACTCAGGCAGGAATCCTTTAACAGATGACATTCTTAGCTTCTGGGTTAGTGGAATCTAGTATTTCTTTTAGAATCTTTCTAAGTCATGCTGGCCTATCCCTATCTATCTTCCTGCCCTCTGACTTCTACACATGTGCTGTGGTACACCCATATACATGTATACATATACACTACTTTAAAAAGAATATGTCACTTGGTTTTTAAAATAAGGATTTATCTTCATAGCCAAGTTGGAGTTACCCTAGGAATACAAGGATGATCTGAAATATGTAAAAGGAAAAAGTATAATATATTATATTAACATGACAAAGGATAAAGCTATATCATTATTTCAATATATGAAAAAGTATTATGAAGTTCAATATCCTTTCATCGTTTAAAACAATCAGCAAATTATGTATAGAAGGAATACACCTCAACATGATAAATGCCACATGTAACTCACCCACAGGTAAGATGATACAAAATGAAGAAAGTAAGATAGCTCTTTCTCTAGGATCCACTTCTGGTCAATAGATCACTGAGGTCCAAGACATATTAGGTAAAATAAAGAAATGAAATATACTCAAATTAAAATACATTAAAATGTACTTATTTGAATACATGAAAATCTTATATAAAGCCCTAAAGATTCCAGCAAAAAAGTTAAAAGTGATAATTTTATTGAAGTTGAAAAATGCAAAACCTACATTTATAAATCAATGGTATTGCTATACACAGACACTAATAAAAATGTGAAATAAAGAAAAAATAATTGCATTTAAAATTTCTACAAGATAATGCAGCTTAAAATAAATTAAGGTGCAGTCTACCGTATGATAGTTGTAAGATGCCATGACCTGATAAGATGCCCAGCAGATGCTGCTGCTACATCTCTAGACTGCCGGTCTGCAGAACTACTGTGAACAATAGAACCTGAAGGAAAGACAGTGCTCAGTTTTCATTCTCTCCTGTAACCTAAGTCATACAATTTATTCTTCTTTGCTCTTTTGAATTGTATACTCTGATGGAAACCATCAGCTGTTTTCATGTCATGAAAGCACATGTATAGCTCTAACAGAGAGGTCCATTTGGTGATAATTGAGGTATTATGTCAATAGCAACAAAGAACTAAAATTCCATGATAAGAGTCAAATGAAAGAACCATGCTAGAAGGAAATCCTTCAAGCTTTTTGAAGTCTTAGATGAACAAGCTAACATTTTTAGTATAACCTCATGGAGACTGATCAAAAACCACCTATTTGAACCTTAAGCTGTAAAATAATAATTTGTTTGCTTACCACTACATCATGGGACACTCGATATAGTAATAGATCACTAATACCATAGAAATTATTAAAAATAAATAAAATTTAACCAAGGATAAAAATGATCTATACACTGAAAATAGTATATTTATGAAAGAAACTGAAGAAAACAGAAATAAGCAGAAAGGTCTTGTGTTTATCGATTCAAAAATTAACATTCAAATCCAAAAACTGTCTAAAATATTCTAAGAAATTTGGCACAATCCTCATTAAAATCCCAGTTGTTTTAGTCATAGAAATAAAAAGGTAATGAGAAAACTCACAAACACACTGAATTACAGACATCAGTCTTGACAAGAAAGACCAGAGGCATCATACTACCTGACTTCAAAATATGCCACAAAGCTTTGTAACTGCTGGACATCCATCATCTTTACAGATGTCTACTGGGGGAGAATTGCCATTAGCAGTCTTATACACCTACAGATCTGTGTGTACCATTACTAACTGCTGAGGCACAGTGTTCCCATTTGTTTGTAAGAGTGTCAAGTCTCTGATGGAGGTAGCCAATTGTTTCCCAATTGGACTTGATGTGTTCTCCACAGGAGGGAATTTACATCTAGCACATAAAAGCCAGTCAAAGCCTGTGGTTGAGAAGATTATGAGCCCTGTTAGGGAAGTTACTCTTCATGGTCTGCTAAATGGATATGATGTGTCTACCAAAATACCTTCTAAATGACTATATATACACCCAAAGAATAATGCTGTCATCAGCTTTGAGGAGAGAAGCTTGTTTTTGCAATAGTCAGTGGTAACCACAAAAACCAATTATTGGTCAAAGGACAGAAAATAATAGACTGCGAAATATTCAGACAGAAATGTTACATCTATATTGCCTACATGCTAAGGCTCAGAAAATATTGTGGAAAAGGGGCAGAAAGCGCTGTGATTACCTATGGAAGAGCTCTATAAGATTTGACTTGTCAACACTTTGTCATGTAAGTGGAAGGTGATCATGATGCCCTCACTCCTTGTTGTGCATTTAAAGAAAGATAACAGTTGACAGGGTGGGGGAAAAAGAAATTTTCTACAGTGGTGCTGTCATGGTAAGTCACACATACTCCTCTAAGCAAACTCCCACCTATATCCCTGTAAACAACTTTATTTAAAGACATTGGATAACACACACACACACACACACATACACACACACATACACACACACACAGCACAAGCACAGAAACAAACACACATATACACAGTCAGTGAGAAGAAGTAAGGGATCTTTAATAGAGACACTAATAAGAGAGAACAGGCAACCCAGAAAAAAAAATCCACACACATTTAAAACAAGGTAGAAGCATAATAGTAGGTATCAACATGTTGAAATAAAATCCAGGTTCCTCACAATTAATGTTTGCTCATTTAAATAGAAAAATGTGCAAAGGACCAGAATACATATTTATCAAAAGAAGCTAGGCAAATGGCTATACGAAATGAAAATATGCTTCATGTTGCTAATAAACAGCAAAATTCAAATTAAACCCACAGTAAGATACTGTCTCACAACTGGTAAAATAGCTACTACCAAAGCCACAAATGAAAAAAGAATGCAGGTGATTGGTGGGAATACAAATCATTGCAGTCATTTTACAAAACAGTAAGACAGTTCTATCAAATTTTGAAAATACAACTACCACATTACCCACAAATATTTTTCTTTTTATTAATTTTTTATTTAAATTTAAAACAATCTTATTTTACATACAAATTCCAGTTCCCTCTCCCTCCCTTCCTCCCACTCCCCACCATCTGTCCATCCCACCCTATATACTCCTCTGAGAGTATGAGACCTCAGCATTATTTGTAATAGTCAGAACCTGGAAGCAACCTAGATGCCCCTTAACTGAAGAATGGATAGAGAAAATGTGGTGCATGTATACAATGGGGTACTACTCAGCAGTGAAAAACAAAGACATCTTGAAATTCACAGGCAAATCAATGGAACTAAAAGAAACCATCCCGATCGATGTTACCCAGTCACAAAAAGACAAACATGGCATGTACTCACTCATATATGAATTTTAGATATAGAGCAAAAGATTATCAGCCTACAATCCACACTGCCAGAGAAGCTAGGATACAAAAAGAACCCTAAGAGATACATACATTGTCCCCCAGAGAATGGGAAAGGGCCAAGATCTCCTGAGCAAATTCGGAACATACAGGGAGGGGAAGTGAAGGAGGAGGGAGAGGAAGGCAGAAGGGGAGGGAAAAGGAGAACAGGAAGGATCAGGAAGGTTCAGTTGGGGGAAGGACAGAGAAGAAAAGCAAGGAAAGAAATCCCTTGATAGACACAAATCCTTTTTTCTAACTCAATAAAAAATTAAATCACTATGTCAAAGGTGCATTTGAACTCTTACGTTCATTGTTCCATTTTCTATAAAAGACAAAATGGAAACAACACAAGAAGCTGTAAGTGGATGAATGGATAAAGAAAATATGATTAACATACACAACTGAATAATATCCAGATATAAAAACAGAAAAACTAGCATTTGTGGCAGCAGAACGGACCTATAGGACACTTTGCTAAATGAAATTAGCCAAGCACAGAAACACACAAACAAAAATGCCACGTGGTCTAATTTATATATGAAACCTAAGAGATGGTATCATATAAACAGAGAATGAAATGGTGCTACCAAGGGTTTGTGAAGCTAAGGAGAAAGATTAGAAGATTTCTCTCAAAGAATGAAAATTTCAACAAGACATAAGTTCAAGAAATCCACCATACAATTTTGAAACAATAATAATATAATGTATTCTTTTTAAAAATGCAACAAAATGGGTGAAGTTTTATCACTCTAAAAATGATTTATAGATGAGATAAACATGTTACTTTGACATATTTAATCATTACATCATTACTTCAAATCATAGTTTACATAATAAAAAGAATTTTATGTGTTCACTTTTAAAAGTTAAAGTAAACAGATGGTTTATATTTTCAATAAATATGCTATTCATAAATGCATTTAATATTTATATTCACATCTCTACCAGCATATATTCACATTGACATCTGAAAAGGCTTATTAATCTTCCAACTAATTGCTGCTTCAAATAACAGTTCTTTTCAATACTTGGAAGCTACTTTTTCAAAAGAAAAGAATATTAACAAAATCATAACTTTGCAAAATCCCAAAGGGAGTTCCAAGGTTGGAGCCAGGTGCTATTACCAGCCACTATATATCATTCAAATACCGTTTTTAAGGAAGAAACCATAACCCATAGGGATCAAGTGGAAGAATTTGCAATTCATCATCTATATTTTGAAGTCTGGAGCTGTAGTCTGTCCAACCCCATTAAATGGTCCCTCTATCATAAGCACACAGGCATCCAAGCTCATCAGAAACATATATAACATGTAATTTTAAAAAGATAATTGAATTAAATATTTCATGATTGTGGCATGCTTAATTTTATAAGAACTATTCCTCATTGTTGAGTAAACAAGATAAAAATTTTCTTCCTTATCCTAGGAATTTGAACATGATATTAAGGTTTTCATAAAAATGAGTAAAATAGTAGCCATGTGTATAACTACTCTTTCTTTCCTAGGCAACAGAACTAAGTTGCATCACTTTTCCCCTGAAGTAAAACTATCACAATATACATTAAACCCTTTCTACTTCTTTTTAAAAATAATATCTGATATTATATTGTCTGAGGTTTTACTGAGCCTATACGATTATTCTGATCAGAAATACATAGTGATTATCATTGGTTGGACATTTATTGCATATAGGAAGTAGTAATTGAACAGGAGGTGAATAAAAACAAAAATAATAAGAAGAGAACATGGAGTAGTAAGATACCAGCAAGAGATCAAAAGAGGTAGTAATATATGGATATGATCAACATATTGAATAAACATATGAAACAATGAAAGAATAAAAGCTATTACTAAAATATAAAAAAGATTCTTGATGGTAGTGGCATTGTCTTTAATCCCAGCACTTGGGAGGCAGAGGCAGGCAGATCTCTATGAGTTCAAGGCCAGCCTGGTATACAGAGCAAATTCCAGGACAGCTAAGACTATGTGCTAAGACAGCTAAGAAAATGAAACTCTTGTCTTGAAACCTTCCACACCATAAAAGAAAAATAAAAAAATTACTAGTTTCATCAAAAATTAATTATCCTAGAGATGATGGCATACACATTTTGTCCCAGCATTCAGGAAGCAGAGGGAGGCAGATCTCTGTGAATTCGAGCCCAGCTTAGTCTATAGAGTGAGTTCCAGGATAGCCAGGGCAGTTACAAGAGAAACTCTGTCTCAAAAAATACATAGATAGATAGATAGATAGATAGATAGATAGATAGATAGATAGATAGATGTATAAATTAAACAAAACTCAAATCATAATATAATGTTTTATTGTACTGTTAACAAAACTGATAAAAGGTCATGAATTCACAAATAGACAGCATAAAGGCCTGTAATCTGTCCTGCCTATGGTATGTGCCAGGGTAAGGGTGACACAAAGATAGTGGGATTGTCTAACCAATGACTGGTCCAGCCTGTGATCTATGCCAGCAGAGTGAATCCACCCCTGACACTTCTTAGAGTGCCAGGACCAGGCTGGAAGGCACACAGACTTAGGACAGAACAAAACATTATTAGAAAAAAAGAAAAACACATCATCATAATGAAGAGACAGGAACTAAAAGCTTTTTACCTCTGAGGATTCCTGGAGAAAGGATTGCCATTTCGGCTTGGTGGAGGTAAGATCTACCAGCTTGGCTGCCTTGCTTTTGTGATCTTCAGCTTGAAGCTTGAACCCCACTATCAGTCTCTGGGTTTTTTTTTTTTTTCATGTTATACTATACAGAGAAATCCTGTCTTGAAAAAAACAAAACAAAAAAGTAACATAAAATTACTTGCTGTACTTCTCAAGCAAAATAATAACTATTTTGGAAGGAAAGTCATACAGTCTACCTACCAACAATAGGCATTACTGAGGAAGGAAATGTACCAAATAGAGTAGAGACACGAATACAAATTAGAGTAGAAATGTTTTATAGAAAATCCATTAGAAATTGTATAGACTCACTATGCTCCATGTTACCAATAAAATCCTCAAAATCACTATACACCCAGATGTGACCTGCTTAGTTGCTTGAGAGATTCATATTGAGCCTATGAGAAGGCTCAGTAGGTAAAGGTTCCTGCTGTCAAACCTAATGACCTAAGTTCCATTCGGGGTCCCATGTGCCTAAAGGAAGAATTACCTCTGTCAAGTTGTCTGCTGAGCTTCACATATGTATCAAGACTTGTGTGACTATTCCCACAAGAACATACACACACCCAAAAATGAAACAAAACATTTAAATGTATTACTATTCATATCAAAGAAGGAAACAAAAGCTCAGCTGAGTCATCTGTAATTTGTTCTTTTCAAATACAATTACTACTATGATTTGTCCCCATCAAAATTTTGTTGAGGTTTGGTTGCCAATGTAACAATATTTAATGATGGTGGGGTATTTGGGCTCATTAGGGATCAACCCTCATGAATGTGTTAATGTTTTGTGAATATGCTTATTATATCAGAAATTTGGTTACTTTTCCACCCTTCTACACATAGTCACTTTCCTTTTAACATATCCAAGATACATGGAACAGCATGAGAATCACAGAAGAGGCCAAAAAATGATACCAACATGAGATTGGACCCCCAATGTAGACAGCCAAAACATACATACACTCTCCATATACCTCTTAATTTAAAGATGAATGAGGGGGATGTGGGAGGGTATGGAGGAAAGAAAGTGAAGGGAAAATGTAATTGTCCTTTAATTTAAAAAAATAAAGGAAAAGAAAACAACATTTTATTACATAGTAACATTTTGAAGCTGATAATTTAAAAACCCATGCACCATATGTCATGTATTAACACATGGCAGGAAATAATTGTGGTCTTGGATATTCTATTATAGCAACATAAAACAGACCAAGTCAGTCAACAAAAAGACAGAGGATCAATGACTACATGTGTTTGAGTAGGACTACTAGTAAACTGGAATTTTCTATTTAGTAAAGTTGGTTTTGATATGTAAAAACAATAGAAATTTGTCCTAAAAAACTAAATGATGACATATACTTTCCCTCTAAGAGATATTTTAGGTTTTCATATGTGAAAATATGTAAACATTGTTTCAAATGTGTAAAAGTAGATAGTTTGGAAAATGAAGGAAACTTCATTCAAAGATATTTAAAGCATAGCTTGGTCATAGAGGGTAGGGAGAACAGGGTTATTACCAAAAAAGGGCACCAGCAAGGAGCAGGGTTACTGTGCTGGTAGTTCTTATTTTCTTTTTTAAATTTCAGACATCAGTGTAACAACTTACATTGATAATTAAGCTAATTAAAGGGATTTAGCAAGAAAGAGAGAAGTAAATAAATAGATTTCTTACAAGAACAACAATAGTGTAAGGAGAATGTTGTGAGAATAAAAACTCTAGATAGTCAGAGGCCAGGCTGTGTTTTCTCCTCTGCCTCCATAACCTAACACCGTGATTGGCATGAAACAAGCACTTTACACACATTTATGGAATGAATAAATAAAACAAAGAGCACAAAAGTAGTTTGAACAATTGTGATATCACTGGTTTGAATAAATTTTTTACAGAAGATATTAGTTTGAATGAATACTGATGCTTATTTAGAGAGAAAATTTATGGTATGTTAAATTTGAAATCACACACACATAATATATATATATATATATATATATATATATATATATATATATATCACTAAACATATTCAGCAGAATAGAAACACACACACACACTCCCCATATGCCTCTTAATTTAACAGGAATGAGGGGTATGTGGGAGGTTATGGATGAAAGTGAAGGGAAAAATATTTTGTATTTTAATTTTAAAAATAAGGAAAAGAAAAAATTTTATCACCTAGTAACATTTTGAAGTTGATAATTTCAAAACCAATGCACCATATGTCATGTATTAGACATGGCAGGAAATAATAATCAAGTTTGCTCTATTTAATTAGTTTATAGAGTTTATGAATATATTCTTGGTCCAAATGCCAATCATTATTTAATTAGGTCATCCAGCTTTATGAAATGCCAACCTAAACCCAAGAAAATTGGGATGCACTGCCTTTATTATATATGCCTGACTTGTGATTATCAGATTTACCTTCAAAAGACATGGCTACTGTTGACTCAGGGGCTGTTCTCAGAACAGACTGCTTAATCTTCCTTATTCCATCTTTGGCAAGGATGCAAGTTGTCCTGAAGCTTTTCTTAAAATATTCAAATTTAATTAACATATATAATAAAATAAACACTGACTCTTATTTTATTATAGTTCCCTTTGTTCTGTGAAGGTTTATTGAGTAACCCCATATGTTTTAGAAGTAAGACACCATCCCAGCCAAGAAATACACATTATTTTGGATTATTGCACAAATGGCACAGCCATGATGGGTTGGACAAATCATCTATCTAGTCTGTTCGTTGGGGTTATTCAATAATTTCCTAAAATGTATAGATGATGTTTCACTAAAAATTGGTAATAAACAATATTTTTGAATACCTCAAACAATTGAACATTGTACTGTAGCTGTAGTATGCATCAAAAATTTGCTTTCAAAGATTTTAGGCAGAACTGGTCTGTGTGTGTGTGTGTGTGTGTGTGTGTGTGTGTGTGTGTGTGTGAACTATGAGGGCCTACCAAAAAAATGGTCTTCAGAATCCTGTTAATCATCTCTGTTATCCAAGAGCAGCATCTGCCATGCAATAATGAGAAGATGGGGGATTGCTTTTGCTGCTAGGTAACTTAAATCCCCTGAGAGTTAAGAATACCAGCACATCTTTTACCAAGTAGTCACTTGTCTTGCAGAGACATTCCACATACATATATAGTACTAAACTTGTCCTACTCCCAATTTTGTGTCTTCTCTTAGTCATATTCAGTGAAGATAACAGTGCAGACTATGAGCCTTTCTATATAACTCTTTTCTCACATTGCAAATTATGTTTGGATATTGTGATGGGGATTTTCCCTGCTAGTATTTAGTGTCTTGTGCTTAATATTTATACATGGGATATGTGATAGGCACAGTATAAATTTAGAAGGGCAATATGACATAGTACCTTTCTTGGAAGAATTAAGTATCTAGATACAAAGTTATAAGAAAGTCTAGTGATTAATCTTGATCTTAAAGCCCAAATGCTTTGGGTGTGTTTTAGCTTCCGCCTCTGAGTATAAAAACTGAAAACACAATGGAAGGGAGGTGAAGGATAAAGCAGTGGGGTACTGATAATACATATTGGGATCAAATATTTCCCAAGGCTAATTAGCAAGTCACAAAATCAAATGTGGAATGCATATGAGACTGCAAAAAAATCAAGTTGGAAGGAGAAATGCAAGTAGACATGCACAGCATATAGTTGCAGTAGAGGAATTGCTACAGCCATTTAAAAAGTTAGAGACTCTGAGAAAATTAATGGAGTGAAAGTTAAATTATTTAATGAAGTAAGCACCACAAAATTAAAGTAACTCTTCCCACAAAAATTTGAGAACCTGGCTACCCAAAAAAGAAATGAATAATATATTGCCAATGACATTTCCTTTCTTATAATATCAGTAATGACATATCAACAGATTTCTTCTTTTTTTCCAACTTTTTTATTTGAATTAGAAACAGGATTGTTTAACATGACAATCCCATTTCCCTTCTCCCACCTGTCCTTCCCTACCCGCCTCCCAAACTAAAACCTTATCTGTCACATATCTTTTCTGCTCCCCCTGGATGATGAGGCCTTCTATAGGGTGTCATCAGAGTCTGTCGTTTCCTTTGGAGTAGGGCCTAGGACCACCCCTATGTGTCTTGGCTCAGGGTGTATTCCTCTATATGGACTGGGCTCCCAAAGTCCACACCTATGCTAGGGATAAATACTGGGCTTCTATAGGAGGTCCCATAGATTTCTGAGGTTTCCTCACAGAAACCCATGTTCCTAGGGTCTGGATCAGTCCCATGCTGGTATTCCAGCTATCAGAATGGGGAGCAAGAGTTCCCAGATGTTTAGGTCAGCTGTTTCTGTGTGTTTCACCAGCCTGGTCTGGACCTCTGTGCTCTTCACTGGTCCTTCTCTGCATCTGGGTTCCAGTTCAGACCGGTGATTAGTTGTGGGTGTCTGCTCTACTTCCACCAGCTGCTGGATGAAGGCATATAAGTCAGTCATCAATCTCATAATCAGGTGAGGGCATTTAAGGTAGCCTCTCCTCCATTGCTGAGATAGTTAGCTGGTGTCATGTTTGTAGATCTCCAGACATTTCCCTAGTGCCTGATTTCTCTGTAAACAAAAAAAAAAAAAAATGTCTCCCTCCATTATGATATCTCCATTCTTGTTATCGTGTATTCTTCTCCTGACTCATATTTTCTGCTCCCTCATGTCCTCGGCATCCCTCTTCCTCTCCCCTTCTCATTCTCCTAGCTCCCTCCCCCGTGCTCCCAATTTGCTCAGCAGATCTTGAACCTCTCCCCTTCTCCAAGGGACCATGTATGTCTCTCTTAGGGACCCCCATGTTTATTAGCTTCTTTGGCAGTGTGGATTGTAGGCTGGTAATCCTTACTCTGTCTAAAATCCACATATGTGTGAGTACATACCATGTTTGTATTTTTGCGATTGGGTTACCTCGCTCAGAAATGTTTCTTCTCGATCCATCCATTTTCCTGCAAATTTCAAGATTCCATTGTTGTTTTTCCGCTGAGTAGTACTCCATTGTGTAAATGTACCACATTTTCTCTATTCATTCTTCGATTGAGGGGCATCTAGGCTGCTTCCAGTTTCTGGCTATTACAAATAGTGCTGCTTTGAACATCACATATCAAAAGATTTCTAAGCCATGGCTCTAGTTTCATCCTGCTAGAAAGGTTATTATGAAATTGAACTGGACCAAACATCATAGCAATAAAAGGGGAGTAGGTGAGAATAATTTCCATTTAGACAATGATGATTGGGCTTTAAAGTACTTCCTTTAAATCATTCACTCCATCTGCAATCCTTTAAACACAAGTGTCTTTTCCATTTATAAGGTTATGAAGGGAAACCAAAATGTGACTTTTGAGTGGTAGATCAGCTACACATTGAGTATTCCTTTAAATTGTGTTCCCATTTCCCTTGTCTTGGCTCCTGACATGTCTTCCTTCTTCCTGTGCTTCCTTAACCTCCTTTTGAAGGTTCTTTGATCTTTTCTATCAAGAGTTACAGTCATTCATTGATTGTTTTGTCCTTTGGTGCTTTATTTAAGCCACCTTACATATGAGAAGGTCACTTGGGAAGTGACCTTCCCTTTACATATGGGAAGGTCCTCCCATAGCATTCAGGGCCCATTTTAATTTCATTTTATCATAAGCTTTCTATATCAAAACTAATACAAATTCAGAGAAGTTACTGAAGAGTACCAGTGTGCCCCCAATCCCATGCCAAGATTCTCTAATCCATTGTTAAGTAAAGTCAGATTTCTTCCCTTTTATCTATAATGTCCCTTTAGTGTTCCAGAATCCCATGTCTCCCGAGGCTCTGTTTTGGCTCAAACAATTTCTACAGGTTTTATTTTTTAATGACCTTGATAGATCTTAAGATAACTTGTCAATAATTTGGAGGATACAACTCAATTTTGATTTGTCTTGTATTTTCTTATCAGTAGACTTGGGTTACAGGTTTTAGGACAAACAGTACAGGATATGAACATGGATAATTACTGTTCATGTTGAACTTGATCACTTGGCTGGTAAAACACATTTCAGGTTTCTCCACTGGAAATCCAGGCTATTATTTCTCCTTCCCACTCTAGACTCTTTAGAAAGCAGTCACTATTTCCAGTCCAGAGGGAAGTAGTAATGTGTTATATTCCACCTCCTTGACAGCAGATCTTATAGAGAGTTATCATTCATGGAATTTGGCTTTTCTTTCCAATTTATTATTCAAAAATTTACATGTATTAACATGAATTTCTGAGCATTTAGTTTGCCCTTTGTTTCCTGTGTATACTTGTCAAATTGTCCTAAATTTATATATTTCAGGCTATTTTATCTGCTTTCTTTGTTCCTTTGAATATATTCATTATTATATTTTAAGAAAACTATTTACTTTCTGGCTCTAAAAGATGTCACAAAGATTTATTTATTTATTTATTTTTGTTTGTTTGTTTGTTTTATCATGTGAATCTCCTATATAAGTCCTAGAATCAAACATCTATCCAAGGAGCCCAGAAATATGGTCATGGAACTGAACACTAGAAAAAATCATTGCTGCTAGAGAAACGTTGCTTCTGTGCCCTCTCAGCCAACAGAGCAAAGAGGTTAGTGTGTACTAATGATGCATATACACATATATAGCTTATCAGAGCCAGTGATGACCTTGTAAATGTGATTGCTTCTTCCATTGATGGAAAGCAAATAAAAGGCTACAGAAAATCCTATTCCTCTACCATCAAGTCCACCAGTTTCCCACCAGCCCAATCAATCACTTAGCTCTCATCCATGGCTTCTGATTCACTTCTGCTAGCTTTTCTTCCTTGTCTCCACAACTGCATCTCAATGTTTTTCTTCCTTTTATGACTTGTTTATTCCCTTCTTTAATATACTGGCCACAGCCTTCCTCCATGATTTTCCTTGCCCCAGATGCTCTGAAAAGGATATATCTTCCCACTAACTTCACTCAAAAGAGATCCCTTCACAGCTACACCAAGGCAGATCTTCATTTCTGCCAGGACACATAATGCAGTATAAAAGAGAATTTCCTTTTTGTAGCAATAACAAATTTAGATTAGGAATATACCATAAGATTGGAGCTAGAGGGAAATGTTAATGATATTGTTTTATGGTAAATTAATCAGAAGGGCTTGTTTTGGTAAGGAGTCATCCTTTTGTCTCCCTGACTCTCTGAATCTTTATACATACCTATCAGTTTCTGCATATTTTTGTGATATTTATTTCTCTAGTGAAGACATGCTGGAAGGTAAATATGGCAATCCATGAAATTAACAGTAAAAAGGCAAAAAGTGGTTTCAAACGGGTTGACTAGAAAACTAAATCTAAACCCATTCTAAAAACAAATAATTCCATTTGTCAGTCTCTTCATACCAAGAATAATATTTGTAAGTGGTTAAGGTCCTGAGATCCTTAATTGTATTCGCAATGTCATTTGCAAAGTGATAAAAAAATCAATAATAAAAAGGAACAAAATTAGGCTATCAGAAATCAGAATCTGTAAGCTTAAACCCCAGACTTCCCAAGCTTTGATGAAATTGTTTTTATTCCACTAAAAATGAACATGATCCCACAGTTGATATCATACCTACCAATAAAGGAATAAGGAAAAAGAAAACACAATTACTGAAAGACATACCTAACACAAACAAATGAGATAAACATATTTATATAAACATAAAAGTCAAGCCAATAACTTGAATAGTCACATTCACATAGCAACAAATACTTGAATGGCAGGTATAAGGAATTCTAAAGCTTCCTTATGGTTTATAGTCAGTTGGGTTTAGAAAACATGAAACTCATTTCCCTTTTCGTAAAGTGTAAGTCATAAAATAACTTAGCTTTTTTGTTATGATGGCAGTGAAAAACACACTGTCCTTGAGGAAATCCATAACTTGAGGAAAGCCTTGAATAGTGCCAAAGCCTCTTGGTGATGCTAGTGGCATCCAGAACAGTGTCCCTGCCGTAATGGTGTTAAGCCTGCCATCAGGTGGCTCAATCTCCCCAATTTCCTCTTGAGACAAAAAGAGCAATTAATTCAACTATCACCCACAGGTGAGAGACTGGTTTAGCTAAAATGTCTAGAGCAAGATTAGTTATTTAAGAGACTCATGACAGACAACTCAACAACCAATTGGAAGTAACTAGTTTGAAAATTTGGGAAAAAAAATCATCAGGAACTTACACCATTGAGGCAAACATACTAGGATTTTCAGTATTTATTTACAATGACAGTGTTCTTTCTTAAAGCTGTTCTATGAAAGCTGCTAACAGAGAAAATCAACTTCTCGCTTCACTGTTCAGAAAAAAAGAAAACACACTGTTGACACAGCTCATCTTAAAACCTGTGGTTTATGGGCTTTGGACATACCTATACCAGGCCCTCCAGCAAAGGGCCAGGAATCATTGTGAATGGATAAACAAACCATTCCTTAAAGTAAATTCTAATTCTTTCACATAATAATTCAGGCTTTACAGTCTTCAGAAATATGATGGAACATTAAGCCAAAATAAATGCTGTAAGAGCCCAGGAACTCTTAGAAACAACCACTGAAAATTTACAAAACGAATTAGGAGCACATGAGTAGACAGAGCATAAGGCAGAAAACAATGGTAAAAATTGCCCAGATCATTTCTTCCCCATTGTTTCCTATAATCATCACAGAAATTCATTCCAATCATTCACTCTTTCATTCATTCATTCATTCATTTCTAAGAGAAAAATTAGAATACCTACTATGTACCAGGCAGCACACTGGGTACTTGAAAAAACATGGAAATAAGACTGAAATTCAACTTCGATTGACACGTAAAACAATCTTAGTTCTAATTCAAATAAAAAGTAAGAAAAAAGTAAGACTGAAATTGTCTGTAGTCTCACACAGATTATCTCTGGCAATTGGCAATAAGCATGACTCAGATAAATTGCACAAAAACAAGTATTATAAAGAAGATGGAAATAAACTGATGTCCTAAGGAGGGTACATGTACAGATGCTGCTTTCAAATGAGTCAATAGGTATAAGGACTATATCTGTCTAGAGGCCTCAAGGAGGAGAACCAGCCAATCATGCAAGTAGAAGTTTGCAGGTATATGAAAAATAATTCTCCAAGGGAAAGGAACATCCAGGAATGGATGTGTTTAAACATCTGGAAACAGATGTTCAGTGGTGTTGGAACTTATGAAGCCTGGTAAATATAGTAGATGAAGTCAGAGAAACAGGAAGGGACTGATTGGTAAGGACCTCATAACCACTGGAAGAGAATGTGAAAGGTGGATTATATCCCAAGCATATGACATATATAAACCAGTTTACATTTTAGATGGGTTTTACTGAGCCAAAGAGACTAGACGGAGATAAACATGGGTATAAGGAGATGAGATGAAAGTGCAATAAAGAGACGACCAGATACTGTCCAGTGCCTTTCTGCAAAAGGAATGGAGTAAATAAAGTTTGGCTCATCTTTAATGTAGAACAGAGGAGACCTGCTACCGGATTCACTGTGAACAGAGATGAAAATAGAGAAGTCAAGGCTTTGAGGAGTAATTTATTAAACGGTTGTGTTGTTTTTCTGATATAGGAAGCAGTGAAAGGAGAATATTAGAAGTATCTAATAATACTGCAATAAAGTGTTACAAAAAAGCCTACAGCCTGGTCTGACTGAAAAGTTTAATTTTGTTTATAGATAAGAGAACTATGTCAGAAGGCTATGCAGCCGGAGTACCCACACTGTCCTGGCTAGCTTCCCAGTCTATGGCATATCCAGGGTCAAGGAGCAATTATCTCAGCCAAGGTTCTCTTCTTCCCCAAAACTTCTACTAAGGAGACAAGCTCCACTGACTATTTCCTGCTGTCAAGCTTCTTTATTGTTTTCTCATTGCTTGACTGCTTCTTACCAATGGAGCATCATAAACTGATCCAAAACCTGACTTTTCCGGGGATGGTTACTAAGGATTATTCCATTGTCTACTATGACATGAGAAAAGTATGCTGAATTACTTTAAAACTTCAGGATGAGTTTGAATGGCTTGCTTTTATCTCCAGAAGAGAATAATTCCTATACATAGACAATGAAATCTAGAGTGGTGCTGGCTCATTTCATACCTGATTTTATGATCATGAGGTTATAAATACTGTTTACATGCTTTTGCTGTCTTGAGAATGATATGGACTCTAGTATGTAACTAAAGCTATGACAATTGGGGTGACAATCTTCCCCCAAAACTCATAATCAATCTAAGAAAAACTCCAGTGACAGGTATACGAAAGCTATGTTCAATTTGTTGTTTGGAGGAATTCAAGAGACTTCTAAAACAATATTGCTGTTTCTCTTAGTTGCCTAAAATGGCAACAAGACCATGTTGCTGAAAACACCATACATTTCAGACTGAAGATTAGGATGGATTGATCTGGATCTAACATGGAAACCTTCTCACTGAGTTCTAGCTCTCATAGTTTTGGAAAGATCCATTCAAGCTATCAATAGGGAAAATCAATGAAAGAGTTCTAACTAGCTGTAACATCAAAGAACCACAATGACAAGTATGGCAAAATACTCTAAAAAGTACAAACAATAGTGGCATTTGTATCCTGAGCTAGCCATCAGTCACCGAGTTGAATTTTAAGCCCTGCTCATTAGGAAGAAATTTACATCTGGTATTGTGAATTGAGGTAACTACAAGTGAGTGGTGAGGACGCAGAACCCACAAGATAACCTACTACAACTAGTTCTCTAAACCATATAAGCGCTGACTGCATCCTACATACTTAACCTATATCCACAGATAAATGGAACCTTTATGCCTCACCAAAGGAGATTCTTTTTGCAGTAGATTTATATCCTTAAAAAGCTACAGCCAATTCAAGTGGTATTGGCTCACACCTGTAATCCTAGCACACGGAAGGCAGAGACAGGCAGGTCTCTGAGTTTGAGGCCAGCCTGGTTTACAGAGCAAATTCCAGGATGGTCAGGGCTACACAGAGAAACCCTGTCTAGAAAAAAGTCACAACTAGCAAAAGTGTAGCAAACAACTGACAATAGGATATCGAAATTAATATGTCTACAATCTACAACACAACTACTACACTTACCACTCAAGGAATGCTTAGAAAAGGGGGAAGTAGGTGGAAGGACAGTGAGAGCTAAATTACCAAGATATCTGCTACAAGACAGTTTCTTCCAAAATAAAACTGTGACAGAGAACATTTCATAATGGAGCGGTTGGATTTGAGAGGATTATAGGTAAATATGGACAAGATACATTGTATGGAATTTTAATAATTAATAGCAATGTTATGTCAAAGGTCTCATATGCATAGGTTAACTAATATAAAAAGTAACATAAAATAAAAATCCCTTATCAAAATACAAAAGAAAATTAATTGACCATCTTGAGCATATATCATAAAGAGACTTTCACTTGAATGGACTTGTATTCTGGAAATTGGAATTGTAAATCTTGCACCTTTCCTTACAATCATAATCTGTCTTCAAGGGAAGACAACACTGCCAATGGTTACCTCTAAAGCAAGGGACAACAAAGTTAATATTAAGTTGTCCTTGGAAGTGAACAGAGAGCCCCCAAGCCAGCTTAGCCTAGATGGAAGCAATAGTGTTTTGTGCTTAGATTTCCTCTACTCAGAAATGCCTCTTTGGCCCAGTGGGTGCTTTAAAGGCTTCTCCAGGGGTCAGCCTCCAGGAGGCCAGGTCAAGAGGTTAGAATATGATGTGCTGAGAGGTCCTAGGGTCAGCTTTGGAGAAAAAAAAAACAGAGACAGGAAATTGTTGGTGCCCACTACAGAGAGAACTGACATTTACAAACACATCTGTTCCCAGAGAGTTCAGCAGAAAATGGGGTTCAAAGATCAAGCTCTGAAAGTGACAGAAAACAACTCTAAATACACAGCATTCCATTCTGGTGCCATGATTCCCAGCTTGGTCTCTGGACCTAGTCTTTTCTAATATCAGTAAGTTTATGAGATGCTGCTCTTTTCCTAAACTTTGAGCCTATGTTTCTTGTCCTCTTGTGCTCCCCAGCACACATCTTTACAGTCACTTTCCAAATAGGATTATCATTTCTGAAACCAACCCACTAGCCAAGCCCTTATCATTACAATAGAACTCTCAAATTCCCTTAACTACAGTCATTTTGTCACTTTATAAGGTAGTCCCCAGAGTAACTTGAAAATAATCTATAAGCTAAAGCCAAACCATATACACCATGTCAAGTCCCACTCATTCAGTTTCAAAGGGAACACCACGGATATGAACATTCTCATGTCCTTTCCCACTGTCAGCTCTATGATGTTCCCAAAGCAATGGAAAAATTATTCAGCTACCTTCTGAAGGGGCAGTACTCAACCATCTTGTGCCTCTCAGCATCATGTAGACGATCAACACCCACAGCATTCTTCACTCAATCAATTTATTTCTAGTTCTTATTAGGCTCAACCTCTGAAACACCCTTTTGAAACTTTTACAATTGTTATCTTTAGGATGTTGTCAAGGAATACCTGTTCCCATTGGCTATTTCCAAAGTCCCAGCCTAGCAGAAAAATGTTAAATACTGCATGTTCCTCTCACTCAATATTAATTCAAATTTTACACATAGCTCTCTTCAGAAATTCTTAAGTAGAACCACTGGGAATTGGTGCCAGCTTCAGTCTTCTATGAAAAATAAGAAGCTTCCTTCTCTAAGAAATCTCAAAAATGAAGTGTTGACTTTAGTGGTTTGAGTAGTTGTATGGGTGTCTGCTATGCCAAGTTGAACTGTGCTGAAACCTAGCTTCCCTGATACATTGTGCAGTTTCTAGGCACTTAAAATGTTATTATTGTTTGTTTATTTATTGTGTATGTATGTATATGGATGTATATGTATGTACCACATTCATGCCAGTGCCCACTGAGGACAGAAAAGGATGGTTGTATACAGACAAATCTTGAAGTTGTATATCTAGGTCATTTCTGCTGGTGGGAATCACGTACTCAACTAGAATAATAAATTGGCGGGTACACAAAACCATTAACAATGTATGTGTGCTAAGCTTTTTAATAATATGTATGCAGATTTCTTTCTATAACATGGAGTCCAAATGCATCACACACACACACTCAAAAAATATTAAACACACAGTCATGCCAACCTGTGTAATTTTTCTTTTATCACATGGCCAATGGACTATCCAAATAACAGTAGAAACTCGTGAAAATACTGGCATAAGAAGGTAGCATTAACCAGACATAGGCAATTTATATTCAAACTCTCCCTTACACATGGATCTTTCTTATTCCTTCACCAGAACCACAGTCCAGATGCACATGTGTTAGCTTCACAGCATTGAATCACTGACTTCCTAGCCAGCTCTGTACTTTTAGCCATACTGCTTAACCTAGTTATGTTAGTATTTGAAAAAAAAGATACAGTTTTTAAAGTATTATGCTTCTACTTAAAAATCTTGAATGATTTCTCATTTTCCATTTTTTTGGAACATTTAAATGTTTCACACTTAGTCCTCAAATTCTGTGCCTTCCTTATATTTACCATTACCTTTCACAGGTGTGTGTATCATACAAATACATCCCCACTGATATCCCAAGTGTGATCAATGCTTTCCTTCTCCCATGTCATTACTAGTTATTTCCTATGTTAAGAATACCCTACTTATGGACCTCTACATAATAAAATCTGATTCATTCTTCAGGGGTTTTCTCAGATGTTACTATCTCTCCAAAATTTTTTTTCCCAATGCCAATAGAGACATTACTGTGAATTTCTATTGTTACTTAGCCATCATTGAAACATTCTTCAAACTATATCTCCACCCAACACAGTAGTGAACTTATAAATTTTAATGACTAACTCGTATAAATTGTGATCTGCAATGCTGGTCCATTTCCATGGTGTTCCAATTATTGCAAAATGGTCAATTCAAGGTATGAACATGATGTCACTGAAAATAATTCCAATAAAAATTGGAAATTTCTAGTTTCAGGGGGGAAATAATGATGAAGATAAAGAAATTTTGGTGTTTGGTACTCATGTACACACAAAGGGTTAGAGAGTTGAAAGGCAGTGGAAATAAATGGCTTGGTGTGTAAACAGGGCAATGGGGAAGAAAACTCCAACTGTGTGAACAACATAACACCAGTGCCACAGGTAACTACAGGGACCAGGTAATTCAGAAATGGTACAGTGGTCAGATGTCAAGAATATTTCTTTAAGACATTTCCTTTTTCATTATTATTTTCCACTTACAAGTTGGCTTTTTCATTGTATTTTGTTTCTTCTTTGCTGAGGTATTGTCTGCTGTAGCCGAGGCTTCCCTTGATAGCACCCCCAATGTGGGGCAAGAATTTCCATGTAAAACCTGACGAAAGCTTAAAAAGGGATTCTAAACAAAAAGAACAGAGGCAAGCACAGCTTCTTGGTAGCAGAATTTTCTCTGGTAGGCTCTGTTTACTGAAGGCTCCCTTAAGAGAGGCTTCCTGACTCAGAATTAGAGGCAAGAAATGCACAGCTCTTTTAAGAGACCCTGCTGCCAAACAATGAAATGGTGTTTACAAGCAGCCAGCAGCATGCTTCTTGGTGGTGGCATGGACCTAGAAACTCTTCACAGTGTGGCAATAAGCCTGGCTCCCACCAGTACTCTACCATGAAGATAAACTATCGAAACCTGAGGAATATGGCAGGGCAAGCCACCACTTTAATTTCAGCCATGTTGTTTAGCAGATTAAAGACTCATGTGGTCAGAAAAAGATACAGATATACAGTAAAGACAGATTCAGATGAAGAAAAGCCTCTAAAGGGTTTACAGTGTGTTTAAGGATATATATAGGTGAGGGGAGAGATGAGCTTGGGACCCTGTCTCAGGCCCAACTTCCATTTGTCCTCTTTGGGATATCCTGGCCTGGGGACCACAGGCAGGTCAACTCCCCCCCCCCCGCCCAGTGGGACAAGCAATATAAAGTCTGCTGATATTGCTGTGCTAATTCCTCCCCCACTAAGGGAGAGGTGAGCTTGGGCCCCTGTCTCAGGCCTGACTTCTGCTTGCCCACCCTAGAATCTCCTGGTCTGGGTACTGCACACAGGTCCACTCATCCCCTGCAGACCAAGCAATCCAGAGTGTGCTGACATCACTGTGCTAGTCCTAACCCACACAACATGAGAGGGCGTGTCTCAGACCTGCCTGTACCCACCAAGAGAGCCATCAGAGTATTGGACCTCTTGCAACTGCTAGAAGAGAACCTTAGACCCAATCCCACCAGAAGAGGAAGAGATCCCACATGCACCCACTGGATGAAGGGATGAGAAGACCACAATATAGGAAAACATTCAACAACAGAAAAAACAATATGACACCACCAGAGTATAGGGACTCTACACCACAAAGAACTGAAAAAGCCAACAGAGATGAAGCAGAAGAGAATGTCCTCATAATCAACTTCATGAAGATGATAGAGACCCTAAAAAAGGAAATGAGAAAATCCTTTAAAGAAATGGAAGAAAAATAACAAAAAATTCAAGAAATGGATGAAAAGAAAAACCAAAAATTGCAAGAAACAATTCAAACAGTGCAAGATTTCAATGCTGAAAAAGAGACAATAAAAAAAAAAAAACAGTCTGAAGGAGTGCTGGAATTAGAAAAGATGGGTAAATGATCAGGAAGTACAGATGCTCAAATAAGCAACAGGATACAAGACATGTAAGAGAGAATCTCAGGCATTAAGGATTCATTAGGAGAAATAGAATCATCAACCAAAGAAAATCTTAAATCCAACAAATACCTAACACAAAATATCCAGGAAATGTGGGACACCCTGAGAAGGCCAAACCTAAAATAACAAGTATATAAGAAGGTGAAGAAACCCAACTCAAAGGTTCAGAAAAAAATATTCAGCAAAATCATAGAAGAAAACTTCCCCTACCTAAAGAAAGACATGCCATGAAAGTATAAGAAGCTTACAGAACACCAAATAGAGTAGACCACAAAATGTCCCTTAGCCACATAATAATCAAAACCCCAAACACACAGAATGAAGAAAGAATATTAACAGCAGCTAAGGAAAAAGATCAAGTAACATATAAAGGAAGACCTATCAGAATTACACCTGACTTCTTCATGAAAACCCCAAAAGCCTGGAGGACCTGAATAGATGTTCTAAAAGCACTAAGGGACCACCCATGCCAGCCCAGACTACTATACCCACCAAAACTCTCAATCACTATAGATGGAGAAAAAATATTCCACAACAAAACCAGATTTACACAATATATATCCACTAATCCAGCCCTACAGAAAATACTGGAAGGAAAAATCCAACCTAAGGACATAAAGTACAACACAAAAACACAGTCAATAGATAATCACACTTTAACAAAAGCCAAAAGAAAAAGCAGGGTATACCTCACACAAAACCACTACCAACAACAAATAAAAGAACAAACAAGAATTAACACTCAATAGTCCTTAATTTCCCTCAATATTAATGGTGATAACTCACTGACAAAAAGACAGAGGCTGACAGAATTGATATGAAGTCAGAATCCATCCTTCTGCTGCTTACAAGAAACACACCTCACATTCAAAGACATACATTACCTCAGAGAAAAGGATTGGGATAAGATTTTCTAATCAAAAGGACCCAAGAAAGAAGATGGTGTATTTGTATCTAACAAATAAAACTTCAAACTAAAATCAATCAAAAGAGAGGAAGAAGGTCATTTCATATTCATCACAGGAAAAATCCATCAGGATGAAGCCTAAATTCTGAACATCTACACCCCAAATGAAAAGGCACCCACATTTGTAAAAGAAACGTTACTAAAACTCAAGTCACGAATGAAACCCACTCTTACCACTGGACAGGATCAACAGACAGAAACTTCACACAGAAACGAAAGAACTAACAGAAGTTATGACGCAATTGGGTTTAACAGAAATCTATAAAACATTCCATCCAAACACAAAAGAATATACCTTTTTTTCCCTCAGTGCCACATATGAACTTCTCTAAAATTGGCCACATACTCAGCAACACATAAAACCAGAACAGATTCAAAAAAATTGGAACAACCTCCTGTATCTTATCAGACAAACATGCTTTAAAGTTACAATTCAACAACAACACAAATTGCAGAAAACTTACAAACTCATGGAAATTGAACAAAGAACAATTGCACCATTCCTGGGTCAAGAAAGAAATTAAAACACTACCTAAAATTCAAAGAAAATGAGGAGGCAACATACCCAAACTTATGGAACACTTTGAAAGCAGTACATAGAGAAAAGTTGTTACCACTAATGAAGAAACTCGAATAATCACACTAGACAATTAACTGCACAAATGAAAGCTCTAGAATAAGAGAAGCAAAGTCACCCCCAGAGGTGTAGATTCCAGGAGATAATCAAATTGAGGGCTGGAATCAATACAGTAGAAACAAAGAAACCAATGTACATAGAGTTGGTTCTTCAAGAAAATCAACAAGACAGACAAACCTTTATCCAAACTAACCAAAAGGCAGAGAGAGAACATGCAAATTAACAAAATCAGAAATGAAAAGCAGGACATAAAAACAGACACTGAGGAAATCCAGAGAATCTTCAGGTCATACATTGAAAACCTGTACTCCACAAAATTCAAAAATGTAAAGGAAATGGGCAAATTTCTGGATAGATATCACCTACCAAAATTAAATCAAGAACATATAAGCAACTTGAATAGACCTATAACTATAACCCCTAATGAAATAGAAGCAGTCATCAAAAGTCTCCCCAAAAAATAAAACCCCAGGACCAGAAGGTTTCAGCGCAGAATTCTACCAGAATTTCAAAGAACAGCTAATACCAAACTCCTCAAAATGTTCCACACAATAGAAGCAGAAGGGTCATTGCCAAACTATTCTTACAAGGCTATTGTTATCTTGGTACCCAAGCCATACAAAGACACAACTAACAAAAAGAATTTCAGACCAATCTCCCTCATGAACATTGATGCAAAAATATGGCAAATATAATCCAAGAACACATCAGAGAAATCATCTACAAGGCTTCATCCCAGGGATGCACGGATGGTACAACAAATGAAAATCTATCAATGTAATCCAACATATAAACAAGCTGCAAAAGAAAAATCACATGATCATCCCACTAGATGTCAAAAAAGGCTTTGGAAAAATCCAACACCACTTTGTGATAAAGGTCTTAGAGAGATCATGTATAACAGGAACATACCTAAACATAATAAAGGCAATATATAATAAACCAACAGCCAACATAAAAAAAATGGAGGGAAACTCAATGTGATACCTCTAAAATCAGGAAAAAGACAAGGCTGTCCACACTCTCTATAGCTTTTCAATATTGTACTTGAAGATCTAGCTAGAGGAAGAAGACAACAAAAGGGCATCAAGGAGAAACAAATTAGAAAGGAAGAAGTCAAACTTTCACTAATTTCAGATGATATGATCATTTACACAAGTGATGCAAAATCTCTACCAGGGAACCCCTACAGGTGATAAACACCTTCAGCAATGTGGCAGAATACAAGATTAAATAAAAAAATCTGCAGCCCTAGTATATTTAGACAATAATTGGGCTGAGTAAAAAGTCAGGGAAACATCACTCTTTACAATAGCCACAAACAACATACAAAACCTTGGGGTAACTCTAACCAAACAAGTGAATTTTAAGTCTTTAAAGAAAGAAATTAAAGAAGATACCAGAAAATGGAAAGATCTCCCATTATCTTGGATAGGTAGGATCAACATAATATAAATGGCAATCTTGCCAAAAGCAATGTAATCTGTAAGCCAAAGCAATACAGATTCAATGTAATCTCCATAAAAATATAGGCACAATTATTCACAGACCTTGAAAGAATAATAATCAACTTTATATGGAAAAACAAAAGGCCCGGGACAGCCATAACAACCCTGTACAATATAGGAAATCCAGGAGGCATCAGCATCCCTGACTTCAACTCTATTATAGATCTACAGTCCTGAAAACAGCATATTATTGGCACAAAATGACAGGTAGACCAATGTAATCAAATTGAAAATCCTTATATTAACCCTCATACCTATGACCACCTGATCTTTGACAAAGAAGCTAAAATTATACAATGAAAAAAAGAAAGCATATTCAATAAATGTTGCTGGCATGACTGGATGCTGGCATGTAGATAGATCCATGTCTATCACCATGCACAAAATTAATTATAAATGAATCAAATAGCTGAACATAAACCCAGCCATACTGAACTTCTTAGAAGAGAAAATAGGTGGTACCCTCGAAGGAATTGGTACAGGAGATGGCTTCCTGTACATTACACCAGTAGCAGAGACACTGAGATCTGCAATTAATAAATAGGACCTGAAACTGAGACACTTCTGGAAGGGAAAGGATACAGTCAACAAGACAAAAACGGCAGCCCACAGAATGGGAAAAAATATTCACCAACCCCACATCTGACAGATTTCCAAATTTACAGTGAACTCAAGAAGCTAATCACCCAAATACCAAATAATCCTATTAAAAAGTGGGTTATAGAACTAAGTAGAGAATTCTCAATAAAGGTGTCCAAAATGGCTGAAAGACACTTAAGAAAGTGCTCAACACCATTGACCATTAGGGAAATGCAAATCAAAATGACTCTGAGATACCTTCTTACTCCTGTCAGAATGGCTGAAATCAAAAACACCAATGACAGTTTATGCAGAAGAGGACTGGAGTAACGGGAACACTCCTCCACTGCTGGTGGGAGTGCCAAATTGTACAGCTACTTTGGAAATCAGTGTGGTTTATAAATTTGTAATGCCCATCTTTTTCTGTCTTCACAAAACATGATCTTTAAATATATGGTTTCACAATTTGATACACGCATATAAGCTTTTATCAAGGTCCCTTCCCATTAACTTCTTCCTGATTCCTACTCCTACTTTTTATATTTTTGAGTGCATATGAGACCTACTGCATTAAAATATATGGTCATCATCTCTGTGTTCTCTGTGTCCTTATCCTTTCTGATAAGAATAACATCACTCAATATAAACCATACCCTAAATTGAGGATGATTGAGTCATGGGGTATTTAAGTATTTTCCCCAAGCTCTACTTCCACATTAGGTATTATTATTGAACTTTAGAAGAAAATTATTAATTGCAATTCACACAGCATTCATTATGTATAGGCCATACTTAAAGCATTTTGCTTATATTAAACCATATCATTATGACTATCTACACCTTCTAAATGAGAAAAGTGAGGGACATAAAGAAATTAAGCAAACAGTCTGAGGTCACACATGGCATCCATACTAGTTTAAATGCTAAACAATTTGGCTCCAAAATGTAATGGTCCAAATCACTGAAATGATATGCTATGGACAAATTTTTAAGAGAGAAATCTTGTGCCTATCTTCCACTGAAGATCATATTCAAGTAATATTATTCACATTTATACTTCTGTGTAGACAGAACATAACCCTAAAATTATCAGCTAGTTTCTTTCATTTAAACAGAATGATGATTTGTGACTCTGTTCAATGATCTTCCCCGTTGCAGATGCCAGCTGTAAGATATGGACAAGTCATTTATTTTCTCTGTATCACTGTCAGTTATTTTTTGTTGTACATTTTCTATGTACTGGGCAATGGACTAGGTATAAGAACCTGGTGATACACTATGTAAACAAAAATCCCTAGTCTTGAAGTTCCAATGCTAATGGAGAAATCCAATTAGCCTTTAACCAAAATGTCACTTAGATACATTGTTAGTAAATGTCTGCAGACTTGGAAGGAATGTAGAACATTAGCTTACAGTAAACGGATGAAATGTAGTCCTTACTCCATGGAAAAATTCAGGGAAGCAATCTTTAAAGGATCATTTACATTGAAATCTGAAGGATGTCTGGAATGTAAGAAAAGTCTCTCAGAGAGAGAAAAAGTCACCTTGAACTGACTTTGTTCTTGTACAAAGAAAACTGAAGAAACAAGATGGAGATCAAGGGTTTAAAGAATGATGGAACTTAGTCTATTCAGCGTCACAATCAACAATAGTATTATGTACAAAAGGTGTTCAGAGTCTTAATTTGCCTCATCTGCAAAACTGGGTGAAGAATATTGCACACAAACCATTTGTTGGGATAACGAATTGAACAAATATTTGGTTAAAATTTTTTGCAGCGTGCCATGTACAGGAAAGAAATATTACCTGAATCTATATCTACTGGGAATTTCTTTTGTACACTTACCTAAGAAAACACACATCTAAATTCTCAACTCTCATCTGGCAAATCTCATATTCTTCACCGAAAAAACAATGAAAGACTTGAACAATTTGTATCAGCTTTAATTTATTCAAATTACCTGACAAGGTTGTCTTAACACAACCAAGAAAACTGAACATCTAAATTTCAATAGTCCTTGGCCTTGTTTCATTCACAAATATAATGCTTCTTATATATTAAACTGTTTGATATTAGTTACATTAATGCCATTGATCCCTTTTAAAAATGATCACATAATCACTGTAACTATTAAGGGCACCTTCCATCTAAAGATAGAGAATGTGGTTTTACCCCATACTTCAGTATTTTCATAGCATCCTTAAAGATTATTTTACAAATCAATCCCAGTTCCCTCTCCCTCTCCTCCTCCCCTGCCCCCCCCAACTAACATCCTACCTATCCCATACCCTCTCTGCTCCCCAGGGAGGCTGAGGCCTTCCATATGGGGTCTTCAGAGTCTGTCATATCATTTGGGATAGGGCCTAGGCCCACCCCCTTGTGTCTCGGCTCAGGGAGTATCCTGAGGGATGGGTTCCCAAAGTCCATTCCTGTGCTAGGGATAAGAACTGATCCACTACAAGGGGCCCCATAGATTTCCGAAGTCTCCTCAATACCCACATCCAGGGGTTCTGGATCAGTCTCATGCCTGTTTCCCAGCTATCAGTCTGTGGACCAAGAGCTCTCCCTTGTTCAGGTCAGCTGTTTCTGTGGGTTTCACCAGCCTGGTCTGGACCCCTTTGCTCATCACTCCTTCTCTGCAACTGGATTCCAGCTCAGTTCATTGATGAGCTATGCGTGTCTGCTTCTACTTCCACCAGCTGCTGGATGAAGGCTATATGATGGCATATAAGTCAGTCAGTTAGTCATCAGTCTCATCATCAGGGGAGGATATTTAAAGTAGCCTCTCCTTTGTTGCTTAGATTGTTAGTAAGTAACATATTTGTAGCTCTCCAGGCATTTCCCTAGTGCCTGAATTCTCTTTAAACCTATAGCGTTTCCCTCTATTATAGTATCTCTTATCTTGCTCTCTTCTGTTTTTCCCCCAACTCAACCTCCCTGCCCCATCATGTCTTCCTCTTCTCCCCTTCTCATTCTCCTAGTTCCCTCTACCCTCCTCCCATGCTCCCAATTTGCTCAGGAGATCTTGTCCCTTTCCCCTTCTCCAGGGGACCAGTATGTCTCTCTTAGGTTTCTCCTTGTTTACTAGCTTCTCTGGCAGTGTGGATTGTAGGCTGGTAATCCTTTACTCTATGTCTAAAATCCACATATGTGTGAGTACATACTATGTTTGTTTGTTTTCGAATTAAGTAAAAACAAGTTTTCTGGGGATAAGAACACCTGCTTTTCTTTAAGAAAAAGAACTTCATTTATTTTATTTTCTTCTATGAAAGCAACACCACATACAGTGAATGTGTCAGCTCTACTTGTTTGTACTATGTGACAATGGGGGGTTACCAAATACACAATATATAGTCTTTTTATACATCCAGCTTTCCCCTGGAACAAAAGAAAATGATCATTATATCTGCTACCTAGCAAATGCAGGTTCAAATCCTGAAACTAGACTAGTTGTCACCCATTAGCTCTAAACTATAAATGATGTTGTAAGGCTAAGTCAGTAAAGATCTTCTGTCTCTCCACAGGAACATTCTCATCCGTATCCTCTGTTCTGCTACAGAAAAATTCTTAATTCCCCAAGTCTGCCACATAGTGAGGAAGCTAAAGCACAAGGGTGGCCATGTAAAAGGATTCTAGTGGCACTCCCAGTCTCTGACTTATCCCTCTGTTGCCAGTAGATTTAAGAGTAAAGGCCAGATGCATGTTAGTGAGTGCCATGATTCTATGCCACAAGGAGTAAGGAATTACATTTACTTGTATTTCCAAGAAGCTGGGATCCTAATTAAATGGTTGAAAATTTTAAGCAATTAGTTTTGAGGTCATTTGTTATGTAGTAACAGTAATTGAAACAAAACGCCACCCGAAGCATCATTTCACCAAGTCAACAGGAGCTTGAACAGATCCTAGCCACAAGTTTGCAGAAGAGTAAAAACAGGAACATCAGAAAAAATGAATTTATAGAAAAGGCTTACTCTTCGATAGATAGTTCTTCTGCTTATTTGTGTATATGAAGTCATTTACTCCCAAGTATATTCCTATGAGATTGGAGCTACTACCTCCAGGTCCAACAGGAGGAAATTGAATCACAGACAGGTTATTTGATCAACTTCCCGCAGACATAGATGGTAAAGCTAGCTTTGAGACAAATAATCTTGTGCCAGATGTTTTACAAGTCATCAAACTTATTCACAACATCATTCATAAAATATGGAATAGAAACATTACAGTGTAGCCAGGCAGTGTTGGTGCATGCCTTTAATCCCAGCACTCAGGAGGCAGAAGCAGGTAGAGCTCTCTGAGTTTGAGACCACCGTGGTATCTAACAGGTAGTTCCAGGACAGCCTCCAAAGCTACAGAGAAACCCTGTCTCGAAAAACCAAAAAGAAAGAAAGAAAGAAAGAAAGAAAGAAAGAAAGAAAGAAAGAAAGAAAGAAGGATGGAAGGAAGGAAGGAAATAAATAAATAAATAAACAAACAAACAAACAAACCTTATGGTATATCTCAATCCCCTAAATCCAGTGGTTTGGTGGGGGGAAAGGATTGACAATGGGTATACAGAAGACTTCCTGATCCTTATTTTGTCCACCAAATCCATCTGGAATAGTGTTTCCAGATAGCTGAGCACAAAAATAGCTCAGCAGTAGAAAATTTGACTGCGGATAGCATAGTGTAGGGTATTCTGCCCCTGGGTCAGTGTGACTATGAATCACCTCATCTGATTCCACATGTCAGGCTCCATGCTCAGAAGATACTTACCCTCTTTCTTTCAATTATTTTGGAAGACTCTAACCTTCTTCTGGGAATCCATGGTAATTTGAAATCACAGATCTCCCTGTTAAGGTGACTTAGAAGGAGATCATGCCAGTGATACTATGTGCTACAAATGAGAATGGGAGTAACAATAGCAACTAAAATCTACCAAGCACCATGTGCATGGCAGGCAAGTCTCATCTACTGCCACTCTGCATGAAAGGAAATAGAAGTTGATGGACATTAACTAAACTAATCAAGGTCACATAGTAATATAAGGCAAACAAAATTTGGACTTCTATAAGTGTAACTCTAATGCTAACCCATTCTACTGGAAAATATGGCTGAACAAACTGTTTTTTCTGATGAAAGACTTATATACAAACTAGTACCTAAACACTTACATGAACTCTGGTACTATAGTCCTGAACTAAATACACCTCCACCCCTTTTGCTTTCACGGTGTTAGTTCCTGTCTCATGCAAAGTATGAATAATTAAGTAATACTTCCTTTACTCCAACATCTGTTTCAAAGACAAATGCAAAGATAAGTTAATAAAATGTATTGTATAGGCATTCACATGACAGCATATTCATTATGGCCATAAAACTGGAAACAACCCAGATTTCCTAGATACATAGACAAATGAACTAATTGAGGTATATCCATACAGTGGACTATTGATTAATCATAAAAGAACAAAGTATTGTTCCAAGCTATCATGTGGATGAGCCTGTAGAATATGGTAATAAATGAAAGAAGATGGACACAAAAGGTCATATACTCTAGAACTTCACTGATACAAAACACACAAAACAGTTAAATTTGTAGAGAAGAAAAAACTTATTACTTGTTTCCAAGGTCTGGGAAGAGGAAGAATGGAAAGTGATTGGTAATGGGAATGTGATTTCTTTTGGGAAAATGAATTTTTCTGGGCTGGATTGTGGGGCTTTTTGCTTATACCTATAACTACACAACAAAAACATGGAATTGTGTAAGTTAAATGGGTGGCTTTTATGATATAAAAATTAAACCACAACTAATGTCCAAGAAGTTGTTATTTGGCAGAAAAGAATCAAATACAATGACCAATGCCTGTCAAATTGACAGTATTAAATACAAGTTACCTGTGTCTATATTTTTAAAATTATAAAGAGTATACCAGAATAGTCTAGGAATATTGATTTTTGTTTGTATACCACAAGAAATCGTATTTAATTTTCATTCTGATTTCATTGCCTTTTCCTGATAGTTTTTAACTCTCCTATATCTTGTCACCTGTGAGAATAATAGAAGTGCCTAATTACAGTGAAGAAATAAGAGAAAAAGAAAAGCAAAATAAACCCATTTTATTAGGAAATATTGAGTATAATGGGTAAATATCTCCTACAGTTTATGTGTCTGGGCTTAATTACCATGGAGATACTGTTACCTGTGACTTTCCTAAGCTGTCCCATCTTTGATGTCCTACCTACCTCTCCCTCAAAAGTTTCAGCACATTTAAACAGCTCTACCTTTAAAACTGCAAAGTAGGACACATACTGGATAGTGTTAGTGCATTGTGGGGACCTATCACAACACGTTTTCTTAGTGCTTGGTTGAAAGTGAAGTAGTAAAGAATCTCCAAGCCCCAGCTGTTGATTGGACAAGACACAGATGAGGCCTTGGGAATGAACAGGACAGCTTTGGGACTGTGTCTGTCTGCACATCACTGAGCTTCTACTTCAACCATAGCAAAAGGGAAAGGGAAATGTAAAAGTACATCAAGGAACTAGGGAATGCAGCGGATGCTTTCCACCTTTCCCAGAGGTCTCATTTAACTTTAATTATGGAAATTAGGCTGTGTTGTTTGCAGCTGTTCTCCAGTTAGGCTTCTTTAGCCTTGGCTTTATATCTGAGTAGGTGTGTCACTCCAAGAGCATCATCATGTCACAGGGGTCAGCACTTTCTGACAGTTTCTTTTCCTTAGCTTTTATAAGAAGAGGCTAGTTTGAAGAAGGGTTACATATTGGACAAGGTTTCCTAGAATAACAGAACTTAATGAATCTTACTCATGTACATATAAGAGAGAGGAGAGAGAGAGAGAGAGAGAGAGAGAGAGAGAGAGAGAGAGAGAGAGAGAGAGAGAGACTTGGATGTTGTATGTTCCCGTGTAAAGGGGATTAATTAGAATGGCATACAGGTTGTCAAAGAGCTAATCCAACAATGGCTGGCTATGAACAGAAATTCCTAGAAATGAGTAGTTGCTCAGTTCATAAGGCTGGACATCTCCTGAGGCTGGTCTACAGTATATGCTAGAATCCCAAAGAAGCAGGCTCTAAAACCAGTAAAGGAATGGACTTGACAGCAAGATGAGGGCAAGCAGGCAAATAGCAAAAGTTTCTTTCTTTACATAAGATTTCAGCAAAAGGCATGACACAGATTAGGTCTGGATTGAAGATCTGGATTAATGGTGTATCATTCTATCTCAAAAATTAGAAGTAGATCTTCCAGGAGACCACTTACTTATCATAACACCAGTGTGTCACAGACAATTAGATTAAAAATTAATAAATGGAACCTCCTACAACTGAGAAACTTCTGTAAGGCAAAGGACCCAGTCAATAAGACAAAATGACAGCCCACAGAATGAGAAAATACCTTCAGCAACCCCACATCTGAAAAAGGGCTGATCTCCAAAAATATACAAAGAACTCAAGAAACTAGTCATCAAAACAAAAAATAATCCAATTAAAAATATGGTACAGAACTAATAGAGAATTCTCAGTAGAGGAATCTAAAATGGCTGAAAGGCACTTAAGGAATTGCTCAACATCCTTAGCCATTAGGGAAATGCAAATCAAAGCAACTCTGAGATACTGTCTTACACCTGTCAGAATGGCTAAAATCAAAAACACCAATGACAGTCTATGCTGGAGAGGATGTGGAGAAAGGGGAACACTCCTCCATTGCTGGTGGGAGTGCAAACTTGAATAGCTACATTGGAAATCACTATGGCAGAAATAAGGGAATCAGTCTACGTCAAGATTCAGCAATTCCAGTCCAGATACAGCAAGGAGGGCCTAGGCCCTCCCCTGAATAATATGACTGACTTTGAAGGTCCCCTGTGAAGGCCTCACTATCCCTGGGGAGAAGTTGGGGGATGGGTTGGGGGGAGTTGGTGGGGAACATGGGATGATGGGAGGATGGGAGGGAATGGGGGGATGAATATGTAAATATGAGTAGTAATTTAAAAATTTAAAAAAATACCAATTGCAAGAGATACTAGTTGCCAGTGAATAAGCTTTTGCCACATTCCAGTCAAAATGAAGATGCTGATTACAGAGAAAGGCTGCAGGCTAAGCCAGTCTTTCGGTGAAACCAGGCTCTCTGGGAAGAAGACACCTGTATTAGTCACTCTATTTGTTGCTGTTATAAAATATCCAACAATAGCAACTTACAAGGAAAAGGGTGTATTTGACTTAGTTTGAGTTAGTTCTGCAGAGCAGGGAGGCATAACAAGAGGAGCATGAAACAGCTGTTCATCACATTGTGGGCAGTGTCAAGGAACAGAGAGTTGAATGCTGGTGGTCAACTAGTTTGTCCTTTTTATTCAGTCTAGGACCTCAGCCCATGGGATGGTGCCTTGCCAGCTAAGGTGTGGCTTCCCTGTTTCAGTTATCCTTTTGCAGACACACCAAGAGTATGTTTTGTGAGGAGTCTAAATCACATCAGGATGGGGCTTCCCTGCTTCAGTTAACCCTTTGCAGACACACCAAGAGTATGTTTTGTGTGTGTGTGTGTTTGAGAGAGTGGGAGGGAGACAGAGAGAGAGAGAGAGAGAGAGAGAGAGAGAGAGAGAGAGAGAGAAGGCTCAGGGGTGACACAGAAAAGGGGATGGAAAGAATGTGGAGGGTAGAGGAATATGTAAATGGTATGAACCACTCCTGGGCATGACCTTGCTCTTGAATCCCTTCATTCAGCTGTGGCTACTCACACAAGACTGACCCTGTCAGCATCCTTTCATGGAATGGGGAAGAACTGCTAGGCCCCATTTCACCCTGAGGGTTTATGTGCATTTAATGGTAACCACTAAGAAGGTTCCATATGACTCTAAACAACTCCTCAGCCATGTTCCTGTAAGCAGCCTTAATGAAACTCACTGAATTATTTCAAAAAGGGTGGTAGGGAATTACTTGAGAAGAGGAAGGGAATTATTGTGAGTAAGAAGGAAATAAGAAAAGGATAATGGAAATTAATATGATCAAAACACACTACATAGATGTACAAAATCCATGAGATTATTCTAATAAAAACTGACTTTCAAGAGAAAAAAAAAGATTCAGCAATTCCACTCTTAGGCATATACCCAAAGGATGCACATTCATATCACAAGGACATCTGCTCAAATATGTTCACAGCAAAATTATTTGTAATAGCCAGAATCTGGAAGCAACCTAGATGCCCCTCAACTGAAGAATGGATAAAGAAAATGTGGTACATATATGTAATGGCGAACTACTCAACAGTAAAAAACAATGACATCTTGAAATTCCCAGGCAAATGGATGGAACTAGAAGAAACCATCCTGAGTGAGGTAACCCAGACACAGAAAGACAAACATTGTGTGTACTCACTCATAAGTGGATATTAGACATAGAGCAAAGGATTACCAGCCTACAATCCACAATGCCAGAGAAGTTAGGGAAAAAAAGGAGGACCCTAAGAGAGACATAAATGGACCCGTGATAAGGGGAAAGGGACAAAAACCCTTGAGTAAATTGGAGCATGGAGGGAGGAAGAGAGAGGTAGGAGAGAGAGTAAGGTACACAGTGAGGGGGAAGAGAACATGAGAGATGAGGGAAGTCGAGTTGGGGGAAGAACAGAAGAGAGCAAAGAAAGAAATACCTTGATAGAGGGAGCCATTATGGCTTTAATGAGAAACTTGGCACTAGGGAAATTCCCTAGAAACCTCAAGGATGACCCCAACTAAGAATCTAAACAATAGTGGAGAGGCTACCTTAAATGTCCTTCCACCTGTACTGAGATTGATGACTACCTTAAATGCTGTCCTAGAGCCTTCATCCAGTAGCCAATGGAAGCAGAAGCAGAGATCCATAGCTAAACATTGAGCTGAACCCCTGAAGTCCAGTTGTGGAGAGGAAGGAGTGATGAGCAAATGGGTCAAGACCATGCTGGGGAAACCCACAGAAACAGCTGACTTGAGCAAGTGGAAGCTCATGGACTCCAGACTGACAGCTGGGGAACCTGCATGAGACTGATCAAGGCCCCCTTGATGGGGAATGTACTGTGTATGTTTATCTTATTGGTTGTTAAATAAAATACTGTTTGGCCAATTAGACAGGAAATTAGACAGGACTAGGAGTCATAGAGGATTCTGGGAAATGTAGTAGAGAAGTGCTGATCCAGACAGGAAGTGACATAGCAAGGAGACTCATATTTAAGCGAAGGAGAAACAGGAAGGGCCCTCTTTTCCCCTCCAATCCTGCTCCAGCGGCACAATGTGATCCACCAGCAAGGAGGGACACCAATAAGGCATCCAATAAGATAAGTCTTATAAAATATATAGATTTATGATAATTAAGTCTGATCTAACAGATGAGGAATCCTAGTCATTGCCAAGCAGCTTTGAACCTAATACAAGTTTCTGTGTATTCATTTGGGCCTAACTTGGGGGGGGGGTGGCTGGCGTAAAGCTCACACGTGGCGGTGGGGCTCAGGCGGCTTTTGGTGGAAAGATTTATCGTAACACCCCCAAACATGAATATCAGTTAGCAGGCTTGGGCAGTCTATCTGGCCTCTGGCAGTGGAACCAGTATTTATCCCTAGTGCATGAACTGTCTTTTTGGAGCCCAGTCCTTATGGCTAGATAGCTCTTATCCTAGGTATGGGGGTGGAGGGATGCCCTGCTGCAAATGATGTGACAGACTTTGATGATCTCCCATTGGAGGCCTCACCCTCTCTTTGAAATTGATGGGGGTGGGATGGGGAGATGGTGGGAGGGGTAGGAGAACAGGAGGGAGAAGGAACTAGGATCCACCCTTGTCAAATTAACACACAATCATATCTCCTTATGTCATGATTAATCTCCAAATGGAAATAGTAACCACATCATAATGATGCCTGAACATGATATAACTATCCCACACACAACTGTAAATACATTATATGTTTAACCAGGTCATAATTTGCCTAACATGATATAACTATCTCTTGTACAACTGCAAATGCATTGTAAATTTTGAATAGGTGGCAATGTCCCTTCAGGGACATCATTTTAGTATCTCAAATTTAAATATGATAACCATTAATATTCTCTTAATTGATGCCACATCACAAGATAAAGAAATCAAGGAAAGAAAACACAAGTATTTGTATAAATTATTTAACAAAATACAGCAAATAACAAAAATAATCCTCTTTCCTGCAACTGGTTAGGTGGTCTTAGCTGGCATTTATAAATATTTTCCCCCACTACATCATTCTGTATTTCTTCCACCCTTGGTCAGCATGTCTTCACTCTTTTCCTGCATGAGTGAGCCATACCCTCCTTCCTGAATGGTCTGTACCCTTTGTCATCCTGTCTGCATTATGCTGTTGCAGTTTCCCATTGGCTTTAATTTCATGACATGGTAGCACCAATAGATGCCCTAGTGGATCTCCTGTACTTCAGATATAATCTTTCTTACCTCTATTATATAGAAGCAATCCAATTTTCCCATGGTAATCTAGATCAATCACTCCTCCTAACACCATTATTCCTTTCTTAGGCTGTTGGTTTAAGGGCATTTATTATGGTTCCTGCTAGGAGCACTTGCCCCTCTGGAACCAAGAATTCTAGGCCAGTGAAACTTAAGTTCATGAGAACAAGAAGCCAGAATGTCCCTAATGGGTCACTGGAGGTAATACTGAGTGGAACTATTCTCTTTTCTACCCTTGATTCCTGGACCAGTGGATCCTGGCTATGAGAGAAACAGTACAGTAATTTGGATGCAGATTCAAAGCATGTACTTCTTTCTGGAGAACCATGACCCAACTATATATGCTGCTATCACATAATTAGCACCGTGGCTGCATCTTCAAAATGTCATTCTATATTTCTATCTGCTGTTTTGGATGGTAGAGAACATGGTATGGTCAGTGGATCCCATAATCATGGGCCCACCATTGCACCTCTCTGGGTGTAAAGTAAGTTCCTTGGTCAAAAGCAATACTGTGAGGAATACCATGATGGTGGATAAGGCATTTTGTAAATTTTGTAAGTTCATGGATAGTGGTTTGGGCAGAAACATTATATTCAGGAAAGTTAAATCTATAACCAGAATATCTACTTCAGCAAGGAAAAATCATTGCCTTTTCTATGGATGAAGTAGTCTAATGTAGTCAACATTCTACCAGGTAACTTTCCTGTAACCCAAGGAAATGGTGCTGTATCTTGGACTCACTGTTGGTCTCTGCTGTTGGAATATCTGGCACTTAGCAGCAACTGTGACTAAGGTCAGCCTTGGTGAGTAGAAGTACATATTGCTGAGCTTATGCATAATCCCCATCTTGGCCACCATGGCCACAATGGTCATTTTGATCATTGGCCCATTTGGGCAATGACAGTAATGGCTAGAGAAGGAGGCTGACTGTCAATACAATGGGTCATATTATCTATTTGATTATTGAACTCCTCCTCAGCTGAAGTCACTTTTTGATGAGCATTCATTTATATGGGACACAAGAGTCTTCACATCCTTTGCCCATTTGGAGAGGTCTATACACATGCTTCTTCCCTAGATGTCTCTCTCATGAATTTTCAAATCATGTTCTCCCCAAGTCCCTGACCATCCAGCCAGTCCATTGGCTATAGCACATAAATCAGTGAACAATCACAAAATGTATGAACATGTGTACTGTCCCAGAAAGGGGTTATAATGCTGCAGCTGTCCACTTCTGGGTGGTGCCTGCACAATGTCTAGAACCATCAGTAAACCCAGCCCTACTCTTCTCTTCCTCAGTCAACTAATCATAGGGAACATCCCATGAAGCTATAGGTGATTATATGACAGCAGACAACATTAGGAATAGAAACCATAGGCATCCTGAAAACTTCAGATACACCATTTCCATTTTATAATAGATTGATGCTGGACATGTCCTACTTTATGACTTGATGGGTCAGATAGCACCCAGCTCATGAAGGACAGTTCAGGTTGTATGGTAACTTGGTGGCCCATTGTCAAAAATTCCGTTTCCACTAAGGGCCCATAGTAGGCCAAGAGCAGTGAGAGAGTCCTTTATATGGTTAGCCTGTTGACCCAGATCACAAAGTGCTTAGTTAGTATACAAGTAATTTAAGTATAGGTATTCCAACAACACAGTCATGATTCCTTGCCCCAGTCACTTGTAGCTTAATGTGCAGAAATTTGAATTATTTGAATTTTTTAATTTTTTAATTAGTTCAAGTTAGGGAACAAGCTTGTTTCACATGTAAGTCCCTTCTACCTCTCCCTCCCCTCACCCCATCCCTCCTCCCCACCCCAACCTACCCCCACCACATCCACCCACCACTCCCCAGGCAGGGTAGGGCCCTCAACGGGGGCTCTGCAAAGCCCACCAAATCTTCCTTGCTGGGCCTGGGCCCTTCCCCATGTGTCCAGGGCCAGAGTGTAACCCTTCACATGGGATGGGCTCTCAAAGTCCCTTCTTACACCAGGGAAAAATACTAAACCACTGCCAGAGGCTCCTTGGACTGCAGAGGTCTCCTTATTGACATCGATGTTCAGGTGTCTGGATCAGTCTTGTACTGGTCTCCCAGACAGCATCTGGGGTCGATGTGCTCTCATTTATTCAGGCCAACTGTTCCTGTGGGTTTCTCTAACCTGGTACAGACCCCTTCGATCTTCATTCCTCCCTCTCTTCAACTAAATTCCAGATTTCAGCTCAGTGTATATCTGTGGATGTCTGTCTCTGCTTCCATCAGTCACTGGATGAGGGCTCTAGGATGGCATAAAGAATAGTCATCAATCTCATTTTAGGGGAAAGGCTTTTAGGTTATTGTAGGGGAAGCTGTCGCCAGGCCTTCTTAAGAAGCAAAGAGAAACCGAAACCGAAAACGCAGTCCCCCTACTCACTCTGACCACGCCCTCACAACCCTGCTCAGGTACCCCTGTCACCAGCCCCTAAGAAGGCATGGCTACAGCTTCCCCTACAGGTTATCCTTTCTTCCATTGCCTGGATTGTCAGATCGTGTCATCCTTGTAGGTCTCTGGAGATTTCCCGAGTTCCAGATCTCTTCTCGGACCTATAGTGGATCCCTCTAATATGGTATCTCTCATCCTGCTCTCTCTCTCCTCTATTCTTCCCACAACTCAATATCTCTGCTCCTCCATTTCATCCCCTCTATCCTCTTCTCCTGCTCTTATTGTGGCAGCTCCCTCTCCCCTACCCTCATGCTCCCAATTAGCTCAGGAGTTCATGCCACTTCCCATTCCTGGGGTCCATTTATCCCTTAGAGTCCTTCATGTTTCCTAGTTTCTTTGGTGAAGAGGATTATAGGCTGGTAATCCTTTGCTCTATGTCTAACATTCATATATGAAATATGAATGAGTACATACCATGTTTGTCTTTTTGTGACTGAGTTACCTCACTCAGGATGGTTTCTTCTAGTTCCATCCATTTGCCTGCAAATTTTAAGATTCCATTGCTTTTTTCTGCTGAGTAGTACTCCATTGTATAAATCACCACATTTTCTCTATCCATTCTTCAGTTGAGGGGCATCTAGTTTGCTGCCAGGTTCTGGCTATTACAAAAAATGCTGCTATGAACATGGTTGAACATATGTCCTTGCTGTATGAACATGCGCTATTTGAGTATATACCCAAGAGAGGAATGACTGGATCTTGAGGTAGACTGATTCCCATTTTTCTGAGCAACCACCATACTGATTTCCAGAGTGGTCTTACAAGTTCGCACTCCCACCAGCAATGGAGGAGTGTTCCTTTTTCTCCACATCCTCTCCAGCATAGATTGTCATTGGTATTTTTGATTTTAGCCATTCTGACAGGTGTGAGGTGGTATCTCAGAGTTGTTTTGAGTTGCATTTCTCTGATGGCCAAAGATTTTGAGCACTTTCGTAAGTGTCTTTCAGCCATTTCAGATTCCTCTGTTGAGAATTCTCTATTTCTGCACCCCACTTTTTAATTTCATTGTTTGGTGTTTTGGTGGCTAGCTTCTTGAGCTCCTTATATATTTTAGAAATCAGCCCTCTGTCAGATGTGGGATTGGTGAAGATCTTTTCCCATTCTGTAGGTGGTCGTTTTGTCTTACTGACTGTATCCTTTGCCTTGCAGAAGCTTCTCAGTTTCAGGAGGTCCCATTTATTAACTGCAGACCTCGATGTCTGTGCTACTGGTGTAATGTTCAGGAAGTGCCAATTTGTTCAAGGGTAATTCTCACTCTTCTAGAAGATTCAGTGTGGCTGGATTTATGGCTAGATCTTTGATGCATTTGCACTTAAGTTTTGTGCATGGTGACAGGTATGGATCTATCTGCAATCTTCTGCATGTCCGAATCCAATTGTGCCAGCACCATTTGTTGAAGATGCTATCTTTTTTCCATTGTATAGATTTAGCAACTTTGTCAAAAATAAGGTGTCCGTAGGTGAGTGGGTTAATATCAGTGTTTTCAATTCGATTCCATTGGTCTGTCTATTTTTGTGCCAATACCAAGCTGTTTTCAGAACTATGGCTCTACAGTAGAGCTTGAATTCAGGGATGGTGATGCCTCCTGAAGATCCTTTATTGTAAAGAGTTGTTTTCGCAATTCTGTTTTTTTTTTTCATATAAAGTTGAGTATTGTTCTTTCATTGTGAAGAACTGTGTTGGGATTTTGATGGGGATTGCGTTCAATCTGTAGATGGCTTTTGGCAAGATTGCCATTTTTACTATGTTAATTCTACCTATCCAAGAGCATGGGAGATCTTTCCATTTTCTGGTATCTTATTTAATTTCTTTCTTTAAGGTCTCAAAGTTCTTATTGTACAGGTCTTACATGTTTTTGGTTAGTGTTACCCCAAGATATTTTATGTTGCTTGTGGATATTGTGAAAGGTGATGTTCCCCTGATTTCTTTCTCATTGGATTTAAGAGATATAGTTTGGGCTGGAGAGATGGTGCAGCAGTTAAGAGCATTGGCTGTTCATCTAGAAATCTTGGGTTCAATTACCAGCAACCACATGGTGGCTCACAACCATCTGTAATGGGATCTAATGCACATCCAGACAGAGCACTCATATACATAAAATAAATCTAAAAATTTAAAAAGAAATGTAGTTCAATGCACATAGTGGTAGATAGCATAACTCATCTACTAGAGACTGGACTAGAACCCTACAACTGAGGCTAGTAACTTTTTTAGATGAAGCACATGTATAGTAGAGGAAGTAAGATAAGCAATCAACAAATGACTACATGGGTGTCTCAGGTCTTGTTCTGAAGAAGTTTGTAAGAAATTTGTAAAATTAAGTTTGTTTTCCAAACAAGGTTAGAAGGCTTGCATGCTGGCTCAACATGTAAAAAAAGTTTTCTGCCAAGTCTGATTCATGATACATTTTTCAGTCTGATTTTCAGGTGGTCTGAATAACAAACAAAGAAGATATGTCATGGTGGAAGGCAGCAATCTTTCTGGTCTACATTACCTGTTCTTGATTTCTAGACACTTTTGGTAGAAGGAGAAAAACAACTCCTATTCCACATTGAATTACAATACTTCAAACAATGAAGGGGTTGTTAACCATAACTTTGTATACATGGTAGAAGTTTTGGAATCCTCAACCATTTTTTCATATGAGTTTCCTCTTTTTCCATCTCAGGTTCTTCATCTTCTTTACTATTGTTGCTTAATCCTAGAAGAGCCAATGCTTATAAACCTTGGCGGAGTGCTTTGCACATGGCAATAACTCCCATAAATTTAAGTATGGGTATTATCCCAGTGCTTCCTACTGATGAGACCATGGTTAGTGTCACTTTCAATCTTTCTAACAGTAGGAACTGAAAGAGACTGAGAAGTGAATGGAAGGGAATTCTAGATACCAGGATTTGCTTGTTCCTCATATTTGTTCAACGATGGTTAATTTTCAGGTGTTCTAAATGATGAAGGAGATTTTTCTGGTTCTCTGGTATGGATTACCCAGTCCTAAATGTACATGTATAAAGTGTTTGTAGCCAGAGCTTCTCAATCATATCATCAGTCTGTCAACACATGCCAGCATTGTTCTATGTGTTATCTGAAGGATTTGTAGCCATAGATCTAGTCAGATGGAGAGTTTATGTAACAAACTGATTTCCTCAAGACCCTGGGACAACTGAGGATGGCAGCTCCATAATTTCCTCCAGTACTCGCTACTCACCCTCCTATAATTCATCTGTCAAGAGAGCTCAGATTAGTAATTTGGTAGACACAAAAAGGAGAATATAAACAGATAACATAAGTAAGCCAGAGACACTCTCCCCATAGAGTTCACTATTTAAAGTTCATTGATGAGAAAACATTTCCCCTGATTGTTCATGCGTCTTCATGCATACACTCTGTGTGTGTGTGTGTGTGTGTGTGTGTGTGTGTGTGTGTGTGTACACATGTGCATGCATGTGTGAGCATGAGTGCATGTGCATGTGTGTGGTCTTTGGGAGTGGGGGTATTGAGGCTGATTATTCTTATGAAATTTCATTATGGTTTAATTATTTTTTCATGAGTTAAGCCCTGAAGGCTTTTGTTTCAAATATTATTTCTAATTATTCATAGCTTATGAATGCAATCACAAATAAGGGTGAGAAGGTAGTTTTATTATTTAATCAACTGTATAAAAATGATGTACTATTTAAATTTAAAAGGAAAGAAAGCCATCTTATAATTAAAGCCCTACTCGGATAATGAGGTCTCTTTGGCTATATTTAGTCTCTGGTTTCTAGAAAATTTGAAGAGTAAAGTCACAGAATAATGACCATATCAAGGCATATGCAATGGTCCAATCAAAGGGATCTAAGAGTCCTGGACCTCAGGAAAGAAGTTAGAGGTCATTCCAAACCACTATATTTTGCAGTAAGATATTGTGAAACACAGGTACCACTTGATCCTATGTATATACTCTGAATGATGGAAGGAAAACCATCTTACAAAGGACCTTTGTTTCTCTGTTGAACAATTTGATGGATCAAGAAACATCAACTTATATTAAATTAATAAGTAGAATAAAGTTCATCTTTAGCTTCATCTTTCATACATAACATTAATGCTCTGTTAGAATCATACTCCCACTTTTCTATGTCACCAAATTTATATATATATTATATATATATATATATATATATATATATCACAGATGCAAAGACACACACACACACATACACACACACACACACACACACACATACAAATACACACACACACACACACATACAAATGCACACACGCTTTCCCAACCTATTTTATCTGCATCTAATATGGTATGGTTTATAGAGCCCCTCTGTGGACTAGGGACATCACTGAAGAGAGAACAGAACAATTTATCTAGAAGATAGGCAATAGTTCTGTAAATATTTTCTGGATATGACTGGGCTGTAACCCATGCAAATTCAAATTCAATGGTGGGTATCTACACAAAATTAGACACATGAACATTGCAGATGGAGAAAAGGCTCATGAGGCCCCATCCCTCCTTAGAATCTATATACAGTTAAAGATTACTGTGGAAGGGGAGGCATTTATCAATGGAGAAGCCACTGGTAAGTTGCTCTTGTTGAAGTAAATAATGCCTCATCCATGCTCATACAAGCAACTCTAATTAAACTCAGTAAAGCTACATACAAAAAGAAGACATAAAAGTAGGAGGGGGATTTATTGTGAAGAATGTGTTCAGTAGAAGGAAGGAGATAAGAGTAGGATCTTATCTATTTTCTTCTCCTACTGAACTGAATGGCAGGAGGAGAATATGACCAAAATAAATTATATACATATATAAATATATATATTTGAACTCTCATGCCAGGGTTCAGAGTTCAGTTAGAAACATTGGATCACAACCCACAATTTTAGTGCACTGAATGGACAAAATGTACTGGAGTTCCCATGATAATGGCAATGTGAGAGGACAAGGTGTAGAATGCATGTTTAAAAGTATAGCTTTTTTAGATATTGTACTCAGTTATTGTCATTCTTATATAGGACAAGGTTTCATCAACTTCAACTATTCCAACAAAATGGTGATGCATCCCCTGTCACCCCTTCATCCACTTGTTAGTTCCAAAGTCCTGTTTCATGTACAGTAGATTTTGACTACTTAAATTTCCTAGTTCTAGGAAGTAAGATCTAGTACTCTATTTTCTAAACTAAGTTCCTATATGAGGGTTAGCAAGATCTGTCAGTTGGTAAAAGCATGTGGTGCTCAAGACTGACAACTTCAAGGCCAAAACAAATATAAAAGGAGAAGATAGATGCCAAAAAAGTTGTATTCTAACCTCTACCACTCTGCCATTGCATACACACATACATATGCAAATAATGATGATAATTATTATAAAAATCTATTATATGCTAAAGTAGGAACATTCATAATTGTCATGATCCTATATGTAGCTTCTGGTAACCTGCTCAGTCTCCTGAGGCCTGGGGACTGAGCACTGGGGAACCCATCCCAGTTGTCCAGCCCAGAGACTGCCAAATACCTAATCCCACCTCTACCCACAGGAGAAGGTAAGCCTATGTCTGCTTCTGGCCTCCCTTCTGGTGCCCTAGTAGAGGCTCCTGAGGCCTGGGGACTGCAAACTGGGGAAACGATCATGGGGGTCCATCCCATCCAGAGTCTGACAGCACCCTAGTACTGCCTCCATGCACAGAAGGATGTAAGTGTGGGCCTGTTTCTGGCCCACCTTCTGGGCTTGCCTTCAGAACCTCCTGAGGCCTGGGGACTGTGCACTGGGGAACTGATACCAGCAGACCTGTCCAACCAATTTCCAGCATCCTATTCCTACCTCGACCCATGAGAGGAGTCCCACCTCCACCCACAAGAAGATGAGAGCAATCAGAGTATTGGACCTGCTTGAACCCACCGGAAGAGAACATTGGACCCATACCCACCAGGAGAGGAAGAGACTCCACCTGCACCCACTGGAAGAAGGGATGGGAAGAAGACAATATGAAAACACATTCAACAACAGAAAAACCAATACAACACACCATGGTCTAGGGACTCTACACCAGCAAGAGCTGAACATCCCAACACAGATGAAGCAGAAAAGAAAGACCTTAAAAACAACTTCATGAAAATGATACAGGCCCTCAAAGAGGATGTAAAAACATCCCTTAAAGACATGGAAGAAAAAAAAACAAACCAAAAATACAAGAAATCAACAAATGTCTTAAAGAAAGCAAGGAAAGTCAAGAAAAAAATCAATCAAACAGATAAAGGAAACAAACAGTTCAAGACTTGAAAGATGAAACAGAGACAATAAAGAAAACACAAAGTGAGGGATTGCTGGAAAAAAAGAAAAGCTGGGTAAACAAACAGGAATTATAGATACAAGCTTAAAAATATAGGATACAAGAGATGGAAGAGAGAATCTTGGGAGTTGAAGATACATTAGGACAAATAGATTCACAGACCAAAGAAAATCTGAAGTCCCACAAATACCTAACACAAAATATCCAAGAAATATGGGACACTCTGAAAAGATTAAACCTAAGAATAATAGGTGTAGAAGGTGAGGAAAGCCACCTCAAAGTTGCAGGAAACATATTTAACAAATTCATAGAAGAAAACTTTCCCAACATGATGAAGGACATCCCTATGAAAGTACAAGAAGCCTACAGAAAACAAAACAGAGTGGACCACAAAAACTCCCCTTGCCACATAATAATCAAAACCCCAACCATACAGAAAAACAAAGAATATTAAGTGCTTTCCCTCTGGAAAGGAAGAAGGCCAAGTAACATGTAAAGACAAACCTATCAGAATTATATCAGACTTCTCCCTGGAAACTCAGAAAGCCAGAAGGTCTTTGATTGGTATTCCACCACCAATAAGAGACCACAGATGCAAGCCCAGACTACTATGCCCAGCAAAACTTTCAATCACTATAGAAGGAAAAGACAAGTTATTCCATGACAAAACCAGATATAAACAATACCTATCCACTAATCCAGCCCTACAGAAAGTTCTGGAAGGAAAACACCAACCCAAGGAAGTTCGCTACACCCAACAAATCACAGGCAATAGATAATCCCACTTCACCAACAGCCCAAACACCAGGATGGGTTGAAAATTACACAAAGTACCTCTACCACCAACAAATCCAAAACAAACAAGAATGAACAATCAATGGTCATTAATATCCCTCAATATTAATGGTTTTAACTCGCCTATAAAAAAGCACAGGCTAAAAGATATGAAGACCTTGAGAGAACAATACACAACTTTATATGGAAAAACAAAAGACCCTGGATAGCCAAAGCAATGCTGTACAATAAAAGAACTTCTGGAGGCATCACCATCCCTGACTTCAACTCTATTATATCGCTATAGTCCTGAATACAGCTTGGTATTGGCACAAAAGTAGACAGGGAGACCAATGGAATCGAAGTGAAAAACCCTGATATGGACCCACCACCCTACAAACAACTGACTTTTGACAATGAAGCTAAAATTATACAATGGAAAAAAGAGAGCATCTTCAACAACTAGTATTGGTATAACTGGAAGCTGGCATGTAGAAGATTGCAGATAGATCCATATCTATCACTATGTACAAAACTTAAGTCCAAATGGATCAAATACCTAAAAATAAATCCAGCCACACTGAATCTCTTGGAAGAGAAAGTGGGAAGTACACTTGAATGATTTGGTACAGGAGACAGCTTCCTGAACATTACACCAGTAAATGGTACCTCATGAAACTGAGAAGCTTCTATAAGGAAAATAACACAGTCAACAAACAAAATGGCAGCCCAAAGAATGGGAAGACATATTCACCAACCCCACATGTGACAGAGGGTTGATTTCCAAAAGATACAAAGAACACAAGAAGTTGTCACCAAAACACAAACTAATCCAATTAAAAGGTGTGGTACAGAACTAAATAGAGAATTCTCAGTAGAGGAATCTATAATGGCTGAAGGACACTTAAGAAATGCTCAACATCCTTAGCCATCATGGAAATGCAAATCAAAATAACTCTGAGATACCATTTCACACTAGCCAGAATGGCTAAAATCAAAAACACCAATGAAAGTTTATGCTGGAGAGGATGTGGAGAAAGGAGAAACCTCCTCTATTGCTGGTGGGAGTTCACACTAATACTGTCACTTTGGAAGTCACTATGGCAGTTCCCTGGGAAAATGGCAGCCTACTACAAGATCTAGCAATTTTACACGTAGACGTATGCCCAAAAGATGCACATTCATACAACAAGGACATCTGTTCAAGTATGTTCATAGCAGCATTATTAGTAATAGCCAGAACCTGGAAGCAACCTAGATGCCCCTCAACCAAAAATGGATAGAGAAAATGTGGTACATTTACACAATGGAGTACTACTCAGTGGAAAAAAAATGGAATCTTGAAATTTGCAGGCAAATGGATGGAACTAGAAGAAACCATCCCTAGTGAGGTAACCCAGTCACCAAAACATAAATGTGGGAAACCATCATAGGACTGATCCTAACCCCCTGAACATGGATGTCAGTTTGGAGATCTGGGCAATCTCTGGGGCCTCTGGTAGTGGATCAGTATTTATCCCTAGCATAAGAATGGACTTTGGGAGCCCACTCATCATAGAGGAATACTCTCTCAGCCTAGACACAGAGGGGAGGGCCTAGGCCCTGCTCTAAATGATAAGACAGACTTTGAATTCCTCCATGGAAGTCCTCACCCTCCCTGGGGAGCAGAAAGGGGTTAGCATAGGGTGTCAATGGGGAGCAGGTGATGAGGGGAGGGAGAGGGAACTGAGATTGGTATGTAAAACAAACAAGATTGTTTCTAACTTAAATAAAGAAAGAATTTTAAAAAGAATAAATACAAATGCATGGATTTTCAAAACCACCTGGATGAACACCTATTTGTGGGCATTGCCTTGTGATTTTGATTCCCATATTGGATTTTGTGTTTGTAGCCACACTGATGCCAATAAGAAATATTTTAAGTATCTCAGCCTAATGAGAAAATAACAGAGATCCTCTCAGCTGAAGAGCCAGAATTGAAATCCAGATCTGTGATTATCCAGCTTGTGCCTTTTCTTTTCTTGGCAGTCTGTGCTCCTAAGAATCATGAAATAATTTGCTTCTTTTGAAGAAATAGTAACATCTTTCATTACAAAGCAGTGTTTCTCACAGTATCATTAGATGGCAAACTTCCAGAGATCCTGGAATCTTTTAAGAACTATTCCATTTTACATTTTAATTCATTTTTGTAATCTAAAAGAATTGCCATCACCTTGCATCCACCATGTAACTAAGTAAAAATATACCCTTTTAGAACATACACTTTCATTTTCAGTACCAAAGTTCTTGGACAAACATGAAAAAAACATCAAATACCAGCATGGAAGACCAAGAGGAAGGAAGGTAGTTCTAAGAGGTAATAAAGATAAAGTCACTGAAATGAGAGGTGTCCTTCATTCCATATGCACTGAAAATACCCTAAAACCTGCATCACAGGCAGATCATCTCACAAAATGAAAATGTTACCAATTATATACAGTTTATGGTGGAGAGGATGTGGAGAAAGGGGAACACTCTTCCATTGCTGGTGGAAGTGCAAATTTGTATGGACACTTTGGAAATCATTATGGCTGTTTTCTAGGAAAATGGGAACCAATCTACTTCAAGATTCATCAATTCCACTCTTAGGCATATAACCAAAGGATACACATTCATACAACATGTCCATCTGTTCAACTATATTCATAGAAGCATTATTTGTAATAGCCAGAATATGGAAGCAACCTATATGACTCTCAGCTGAAGAATGGATACAGAAAATGTGGTACATTTACACAATGGAGTACTACTCAGTGGAAAAACAATGGAATCTTGAAATTCGTAGGCAAATAGATGGTACTAGAAGAAACCATCCTGAGTGAGGTAACCCAGTCAGAGAAAGACAAACATGGTATGTACTCACACATACATGGATATTAGACATTGAGCAAAGGACTACTAGCCTACAATTCACATCTCCAGAGAACCAGGAAACAAGGAGAACCCCTTGCTAACTGGGAGCATGGAGGGGGGAGAGAGAAATAGGAATACAAGAAGAGGAAGGGGAAGGTGGCCATGAGGGATTAGGAAAACTGAGTTTCAGGAAGCATACAGGAAAGTACAGAAAGAGATGCCTTAATATAGGGAGCCATTACAGTTCTACAGAGAAATCTGGCATTAGGAAAATAATTTTCAACATGTTAAAATTAATTTCTATTTAAATGATGCTGTATTTTTGTTGTGTAGAAGGTTTTCTTCTAAATTTAAAGCTTTCCATCATGGAGAGAAATTTCTTAAGACAGTATACAGAAAGGTTGATAAAACAACAGGATTTTTAAATTTTCTTTTAAACTGGAAATTCATATAATATATACCAATTACAATGTCACTTTTGCCATCTTCTCCCAGATCTTCCACAACATCCCACCCATCCACTCCACAATGTTTTTTCCTTTCTGACTTAAGAAGAAAACTGGGCCAATTAAATAAAAAAAACAGAATTTTTTAAAAGAAAAAACACAAGAAACATAACAAAGCAAAAAACATAAAAACACAAAAATCTAAAATTATAATATACAAGCAAAAATCCAGGAACATAAAAAAACATGTTCTCTTGGCCAGGCGATGGTGGCACATGCCTTTACTCCCAGCACCTGGGAGGGAGAGGCAGGTTGATTTTGTGTGAGTTCGAGGCCAGCCTGGTCTCCAGTGCGAGTGCCAGGATAGGCTCCCATGCTACACAGAGAAACTCTGTCTCAAAAAATCAAAAAAAAAATGTTCTCTTTGTTGAGAGTCACTGAAATAGTTTTTTACGTTTTTATTGATTTATTTTTTACATTCCAATCCCAGTTCTTCCTCCCTCCTCTCCTCCCACTCCTCCCACCCCCTTTCCTCCCATCTGCTCCTTGGAGGGAGTAAGGAAGTCTACTAAGTCTGTCCCATCAGCTCATTGAGGCAGGACCAAAGCAATTCTCCACCCCCACACCCCTGTGTCTAGGCTGGGCAAGGTATCTATCCATATAGAATTGGATTCACTAAGTCAGTGAACTATGCATTAGAGTTAGATCTAGGACCAACTGCCAGTGGCCTCATATATTCTCCCAGTCTTTATAATTTAAACAAGATAATATGACATGAAAACAGAAAAGGGCCTATTGGGGGAAAGAAAGGGACTGGTAGGGGATGAGGAAGGGCATAATGGATTAGACTGAAGGATGAGGAACAATTAAAAATGATGTATAAAATTAACACAATAGAAATTAAAGAGTTCCTAGAATTCAATGAGAATGTGAACACAATATACCCAAACTTACGGGACACTTTGAAAGCAGTGCTAAGAGGAAAATTCATAGCACTAAGTGCCCACATGAAGAAACAGGGGAATATTAATACTAGAGAATTAACAGCACAACTGAAAACTCTAGAACACAAAGAAGCCAATGCACCACGGAGGAGTAGATGCCAGGAAATAATCAAATTGAGGGCTGAAATCAATAAAGTGGAAACTAGGAGAACAATACAAAGAGTCAATATAAGGAAGAGTTGGTTCTTTGAGAAAATCAACAAGATAGACAAACCTTTATCCAAACTTACCAAATGGCAGAGAGTGAACACGCAAATTAATAAAATCAGGAATGAAAAGGGGGACATAACAACAGAGGAAATCCTGTCAAACATCAGGTCATACTACAAAAACCTGTATTCCTCAAAATTCGAAAATCTAAAGGAAATGGACAATTTTCTGGACAGATTTCACTTACCAAAATTAAATCAAGAACAGATAAGCAACTTGAATAGACTTATAACCCCTAATGAAATAGAAGCAGTTCTCAAAAGTCTCTCAACAAATAAAGCCCAGGGCCAGATGGCTTCAATGCAGAATTCTACCAGAAATTCAAGGAACAGCTAATACCAATTATCCTCATAGTATTCCACACAATAGAAGCAGAAAGGTCATTGCCAAACTCTTTTTACAAGGCTTCAATAACCTTGGTACACAAGCCACACAAAGACACAACTAAGAAAGAGAACTACAGACCAATATCCCTCATGAACATTGATGCAAAAATACTCAATAAAATACTGGGAAATCAAATCCAAGAACACATCAGAGAAATCATCCACCATAATGAAGTAGGCATCATCCCAGGGATACAAGTATGGTTCAACATATGAAAATCTATCAATGTAATCCACCATATAAACAGGCTGAGGAAAAAAACCACATGATCATCTCACTAGATGCCAAAAAAGCCTTTGACAAAATCCAACACCCCTTCATGATAAAGTTATTGGAGAGATCAGGGATAACAGGAACATAACTTAACATAATAAAAGCAATATACAGCAAGCCGATAGCCCACATCAAATTAAATAGAGAGAAACTCAATGCAATTCCTCTGAAATTGGGGACAAGAAAAGGCTATGCACTCTCTCCATACCTCTTCAATATTGTACTTGAAGTTCTAGCTAGAGCGATAAGACAAGAAAAGGAAATCAAGGGGATACAAATCAGAAAGGAAGAAGTCAAACTTTCACGATTTGCAGATGATATGGTAGTCTACATAAGTGACCTGAAAAACTCTACCAGGGAACTCCTACAGCTGATTAACACCTTCAGCAAAGTATCAGGATACAATATTAACTCAAAAAAATCTGTAGCCCTACTATATCCAGATGATACATTCATGGAGAAAGAAATCAGAAATTAAAGAATACACCAGAAAATGGAAGGATATCCCATGTTCTTGGATAGGTAGGATCAACATAGTAAAACTGGCAATCTTGCCAAAAGCAATCTACAGATTCAATGCATTCTCCATCAAAATCCGAACACAATTCTTCACAGATCATGAAACAGAAATTCTCAACTTTATATGAAAAAACAAAAGACCCAGGATAGCCAAAACAACCCTCTACAATAAAGGAACTTCTGGAGGCATCACCAACCCTGACTTCAAGCTCTATTATTACTTGTAATATCCAGAACCTGGAAGCAACCTAGATGCCCCTCAACTAAAGAATGGATAGAGAAAATGTGGTACATTTACACAATGGAGTACTATTGCATGCTGCGTGAGCTCAAATATGATCTGTAGTCTGTAAGGCTAAGATTTGTTTATTCAGAGAAACACCAGCCCAAACACCAGCCAGAGCATGCCCAGAGGCTGCAAGCTAGCATGGCTAGAGAGAAGGGCAGGTCCACATGTTTGTGGCCTCTTAAGAATTCTCTCAGTGTCATCTTCGACCTCCCCTGACCATGCCCTCGTGGGGTTGGCCAGGCACACCTGTAGGGACTACTAAAAGCGGGGCTACAGTGTCTCCCTACAGAGTACTACTCAGCAGACTAAAACAATGGAATCTTGAAAATTGCAGGAAAATTGATGGAACTAGAAAAAACCATTCTGAGCGAGGTAACCCAATCAAAAAAAGACAAACGTGGTATGTATTCACTTATATGTGGATTTTAGACATAGTGTAAATGATTACCAGCATACAATCCACAATGCCAGAGTAGCTACTAAACAAGGAGGACCCTAAGAGAGATATACATGGTCCCCTGGAGAAGGGGAAAAGGGACAAGATCTCCTGAACAAATTGGGAGCATGGGAGGAGGGGGGAGGGAGCTAGAAGAATGAGAAGGGGAGAAGAGGGTGGGGTGAGTAGGACATGAGGGAGCAGAAAGTTTGAGTCGGGGGAAGAATGGAGGAAAACAACTTAAGAGATACCATAATAGAGGGAGACATTTTAAGTTTAAAGAGAAATCAGGCACTGGGGAAATAACCGGAGATCTACAAATATGACACCAACTAACAATCTAAGCAACAGAGAAGAGGCTACCTTAAATGCCCTCCACTGATAATGAGTTTGATGACTGACTTACATGCCAACCTATAGCCTTCAACCAGCAGCTGGTGGAAGTAGAAGCAGACAGCCACAACTAATCACTGAACTGAACTGAAATCCAGTTGCAGAGAAGGACGAGTGATGAGCAAAGTGGTCCAGACCGGGCTGGTGAAACCCACAGAAACAGCTGACCTGAACAACGGGGAGCTCTTGGTCCACATACTGATAGCTACTAAACCAGCATGGGACTGATCTAAATCCCAGGAATGTGGGTTTCAGTGAGGAGACCTCGGAAATCTATGGGGCCTCCTGTAGTAGATCAGTACTTATCCCTAGCATAGGTGTGGACTTTGGGAGCCCATTCCACTTAGAGGGATACTCCTTGAGCCAAGACACACAGGGGTGGGCTTAGGCCCTATCCCAAACTATTTGATAGACTCTGATGACCCCCGATAGAATGCCTCACCCTCCCTGGGGAGCAGAAAGGATTTGTGATAGGTAGTGTTTTGGTTAGGGGTGGGTGATAGGGGAGGAAGGGAGGGAGTGGAACCTGGGATTGGCATGTAGGACAATCTTGTTTCTAATTCAAATAAAAATGTGCAAAAAATAAAATAAAAATAAAAATACCTCAATGAAAGTCACTATTTGATATGCTGATTTTAATGTTAAATTTGTGACAGAAGATGGGATTAATTTCTTATAAAAAAAAAACTGAAGACTCTAATGTGAATGTGGTGAGTATGTCTTTATTCCAATGTAGTAATAATATCTTTCATATGAATACTGCTTCTCATAAAGCTTTGTTTCAACTAAAATATTGGAAAGCATGTATGTGTTGTCTTTGAGAGCATATATGATAATTTTGAGAGTAGAAGTATCTGTGTTACCATTATGCTAGCCTTGTGACCCATAGTACTTAATTTTGCTTTTTAGTGTTTTAATAACCATATGGGAGAAATGATAATTACTAGTAGTTCTCACTCATAAAGCTGTTATGAAAAATAAATGAATAAATATAAACAATTGGAACTTTGCTTGGCTTGTAATAACTGTCATTAAAGTATTAACCATTATGAATATGGTCATGTTTATTCACCCATGCCAATGAATTAAACAATGGTGCAGCTGAACATAGCACTTACTGCATGATAGGCTACTCAGACACCCCCCAGATTTTGCACAGATTCATTAATTACTTTGCATATAGAGGCTCTTCAAGCTAGGAATTCACTTAATCATCACACTTCCAACCAGTTTTCATTTCTCCAACTTTAGTATACCATTCTCATTCTGCTCACAGTAAATTTCAAGATAGTTACTAAGTTTGAACAATATATTATGTCCCTACTAGTCAACAACAATTCTTTACAATTTTTCCAATACCAACACTTATGGCTCTCAACACTAATATTTGATGTTCCTTTTACTTAAGATACTCTACCTAGACAGCCACGTGATTCTCTCCATCTCTGCTTTTATGTCTCTGGTAAAAATATTAGTAGGTCTTCACATCCCAACACATCGAAGGACCATCTGGCCAAGTACCCTCCAGCCCCCAGAAATAACATGTGGAAATAAACTGTACCAGCACTTAATTTGTTTTGTCTCTTTCTTACTAGAATATCAGCTCCAAGAAACATGTATTTCGGCTGTTTTGCCTACTGCTATGTTGTCCAGTGTTTAGAACAGTACTTAATACAGAGCAACAGATAGTAGCTGTTAAATACTTGCCAAATAACTAAACATTACTGTAAAGAATGCCAAAAGTTCTATATCTAGCAATAATATCCTAATCAGGCTATAAGGACAGATTTTTTAAAGTCCTTTGAAATGGATAGTTAAAGCATTAAATTTAGTTCAGCCTGACTTACAGTCAATGCACATAGAATTTTATCCATAATAAAGCAACTCTGCAACTTGTACTGCATGGCACATGAAACCCTATTAAACACTACTCTGTTGGATTTGGAGATTTTGTCACAGTCATTGGCTCTGTCACCAGAAATCAGCTGTGGCCAAATGGCCTTGAACCATCATTGATAGGCATCTTGGTTCTGCTTCAGTGGTTCTCACTGGCACCCCCATATAAAATAAAGGTAGGAATTTCTTCAGGTTTTTTGAGCACAGGATGAAAAAGGACACACGGCTTTTATTCAACCTTCACACTAATGGTATATTTAATCTTGAAATCAGTAAACTGTATTCCATTACCCCATACAAATTTAACTTGCTGCTGTAGTCAGGCAATAAACAAGTTTTGGTTTACATATATCATTCAGAATATTTACTATGTTGAATTGTCTTGCTGATGCTTCTCCTTCAATATCTCTGCTTTTCAAAAAATATTTTCTGTCATTTAAAAAATACAGGGTAGCTGGGAAGCCAGCATTGGACCAACACAGACTCCCCGATTGTGACAGTTAGGACGACTGGGAAATCTATGGGGCCTCTGAATCAGTATTTAATCACTAGTATATGAATGGCCTTTGGGAGCCCTCTCCACATAGAGGGATACTCTCTCAGCCTACACACGTTGGGGAGGGCCTATACCCTGCTCCAAATGATATGACAGACTTTGAAGATTCCCCCATGGACGGTCTTACCCTCCCTGGGGAGCATAAAGGGGATTGGATAGGGAATCAGTGGGGGGCAGGAGATGAGGGGCTTGAGAGGGAGCTGGGATTGATATGTAAAACAAGCTTGTTTCTAATTTAAAGAAAAAAGAAAAAAACAGAGTAGTTCTAGGCTATAGTCTCTCTTACCAGAATAGCAACAAAGAAGGTTGAAACTTGTTACTTTATATTGGAATTCTAGAAAACTCTAAAAAGAAACCTTCTAATATTTTAATGCAAAAATCCAGAACACACAGTGATAAGACTTTCTTTTTAGAAAATATTGTGTAAAATATCAGGCCATATTTTTATTCTGCATGATCCAAGACAATAATCTAATATCAAAATTCCAAGTTATCTTGCCACATATTTATCTTTGCTCAGCTAACACTAAAAATTTCTATCCCTGTGCTTTCTAATATTTTATAACAGCTTGAATTCTATGTATCCAAGAACTTTAAAAATATTTATTTAATTTTTATTTTGATACATCGTCTTACTCTTTTAAAACAGTGCAATATAAATACACATGAAAATATTCACTTAAATTAATGTATGTCATTTTATTTCAGTGTTTATGTGTATTACATGGATTTGGTTCCTTATATAATCATCATTAAGTATTAATTATGTTAAAGATAAACTGATGGTTCAGAGAAGAGAATACTGGCAATTTGATGCTCCTTATATTATCATTAAATTGATTGATGCTAGGTATACAAATACCTAGATATTTATCCTGACTAAGCCCTTTCCTGGAAATGGCATACTAAAGCAATAAACTCTATCACCATTAAAGCTATAGGAGCCAGACTGAAATTCTCCTGCACCAAAGGAGTCCACTTAATTGATCTTATTCTAAGAGTCTTCAGGAGGGTTGCTAATTCAGTGACCAAATTCTAACTGAACACAAGTGTATAAGATAGTAAACAAGACAAATCTCAAAACATTTTAGAAATTAATTTCTTAAAGGTACTCATACTTCCTACCATATTTTCAATACCTTGCCAGAACAATCTGTATTCATGTAAGCATCACAGAAGCTATCATTTTACAATGAGAAATATATATGAGATTGATTTTAGGGCTAGACTCTTAATAATAAGAAAAAAATTTTAAACAATTTGTGTAATGTCCATTCTATCCTATCATTACTTTACAGGGTTCAAGTATGGATTTTCCTATTGGTTCAAATAATTTATTAAATATACAATGCATAAAGAGTTGTATTGGCTCTTCGAGTCCCCTTACCTCCAGCCACCAGACCCTTCCTGCCACCAAATCCCCTAGAGGGACCTGGAGGCAGTACAAAGCAGTCAGCATCCTCAGCCACAATTCCTGTCTTGTACCTCTAACCTCTGGTAGAGAGAGAGGTGAGTGCAAGAGGCTCTCCTAAGCTGCCTTTCCCTCTTAGAGTACCCTGATCTACAGCCTCCAGACCATTCTTGCAAAGGAATACCCCAGAGGGACCTGGGGGCACTACAAAGCAACCACCATCCTGGCTGCCACTCCTGTCTTGCCCCTCCACACTCTCCTAGAGAGGTAAGTGCCAGGGGCTCTCCCAGGCCACCTTTTCCACTTTGACACAAAGCTGCTAGCCACACTCTAAGAGGGAGGGAGAGAGAGACAGAGACAGACAGAGACAGAGAGACAGAGCCAATATGAAAACGCATCCAAAAACAGAAAGACTTATATGAAACCACCAGAGTCTAGGGAATCTATGCCAGCAAGACTGAATATCCATGACAAAACCAGATTTACACAATACATAGCCATTAATCCAGCCCTAAAGGAAGTTCTGGCAGGAAAACACCAGCCCAAGGAAGTTAACTACACCCACAAAACACATACAACAGATAATCCCACTCTAACAACAGCCAAAGAAGGTGAGTTGGAAATCCACACAAAATATCACTACCACAAACAAATCAAAAGCAAACAAGAATAAATCCATGGTCATTAATATCCCTCAATATTCATGATCTTAAATTGCCTAGAAAAAGACACAGACTAAAAGAACGGATATGGATACAGAATCCATCCTTCTGCTGCATACAAGAAACACACCTCAACTTCAAAAACAGAAGGTACCTCAGAGTTAAGGATTGGGAAAAGATTTCCCAAGCAAAGGGTCCTGAGAAACAAGCTGGTGTAGCTATCCTATATCTAAAATATTAGACTTCAAACTAAAATATTCAAAAGAGGTGAAGAAGGTCATTTCCTATTCATCACAGGAAAAATCCACCAAGATGAAGGTGCAATTCTCAACATTTATACACCAAATACAAAGGCACCCACATTCATTAAAGAAACATTACTTAAATTCAAATCACAAATTAAACCCCACACACTTAGAGTGGGGGAATTCAACAACCCACTTTCATCACTGTACAAGAGTACTAGACAGAAACTTAACAAAGAAACAAAGGAACTACCAGAACTTATGACCCAATTGCATTTAACAGACATCTATAGAACATTCGACCCAAACACAAAAGACTATACCTTCTTCTCAGCACCACATGGAACCTTCTCTAAAAATGACCTCATACTCTGCAATAAAGTAAACCTCAACAGATACAAAAAATTTGAATAACCCCCTGTATCTTATCTGACCAACATGGCTTAAAATTAAAATTCAGCAACAACACATATTGCAGAAACCCTACTATCTCATGAAAATTGAACAATGCTCAACTGCAACATGCCTGGGTAAGGGAAGAAATAAAGAAATTAATGAAAGACTTCTTAAAATTCAATTAAAATGAAGGCACAACATACCCAAACTTATGGGACACTCTGAAAGCACAGGTAAGAGGAAAGTTCATAGCACTAAGTGCCCTTATAAAGAAACTGGAAAATAGACACACTAGAGAAATAACAGAACACCTAAAATCTCTATAAAAAAAAGAAGCAAACTCACCCAGGAGTAGTAGATGCCAGGAGATACTCAAATTCAGAGCTGAAATCAATGAAGTAGAAACAAAGAAAACAATACAAACAATCAATTAAACAAAGAGTTGGTTCTTTGAATAAATCAACAAGATAGACAAAACTTTATCTAACCTAAACAAAAGACACAGAGAGAACATGCTAATTAACAAAATCAGAAATGAAAAGGGGCTCATAACAATGGACACTGAGGAAATCCAAAGAATCATTAGGTCATATTTTGAAAACCTGTATTTCTCAAATTTCAAAAATCTAAAGTAAATGGCCGATTTTCTAGATAGATTTCACTTACCAAAAATAAATCAAGAACAAATAAGCAACTTAAATACACCTATAACCCCTAATGATATAGAAGCAGTCATCAAAAGTCTCCCAACCAAAAAAAAAAAAAAAAAACACCCACAGGGCCAGATGGCTTCAGTGCAGAATTCTACTAGAAATCCCACAAGAGCTAATTCCACAAATTGTTACACTCAATAGAAGCAGAGGGATCATTACCAAACTCTTTTTACAAGGTTGCAATTACCTTGGTAGCCAAACCACCAAAGAAACAACTAAAACAGAGCAATCTCCCTCATGAACATTGATGCAAAAATTCTCAATAAAATACTGGCAAATTGAATCCAAGAACACATCAAAAAATCATTCACTGTGATCAATTAGGCTTGATCCCAGGAAAGTAGGGATGTTTCAACATGTGAAAATCCATCAATGTAATCCACCATATAAACAATCCGAAAAGGAAAAACCACATGATCATCATACTAGATGCTGCAAAAGCCTTCAACAAAATTTAAGACCCCTTCATGATAAAGATCTTGGAGAGATCAGTGATAGCAAGAACATACCTAAACATAATAAAGGCAATACACAGTAAACCAACAGCCAACTTTAAACTAAATATAGAGAAACTGATTGTGATTCCTCTAAAATGAGGAACAAGACAAGGTTATCCACTCTCTCCATATCTCTTCAATATTGTACTTAAGATCTTACTAGAGCAATATGACAGCAAATGAAGATCAAGTGGATACAAATTGGAAAGAAGTAAAATTGTCACTATTTACAGATGATAAGATAGTTTACATAAGTGACCCTAAGAATTCTACCAGGAAACTCCTACAACTGATGAACACATTGAGTAGCCATACTGTATGTATAAAATAAAGGGGCTGAGTAAGAAATCACAGAAACATCACCCTTTACAAGAGCCACAAACAACATAAAATATCTTGGAGTAACTCTAACCAAATTGGTGAAAGACCTATATGACAAGAACTTTGAGCCATTAAAGAAAGAAATTAAAGAAGATACCAGAAAATAGAAAGATCTCCCATACTCTTGAGCAGGTAGGATCAACATAGTAAAAATGGCAATATTACCAAAAACAATCTACAGATTCAATGCATCCTCCATCAAAATATTGGCACAAATCTTCACAGACCTTGAAAGGACAATTTTCAACTTTATATGGAAAAACAAAAGACCCAAGATAGTCAATGCAACCCTGTACAAGAAAGGGACTTCAGGAGGCATCACTATCCCTGACTTCAAGCTATACTATAGAACTATAGTAATGAAAACTGCATAATATTGGCACAAAAACAGACTGGTAGAAAAATGGAATTTAATTGAAGACCCTGATATTAACCCACACATCTATGAACACCTAATCTTTGGCAAAGGAGTTAAAAGTATACAATGGCAAAAAAAGAAAGCATCTTCAACAGATGGTGCTGGCATAACTGGATGCAGACATGTAGAAGACTGCAGATAGATCCATATCTATCACCATGCACAAAATTTAAGTCCAAATGGATCAAAGACCTCAACATAAATCCAGCCACACTGAAATTCTTAGAAGAGAAAGTGGAAGGTACCCTTGAACAAATTGGTACAGGAGACCGCTTCCTGAACATAACACCAGTAGCACAGACACTGAGATCGACAATAAATGGGACGTCGAAAAATAAGAAACTTCTATAAGGCAAAGGACACAGTCAACGAGACAAAACAGCAGCCCACAGAATGGGAAAAGATCTTCATCAGACAGGGGGCTGATCTCCAAAGTATACAAAGACTCAAGAAGCTAGTCACCCAAACACCATATAATTCAATTAAAAAGTGGGGTACAGAACCAAACAGAGAATTCTCATCTTACACCCCTTAGAATGGGTAAAATCAAAAACACCAGTAACAGTTTATGCTGGAGAGGATGTGGAGAAACGGGAACACTTCTCCATTGCTGGTGGGACTGCAAACTTGTCCAGCCACTTTGGAATTCAGTATGGCTGTTCCTCAGGAAAATGGGTAGCCCTCTACCTCACGATCCAGAAATGCTACTCTTAGGCATATACAAAAGTTTTCACATTGATACAATAAGGACATCTGTTCAACTATATTCATAGCAGCATTATTTGTAATATCCAGGACCTGGAAGCAACCTAGATGCCCCTCAACTGAATAATGGATACAGAAAATGTGGTACATTTACACAGTGGAGTACTACTCATCTGGGAAAAAAACAATGTGATCTTGAAATTAGCAGGCAAATAGATGGAACTAGAAGAAAACATCCTAAGTGAGGTAACCCAGTCACAGAAAGACAAACATGGTAATGCACTCACTCATATATGGATATTAGATAGAGCAAAGGATTACCAGCCTAAAATCCACAGTGCCAGAGAAGCAAGGAATAAGGAGGTATGTAAGAAAGAGATACATGGCCCCCAGTGAATCAGAAAAGACAAGAGCCCCTGAATAAATAGGGAGCATGGGGGACAGGGAAGGGAGGTAGGACAAACAGGAGGGGGGAAGATGCAGGGGAGGAGAACATGCGGGATCAGGAAGATTGAGTGGGGAGAGGAATGGAGGAGAGCAAGAAAAGAGGCACATCAAGAGGGAACCACTATAGGTTTAAAGAAGAATCTGGCACTATGGAATTGTACAGAGATCCACAAGGATAACCCCAACTAGGATCCAAAGTAATAGTGGAGAGGCTGCCTTAAATGCCCTTCCCCTATAATGAGATGGCATTCCCCTAAATGCTAGAGCCTCCATCCAGTAGCTGATGGAAGCAGAAGCAGAGATCCACAGCTAAGCACTGAGCCCAACTCCTGGAATCCAGTTTCAGAGCTGGAGAGGAGACAAACAAAGGGATCAAGACCTCGCTTGGAAAAACCGCAGAAACAGCTGACCTGAGAAAGTGGGAACTCATGGACCCAGTCTGACAGGTGTGGAATCAAGATAGGACCAAAACAGAACCCTGAACAGCCTTCATCTTGTAGCTGATGGAAGCAGAAGCAGGCATCCACAGCTAAGTATTGAGCCATACTTCTGGAATCCAGTTGTAGAGAGGGAGGAGGGATGAGGAAAGCAGTCAAGATGGTGCTGGAGAAACCTGCAGAAACAGTTGACCTGACCTAGTGAGAGCACAGGTACCACAGTAGTAAATCTGGGGAACTGGCATTGGACTGAACCAAGTCCTCTGAATGTGTGTACCAGCTAGAAGGCCTGGGAAGTCTATGGGTCCTCTAACAATGGAACCAGTATTCATCCCTTATATACAAATGGATTTGGGGAGCCCATTCCCTATGGAGGGATAGTATTTCAGCCCAGATACATGGAGGAGGGCCTAGGCCCTCCCCCAATGATGTGGCAGACTTTTGATGATCCCCATGGAAGGCCTCACCATCCTTGGGCAGCAGGTGAGGGTGGATGGGGGGTGGTAGGGAGCATGGGTGGATGGGAGGGAGAGGGAACATGAACAGATTGGTATATAAAATGATTGCTTCTAAATTAAAAAAAGAAAAAAGTACTTGTATGGGGACTAGAGATTCAAGAGAAAATGACATGATTCCTGTTATGTACTCATATATATGCTTCACTCATTGTCTCTCTCCACCTCTCCTACATCAATTCAGTCGTAGCCCTTTAAATTCTAAATTAGAAATGTTTCTTTAGTTGGTCTTCTCCCTTTCTTCATTTTAGCCATTACAACAATTGTTGTTTTAAAGTAAGTACCTTGTTCTTGGAATCCTAATAGCACAATCTTGAATCCTGTCTCAGAACTATGGGATTTGAACTCCTAACTTCTGGGACATTTAAGGGGAGTCCATTGAACAGTGTGATGCATATGACTGGAGTAAGGGAGTAAAATGAAATCAAGCCTGCTATGTTGGTTAAGCACTTGTTACTTAATTCTGAAGGCCAGAGTTCAATTCCTAGAACCCATGGTGGAAGGAGATCATTTATTCCCAAAAGTTGTCCTATGACATTCACATGCACACCATGGTTCATGGGTGTCTGTACCCAATACCAGATGTTGTAGACAAACATGTAATAATAATAATAATAATAATAATAATAATAATAATAATAATGAAAGTTAAAACATCAAAGAAACAAAAGCAAAGTCCAAGAGAATCTAAATGAATTGATCTTTTGATAAGTTGGCTCCTGTGGGTACATATCTGATCAATAGTCAGATTGACCACTATTTGAAAAAGCCTTATCATTTTTCCAGAACAATTATTCTATGAAGAAAACAAAGAAAAACAACAACCAAAAAAAAATCACTTAGAAAGGCTAGCTTTCAGAAACAAGCCTCTAAAGCATAGTTATTAACTACAGTTATTCGGTTGAATCATCTCTAGGTTTTTTAAGAATCTTAACACTCAGATTACATGCTATGCCAAATGACTTAGAATCGCAGGTAACATGATCACAATCTACATTTTCTAAATCTCCCATAGGGGAGCTAAATGTGCAAACAAGGTGAAGAACCATTCTTGTCCAGTACCCTTTCCCAAGTCAAGCTCAAATTAATGACTGAAGTCAGGGCAAGCTCGAATCTCCTAACCTGGAAAGGTTTGTACATGGGAAACAAGTTCATGCTTAGACAAAGTCATCTGTTTCTGAAAGTAGCCCAAAACTTTGAGGGCTAATTCTTCCCATTAGTGGCATTTTGCAGGTATATGTCATATGTCTATTTGTATTGTGTTCATTACTGACGATCAAGCTACTGTACACTTTTTATGAAGCAGTCAATGATGATTTTCTGTATGTAAACAATATGAAAATGGAGCCAATACTTGCGCTCAAAGACTTACTTTTAGTTTTGATTTTTCTCATATCTTTTTAAATCACATTGTATCTACATTTTGCCTTATAAATCTTGCAATAGCCTTTGGCCAAAAGCAATAAAATTTTGACCTGAAGATATATAATAAATGCTTTGCTGTTCTTCCCCCCCCCAGCAACATAACAAAAACCATATACTGTGAACAAAAGTCTTTATACTCTTTTATGATACCAAATAAGTGGTGTTTCCCCAGGTTGATTGTAATACATTTTAGAGCATACTTCCATCAGAACTAGTTGGGTTCATACCCTCAGAAGTATGCAGAAGGATGATATTTCTGAGACGCTTTCTATAAGTCCTTCCAAGTTAGTCACCAAATTCATACCAACTAAGCCAGTAATGCTGAGTCCTGAGTCCAAATGGAACCTAATGGATGTTCCTGTTAATCTTACTAAGCTGTTTTGCAAGAACTTTAGAACCAAAATGGCCTTCTAAGATAAAAAAAACCTAACCCTCCACTTGCATACATGTACATATGAGCAGGAGAGACAGGTGAGGGGTTTCCAAAGTCACACATAGTCAGACACCAATTCTCGTAGTTATTAACCTCTTTTGATTTGATTTGGCTCTGTTGAACCTTAGAAATTCAAAGGAATAATAAGCACAGACAAATCTTCCCATCCCATAACAATGGCTCAGCTAAATATGGAAGGATGGATCCTGGGTGACTCATCAGACTTCCATCCAAAATTCTATCCCCTGCCCAGTTCAAAACTGGTGGATAAAACTAAAGACTTCAAATGTGAATTAATCCACATCCCAGAGGATCCAAAGCTAACACTGGGGTTCATTCCACTAATCTCACTCTGTAACAGGCTACAGAAAACAGCCAGGGAAGAAGCTAGGGATTATGCCACGTGGGACAATATTTCTCCCAACACCAATTTCACTATCTATTAAATGAAAAGAATAACAACCCATGCTATGGATGATTAGATCACATTAGAGCAATGGTTCTCACATGGTGATGAATTTGTTCCCCCAGGGGAATTTGATAAACAACTATACATACTATGTTTGACCATAACTGGGGGAAAAGGCGCTACTGCTATCTAATGGGTAAAGGTCAAGGACATTACTATTTATCATATAAGGCACATTACAGTTTCCTAAGTTCGCACTAGAGAGGTGACTACTTACATAGCCTTGTTAATGGAGGACTTGCTCATAGCAATAAGCTGTGTGCTTTGTTCTGCAGGTACACTGCTTCTTAATTGGCATGGGAATGTTTAAGCAGCCTTTGCAAACAAGCTTTAGAAATCACAACAACTAGGTGTTTGTCCTAAAAGTCACTTTCCCTGAACAGAGTTGAATTTCTTAGTAAAGAAAAACCCTATATGGGTCTGTAATGAGATAATGTCCCAGTGACATTACCAACTTCTCAATACTGGTAAGCCTTTACTCCATAATTAGGCATAAAACTCCATAAATCTAGTCCAAAAGAAAGAGAACTGTGAAAGCAATGGGGAATAGGAAGAGGATAATGTTCTTTTAGATAATGTACACAGAGTTTATCTATGTGCAATGTTTCCATATTAAAAATTTCAGTTGAAGCTAGAAATTTATGTTCAACTTTACATGAGCCATTGGCATCATTTTTAGTCATTTGAGGTGAAACACACACACACACACACACACACACACACACACACACACACACACACACACACACAAGCATGTGTGTCAAAAGCAACAGGTCTCGATAGTTCTAGTATGAAGCCTATTCTTTGAACCTGGCAAGCATAAGCATCTTCAATTTCCAGGTAAGTAGGAGGCAGGCTTCTTGGAGACAGTGTAATGCTCATTCCCAGCATGATCAGATTCATTAAATAATCTTTTAATAAAACATTAATTGCAATTACAAGATTTCAGTTCAAAATATTTGCTAACAGCCCAGTATGGAGCTGAAGTGCTGAAGTGCTGAAGTGTTACTATTATTTCCTTTAGAGAAGTGAGTTGGAAACAGGCCTCCTGCACAGTACCACCAATGCAGCAGCAAGATGCAGTAGGATGCACAACACTTGTTGTTCTTCCAAAAAAAAGGGGGAGGAGAAGAAAAAACAGATTGCTTAAGCTCTGAGGGATAGGACAAAAAGTGGATACCAATATATGTTTCAAGAACATATGCATTGACCCTTTGCAGGCATATTGAATTTGGAGTCAGAGAGAAGAGAGTCTTCTAAGGATAAATTCAAAGTATATTAAATCTTATTAAAAGAAGCTATTACCCACTGTAGAGAGCTGCGTGGAGCCGTACCTTAAAGATGGCGCTGGCTTCCACCCTCTGCGATCCCGAAAGCGAGTGCTCTCTGAGAAAAACAACTCCATATATGGCTAAGGCCAGACTCATGCGATGATAGTAAGCTGCTTGCCTATGCGTGGACCTATGGATGGTGCCCACGTGGCAATCCAGGGTTGGTGGTCCATGCCTACTTAAGGGCTGGGAGAGGCTTGCCCGGAGAGAGAGATGGCTGTTAACAGGGTTCTGAATAAACTGCTTGCAAGAAGAGCTCTGGTGTTGCGTCATCCTTGCTGGTCGAGGAGGTCACGACAAGTGGTAGCCCATAGAGGGAACTACCTCCTCCACTCTCTCTCTCCGTGGAGCCCAGAACTTGCTGCAGTCAGGGGGTGCACCGGTAAGTCCTCAGGTAAGATTGGGGATCCTCGTTAAAAGCGGGTTTTATGCTCTCGCCTGTAGGTAAAGGGAGAGCAGGACAGTAGGGCCGTGACAAGAGCAGACAAGCTAAAAGTGAAACTAAGCATAGCGGACAAGTAAAATTATAAGAATTGAACATAATTATAAATTATAAGAATTATAAGAATCTAAAATGGGCGCTTCTCCATCGCACCCAATTTTTCTGGCTCTTAATGAGCTGCTTCGTTCAAAGAACTTGAAAATAAAGGGGAGCACGTTAGAAAGATTTTTAAATGAATGTGATGTAGCTGCCCCCTGGTTTGCCGTCTCGGGCAACCTCAGTGTATCATCCTGGGAAAAGTTGGGCAGAGATCTTGACTTCGCTGCAGAACAAGGCATGCTAAGGAAAGGAGTTAGACCAGTTTGGAGGCACAAACTGGAACAGATAGCCAGTTAAAAGGTGGACTAATGGTTGTCAATCAACGCATAGATTTGGTTCAAGAACAAATTGCTGTCCTCTGGCAATTAGCTCAACTTGGATGTGAGTGGAAGTTTCCTGGGCTGTGCATAACCAGCATTCAGTATGAAAACTTTACTCGTGCAGCTAATTTATCTAAAGAATTGTCTAGCTATCTTCTAAGTAATTGGTCTGGTGCATTTGAACAACAATTGGAAAAGCTGCGGGTGGCGATAGTGACCGTGAATTCCACGCGCATGGACGCCGGTCTAGCAGAAGGACTGTCCTCCTGGATCTCCACAGCCATGAATCATCTTAAGGAGTGGGCAGGGATAGGAGCCCTGACAGGCTTTATGGTACTTGCCTCCCTGGCATGCCTGTGGTGCATTTGTCGCATGAGGGTCTCACAGCGTCGCAATGTGGCCATGATCATTCAGGCCTTCACGGCCGTTGAAGCAGGACAGTCCCCCCAAGCTTGGTCAGCTACTCTAAAAGATATTTGAGCACAGGATGCGAGGCTTGCGCACTGCACTTGAGGTCAACATACATCAGTCTCAAGAAGAGCAAGTCTGATGGCATGTGGGTTGGTGTCTAAGTCCCACCTCTGTGAAAAGGGCACTGAGCTGGTCTAGTGTTCTCTGGGTGGATGACACCTGGACAGACATTAGTACATGCTCCATTTTAACAGAGATCAGACCTATACTCTTGCCTGTTGCTTTGCAAAACAAAAAGGGGGAACTGTAGAGAGCTGCGTGGAGCCCCACCTTAAAGATGGCGCTGGCTTCTGCCCTCCACGATCCCGAAAGCGAGCGCTCTCTGAGAAAAACAACTCCATATATGGCTAAGGCCAGACTCATGCGATGATCGTAAGCTGCTTCCGTATGCGTGGACCTATGGATGGTGCCCACGTGGCAACCCAGGGTTGGTGGTCCATGCCTACTTAAGGGCTGGGAGAGGCTTCCCCGGAGAGAGAGATCACTGTTAACAAGGTTCTGAATAAACTGCTTGCAAGAAGAGCTCCGGTGTTGCGTCATCCTTGCTGGTCGAGGCGGTTGCGACAATCCACTACCATCATGTTTCTACAGAAGTGATTTTCTCTTTAGGGTATTAATTTATAGGAAATGAACCTAACTTTAGCCATAAATATTGTGTTCTCTGCCTTCTTTTTTAGTGATTTGCATAAATCTGAGAAAAAGTGAATAAGTAGTTGATTCATTCTAAAAGTGAACTGGAAGTAGGCAGCACCTTACCAACTACCTATTTGTTCTGTAGTTATTGTACTTAAGCCCTGAAGCTACACTGGTGGTTGCCAAATACATTGAGTTGCAAACTGCTTATACAGTCACCAACAAGTTCTGCCACTCCAAGCTGTACTTTATCTTATCCTCATATTCATCTTTGAAATGATACTAATACATCTTTTTGTTTCCCATCCTTGTCCAGAGACATTTTCTTTAAAACAATTGAGAAATTCCACAATGTGTTTTGACCACATTCACCCCTCCTCCAAGTCCTCCAAGATCTACTCTCTACTTCCCAACCAACTTTATATCCTTTATTATTAATTTTTTTAATCCAGTAAAATCTATGCTGCCCATATATTCTTAGATGTGTAGCCTTCCACTGGAGCCTGATAAATCTATTAGATAATAAAAGGCTCCAGAAGCAGTATGCCATAAAGATGGCTTGATACAGTGTTGGATTTTTAAGGTGGCTGATCTGACCAATGACATCTTAGTTTAGCAGGTATTTCTTGCTCCTTCCCTGTAGCATGTAAGCTCATGAGTCAATATTGTAAGTAGAAGGTTGAAAGAGAAATGAGTTAAGGGTAAACACTGCACAAATATCCAGGAGATTAACTGTATAAATAAAGTGATAGAATCCTATTCTGTTTAAATGCTCTAGAACAGAACCCATATAGTATAGTACAGGTGTACTGATCCCTTAAATACTCATGATATTAAGAATAGCTAGAATGGCAGGGACTGTCACTTCCAATCTTGAATAGCCTTAGCAGTGTATGAAAGGATCCTGAGAAAACATTGTTACTAGCACACTAGCTGCTTCCTTGCATGAAGAACTTGAGAAACACTGATCTAGAATATTCTGGCTACATAGCTCTGAAGTAGCAGAGATTTAAAACTGGTGATTTCCACATGATCCTTTATTTATTGTAATAATGCCAGCTGCTGCATTTAATATGCAGTTGTTGGTAGCTTGCTGCCATATGTTTTTTACTCTATGTCTTGATTGCCATTGTTGGCAATTAATGCCAGTAAAGAGAATGGAAAAAAATTTTCCTTCATATAAAGTCAAATGGGACATATGATAATATCATTTCAGGTACTGACTTCCTAAGTAGTAGAGCAAAAACATATTAATTTGTTCTTAACAAGGAGACTTGCAGATATAGATTATCAAGGGTATGCCAGGAATGGTGCCATTGGGGCTTATGGGATGGAACTACTGGTATCTTGTTTCATTCCATGTGAACCTGCAAAATGGCTATTAAAACTGCTACAAATGAATTAGAAAATAAGGAATCTCAACCCTGTAACTTGACTCAGTATTCATATCTGTAGTCCTATACCCATGTTCATCATGGAATGATGGTCATCTGGACAACTATTTATAAATTCATACCCCATTATATAATGAAAAGTAAGAGATAACTTTGCTAAAAATGATAATCCAATAAATTTAACTCTCTAGATACTGGGATAAATAGTCAGAAATTCAAAAAATTAAAACAATAATTTATGTATCATATTCATGCATACTATCAGAGATGAGGAATACTTTCTGCAGGAAAATTCCGCAAGTGACATCTCATTAAATAAGACTTAGAGCTAATCTAACTTAGAATAGATTGAAAAAAGAAAGAATTCATATAATGCTCTCCAGACTGAAATTTAGGGAAACATATACATTGTTTAAAAACATTTTCAGGATGTGATTTTTTAGCTTGAAGAGAAAGACAGAAAGAGGATCATTGGGAAAACTACAGATGGAAGCACACTGTAAATAGATCACACAGGTAATTCACAATCTTTTTTGAGTACAGAACATTATCTTATTATTTTATGTACTATTCTCCTCATTTCCACTCCTTTGAAAGAAAAGTATTTTTCTTAAGGAAACAAAGCCTTTGGAAATTAATATTGTAGCATAACCATGGTTAAACATCATCACAACTAAAGATACTTGGCTATAAAACACAATAAAGCCAAAAATATCTCTATTGATATTGAGATATAGATCCATTACATCAGGAAAATAGTTAACAGAGCTATCATTAAAAAGCTAAAACAGCAACTCAAGAAAGGTTTTTTGGGTTTGTGTGTGTGTGTGTGTGTGTGTGTGTGTGTTTGGCCTCTATGGTGCCAATCATCTCAACAGGGAAAAAAGATTAGAAAATGTGTAAGTGGATTAGAGTGACATAAATGACAGAAGAGAAACAGTTTGGAGATGGATTATTGGGAGCACACATGATTAATTTGATGTATTCCAAATGGTAAAATTTAGGAAGCTCTAAAGCAGTTGTTCTCAGCTTTCTTAATGTTGTGACACTTTAATACAGTTCCTCAAGTTGTGGTGACCCCCAACCATAAAATTAGTTGTGTTGCTACTTCATAATCTGATATGCAAGGTATTTTATATGGACCCGTCTTAAAAGGTTGCCCAACCCCCAAAGGGGTCACAACCCACAGATTAAGAACCACTGCTCTAAATGCTAGGGAAGTGAGAAGTATAGAAAGAGCCATGTTTGTGTGCCATGCCTTAGATCAGTGTTTCTCAACCTGTGGGTCATGACCCACAGAAGCTACCTAAGACCTTTAGAAAAACAGATATTTACATTATAATTCATAACAGTAGCAAAATTAAAATTATGAAGTAGCATGAAACTGTATTAAAGGGTCACAGCATCAGGAAGGCTGAGAACCTCTGCCTTAGATGAAGTAAATTCAACCAATTCCAGACACTTTATCATTATGTTGATATTCCTAGAGTATCTAGTGAACTTGCTTTTAATATATGCTTGTTCTCTACCAAAGAGTGACTCGCTGGTTTTGTAAACAGATAGTAGAATGCAACTAAGAAGGTATAATAAATGCTGGCCTGTTCAAAACCCATGTCCATTCTAACTTTGTAGGGACAAGATCATGAATAGATAGAAAGCCATATTGTTGGTACTTCCCACCAACCTAATTGCAGAGAAAACATGTGGCAGCTGTTAAGTAAGAGGGGAGAATTTAAATATAGAAGCGAACTGTGGGTTTTTATATTCCAGCAAGATTACTTCTATTGCATATAACCACATGTAGAGTGCCATAGTTCCAATATGAAAGTCCCCTTCAAACTTCCATGTATTAGGGACTTGAATAATGCTGAATCCTAAGGGCTCTGACTTAATCAATATATTAATCCATTGATGAATTAATAATGTGGCACTATTGAAAAGGGGGTGGAAATAGGAGGTAGGTCCTAGTCAGAGGGTATAGGTTACTAGAGGCAAGTCATGAAAAGATGTACCTTGTCCCTGGCTACCATGAGGTGGGCAATTGTGCTCTGTGTGTGTCTCTGGGTATCTGTCTCTCTCTCTATCTATCCTTTCTCTCTCTCTCTTCTCTCTCTCTCTCTCTGTCTCTCTCTGTCTCTCTCTGTCTCTCTGTCTCTCTGTCTCTCTCTCTCTCTCTCTCTCTCTCTCGTGTGTGTGTGTGTGTGTGTGTGTGTGTGTGTGTGTGTGTGTGTGTGTCTTTTGTCAGGTACAAAAGTAATGGGGAGAAGAATCATGACTGAGACCTCAGAAGCCATGAATCAAAATAATTGTTTCTCCTTCAAAAAAAAGTTAAGCCGGGTCTTGGTGGTGCATGCCTTTAATCCCAGCACTCGGGAGGCAGAGGCAGGTGGATATCTGTGAGTTCGAAGCCAGCCTGGTCTCCAAAGCAAGTGCCAGGACAGGCTCCAAAGCTACACCGAGAAACCCTGTCTTGAAAAGCAAAAAAAAGTTAAAAAATGGGCAACAATTGAAATAGAACAGAAGTTAGGCAAGAACGAATAGAGATGTTTAATGCACTGTAGGCAGGAAGCTGAGTAACAGTTGACTTTAAAACACCTTAGAGGTACAGTCTACAAGACTTGGGGCTTTTTGTAATGAGATATGAAATGGAAAGAATTATAAGTTTGGAGCCAATGATGAATCTGAAAAATAATCCATTTGCTTTTGTAAGAAATGTAACCTGGCTTTGGAACAAATTCTCATGAGACAGAACTTCCAGGATTTATTGCTAACAACTTATTCATTTGAAGGAAGTAGACTCTAAACTGCTTCTAAAGAGGAAGTCTATTTTCTGTAGATAACCCAGAAGGATGGAAAGTACCTTTTGGAAGTCAGAGCTCCTATTCCCCATAAGAAAATACATTGCTGGTTGTCTGAAGCACACAAACCTGCCCTCAACTAGAATTATAAAATTGAGACCTATTCTGAACAGACAATGCAAACCAGGTACTATTCTGTAACTACTGGAAATGTAATTCTGAGAACGATTGTTAGAGATTAGAAATACAAATATTTTATAGCATTCATTGTGTATTTACTGTGTTCCAGGTATCATAATAAAAATGTGCTCATGCATTATTTATTTCAATCCTCATTAAACTATAAATAGGTTCTTGTTTTCCCCATAGGAATGATGAAAAGACAGACGAACACACCAGTTGCTATGAAGAGATTTAATAAAGGGGGAGTCACATTTACACCATGGATGAATACATGCCAAGTATCTCATTTTATAGGACTGTGGTAAGCAGCACTTCACATTTATTTATATATGGAGTAACAGGTGTTTTGCAAAAGAATGTAATCTACCTGAAATTGTAAGTCAAGTATATTGCTATAATTTGAATTCAGACCTTTTTGACACTGAAGTTCATGTTCTACCCAGGAAGGTTCCATGAACACTTCTGTACATAAATGGATAGATAGATAGATAGATAGATAGATAGATAGATAGATAGATAGATAGACAGACAGACAGATAGAGGAAATACTTCATATGATTATGGTAGCTGACAGGACATCCTTAGGTCCCAGATCCTGAGTTATCAATAGCATGCCTTAGTTCATGGTTTCCTACTAAATCTACAGATCTAATGATCTACATAACAATCTAGCTAGCTAGCTATCATCCCTATTATTTATCTGCCCCTTCCAGTTCACAAATCCTTATTCATACTTGTAGTTAATAATATAATGTATTTCAAATACCTGCTTCTGTTGTCATGTCTACCATCTGTTGCCCTGCCTCCCTAGCATGATGGACTCTTATATCTCTAAACCCATAAAGTAAACTCTCCTATAAGTCACTTTGGGTCATGGCATTTTGTTTTATGTGCACTGATGTTTTGCTTGCATCTATGTCTATGTGACAGTGTCAAAACACCTGTAATTGAGTTACAGACAATGGTGAGCTGTCATGTTGGTGATGGGAATTGAACCCGGGTACTCTGGAAGAACAGACAGTGCTCTTACCAACTAAGACATCTCTCCAGCAAGGTCCTGGCATTTTAGAAGAGCAATAAAAAATTAACTAATACATTATTAGAGGCAGGAATCCTGAACTCTAAATTTCCAAGGCAGGAAATGAGTATGTCAAAGTTTATATACAATTTATCTAGACATTCCGTAACCAATTGTGTGGATTTGCTGAGGGTGAATCTCTCACCATGGTCACCTATTAGTCATAGGCTAACAAATAAAAGTTCCTAGATATGTCTTAACCCAGTTGTGGGAACACATAAAATTAATCATCATGCCATGTTAAGTAATGTGCTACTCAACTTTGCTGGATGACAACTAATACTGATAAAATTGAGCAGTGACCTAGTTCTTTTAGGTCACTTTGATGAAGGGAAATATATCTGGGTAATCTTGTTGTCCAATTCAATCAAATTGAAAGGCCTTTGATAGGAGAGTTAAGGCTTCTCTCAGAAAAGTAATTGGGTGCTTTCTGGACACAGCTTCAGCCTGTGACCAAGTAATGGAAGCTGACTTTCTTAAAGCTTATTTCTATTTGACTAGGTAACCAACACAAATGTGAATCTTTCAGTATGTATTTCTTGCTAGTTGTATTCTCTGGTTGAACTCTGATTGACACAGGCATATTACATGCATTACTCCCATTCATTACTTTCAACAATCCTAATTATAAGTATCACCATTGCCTCCCTTTACAAAGTACAAATGAAAATGCCAAAGTAAAATAAGATCAACCCCAATTTGTACAGCTCAATTATTTTTAGATGCAAGGTTTGGTCCTGCTTCTGAAAACCAAGTTGTTGGTTTGCAGCACTAGGCCATATACATTTTATGGTGTATGTGGAGACTCTTGACTCTGTGTCTCCAAATGTTTTCCCACTAGAAAAAAAAAACATTGAATGTACTTAATACCAAGGTATTTATACCACTATTATACACTTAGTGTTACGATGCCATGTTAATCATTGATGTGCTTCATAGACAACATCACTGAGTAGTGGTGTTAGCTGCCACCCTCCTTTAGAAGCTACTATTATAATTGTAATGTAAATATCTGGTGCCTTTAGGTTATATTTAGGAATCATATATATAATATCAAGTGTATATTCAGATTTGGCCACTTTCTATTAGACAACCAAATAAGAGCTCATCTCTGGGGAATATAAGTTCTCATGCTCTAAGCTTTCCTTGTTGCATGTAGTTTATTGTCTAATGGTGGGCCCTACAACAATCTAGGCTGTCAACTAGATAGCAAATACTTCTCTAGAAATATTCCTGCTTTTGGAATCTCCTTTATGTCTTACTCCTACTTTCTGACACAATCTAAACCGAATGGATCCCTACTGCATTTCAGAAAGGTAGAAATCAATTTGTGTACTATATTCCTGGTGGAAGTGGGAACCCCAATGACCTATCTTGCTATATTTACTTTTTAGGTAACTCAAATCAACATTCATTTACCTCATATAAATATACCTACCACTGTTTCATTACTTCAAAAAGACCACTTTTCAAACTTTAATGTACATGCAAATCACAGGTAAGCCTTAAATATGGATTGGAATTTAACAGATCTGAGGTAGTATCTGAAATCTTATATCTATACTGAGAATTCAGGTCATATCAATGTTACTGGACTTCAGGCCATATTTTACATAACATCTATAATTTAGTTAGATAAATTAGAGGGACAGTTAACATCACGCAAACCATGTTGGGCATCTACAATAAAACAAAAATATTTGATATCTAGTCAGGATATGAAAAACATACTATTGAGTATTTAATAAATTAGTGTGTGTTTATATTGGGAGTTGGGGGAGGAAGAAAAAGTAAGTAGCACTTCAGGAGGTGTATAAGATGAAGTCTTAAGGATGAATAGAATTTCAAAAACTAAAATACATGAGGTCATTTGAGGCCAGCCTGATCTACAAGGCAAGTGATGTGACAGACAGAGCTGTTACACAGAGAAACCTTATTTCAAAAAAAATACATGAGCTCAATAGTATTAGCCACATAAAAAATATGAGCAAATACTGTAAGGCAGGAGAGTACTAAATGTGTTTAGAAAGGAGACAGCAGTCCTATGCAAATGGTAGGGAAACATAATGGGAAATCAAGCATTAGAGGATGTGTTGGTAAAGGGTTGGATGACTCTAAAGAATGCTTTGTACTTATTTTGATACATGATAGGAAACTATAAAGATTTTAGACCTGTGACAGTATAGAACCTATCATTCAGAAAATTGAATGTGGCTATATAATTCTAACTGGTGTGCATGGACGACAGTCATCATGATTGCCTGTGGAACTGTTGTAGAATCCTAGCATTAGAAAATCTGAGAATGGTGTCTAGCATCGTGCTTGAATACAGCCTCCAAAGATTCTGATGTACTCCAAAGTGTGAGAAGCACAAGATTGAAATAGTAGATCACATTGTTCAATGTTTATGAGAATCAACTGGGCAATGTAAAACAAACCAAATACAAATATTCTTATGGAAAACTAGGTTTGCATATTATTAAATTAAAACAGAAGAGTGTTGCAAAAATTTGGTCAACAAATGATATGCACAAAACACCTGACATAGGCAATAAATTAGGATCAGGGGATGGAATGTGAACATTAGCACATTAATTGGTTCTAAAGCTTTTATTTCTTTTTTATTACATAGTGATCTCACCTCCCACTTTCTCCTCTCTTCTCGCTTCCCCCACCTTCCCCTCATCCCATTCCCCCCTTTGCGCCTCAGAAAGGGCAAGGCCTCCCATGGGGAGTCAACAAAGTGTGCCCCCACTCCCATGTTTATGCTGAGCAAGATATCTCTCCATAGGTAATGGGCTCCAAAAAGCCAGTTAATGCACTGAACCCACTGCCACTGCTCCCACATACTGCCCAAGCCACCCACTGTCACCAGGGGGTCTAGTTCAGTCCTATGCAGGCTCCCTGGCTGTCAGTCTAGAATCAGTGAGCTTCCATTAGCTCGGGTCAGCTGTTTCCGTAGGTATGCCCATCCAGGTCTTGACCTGTTTGCTCATATTATTGCTCCTCTCTCTGTCTTAATTGGCGCATTATAAAGCATTTCAAACAATTCTTATGGAAAACTAGGTTTGCATATTATTAAATTAAAACAGAAGAGTGTTGCAAAAATTTGGTCAACAAATGATAAGGTTTCTACTAGGGCTATTAGTTGGGGACACTTGGAACAGTAATAGTGATAGTTTATTTTTTAAGAACAACAAATGTTTATGTAAAACAGGAAGAGTCAAAGATTTCAAGACTTGTTTGAAATAAAAGCAGTTTATGTCTCTCATGCTTTTCATAGGAGGTGTAAGAGAGCTGATGCACTGAGGAAGTGGCTGGCTCAAGAGCACTCTGGCATCACTAATAAATTACTATAATGATGAATTCAGATTATAAATATGGATAATGATGTGGAATAGTAAGAGATGATGAAACTGTGAGAAGTGGGGTCTGGTTGAAAGAAGTTGATTATTGGGATCATGGTCATGTGCAGTATGTGTTGGTTTTGGTCTCCTCTTGTTACTGTTTTGTCCTGCTTTATTTTGTCTCGGGCACCTACAACATGGAATCATTGTGCTATGGCTAGAACCCTCCAAACCAAAGAGGCAAAATACATCTTCTTCCCCTACTCATTATCAGGTATTTGTCACAATGACAGAAAAAATCTAACACATTGTTAAAGATGGTGATTTCTACCGAGACATTCAAGAGCATAGCCAGAGAATAGTCATAGAACTTGTCTTTCAATCTAGATTTTCAGCAACAATATAAATGAAGTAAGGAAGTATCAGCAGAGTGTATACTAATAAAAATGAGGGGCCAGTTATGTCTTTGGGGAAGCCTTTTGATACTCCTGGACTAAAGCATACCCTCCTATTAGGATCTCTCAGAGCACTTTTGCACATCTCTGCTAAATTGTTCACCTCAAGTGCCTTCCTGCGGCTGCTCTAGAAGATTACCTAGTGCAGAGAGGAGATTTATTAAATGTCTGCTCCTTAAAATCTCATACTCACTAGTCTTAAATCCAGACATGAGGTATAATAGAAAGACTGTAAGCCTCAAAGTCATCCAGTCCTGAATTCTATTTCTAACTGGGACATACATGATATATTTGACAGCATATAAACCCAAAATTGTTCCTTGTATCGCAGCACATTTCTAATACATGTTTGATTGCTAGTTTAAAAAATTGGAGGCTCTAAATACTAAGCCAACAAGCACTAACTATGGTTGAGACAAAATGTATATTTAGAAAGGCTTTTTTTACTTGTCGTTGGTTTTAAGAATATATATATATATATATTTAATATTTAATATTATATATAAAAATTATATATAATTATTTTTATGTTATTAAATATAGTAATATATATTACATGTAGTGAATATATAATATATATTTTTTAATATTTAATACATATTATGGTTTTATTCTATCCTTTCCTCTTCCCAAACCCTCTCGCATATCCTTCCTTGGTCTGCAACTTAATACCAGCTGTGGCCATCTTCTCCATGCCCTTTTCTCATCTTCAGTTACTCAATGCTTTATTCCAGTCCCCAGCTCATGCAAGCACTCCCTGGGAACCCACAGGCCACTCTGATCAGGGAAGCAAATCTAATTTTAGAACTTACCTTTCCCTCCACTCCTTTAAGTCCAATCCCCCAGTCTTTTACCCAGCTCTGTAGCAGACCTTCTACTGAGGTCTCTCCTCACTCTGTTCCTATTTCCAGTGCACTAAGAAGATGGTAGAGGAACACCCTGCTTCCCTCCTTCCTGTAGATACCCTCAGACCTCCCAAGCTCATTCTCATTCCTAAGTGTCAGCACCCAATCCCACAAATACATTTCACCTGAAACCCCCAGTGGCCATACAAATCTGGATCCCAGGAGAGTTTCTGATGAGGTAATATAGAGCCACCACATTCTCTTAAGAACCACAGAGGAAAACAGAATGTAAAGGCAAAAAACACCTACTCAACAAAAATAAGACCAAAAAAGCTTCACCTGGAATTACTAATATCCCAAATGCATTTGCAATGAAAATATAATCAATTACAGTCAGAAAAATATATCTACAACAGAAACCAGAAATCCTACTACTGCAGGCCCTGAATATTCCAACACATCTGAATTGCAGTAAAAGAACCTTATAATATTCTTTATGAAAATGATGGGGGTCCTTGAACAGGAAATGAATGAATGCCTTAAAGAAATATATGAAAACACAACAAACAGTGGGAGAAAATGAACAAAACCATTCAAGACCTAAATGTGAAAGAAAACCCAAATTGAGGGAAATCTGGAAATGAAACATTTACAAACTAAAACAGAAATCTCAGAAGCAACAAACATCAAGAAAATGTAAGAAATGGCCAGAAGAGAAGGGAGAATCTCAAGCATTGAATATACAATAGAAGTGGGTACCTCAGTTTAAAACCCCTGGCAAAAAATAACAAGGAAATCTGGGAAACTATAGAAAAATCAAATATAAGAGTATAGGGATAGGAATATAGGAAAGAAAAGAAACCTAGGTCAAAGGCCCCCAAAGAATTTCAAATATATCATATGAAAAAATTTCCCTAACCTAAACAAGGAGATGCCTACCAAGGTAAAGAAGCATACATAACACCAAAAATACTGGGCCAAAAAAGAAATCCTCTGTGTTTTATTTTAAGAAAAGTGGCATTCTAGAGAAAGACAAAAAAATTCCATGCAACAGGGTTCAAGCAGGTTTTTTTTTTTTTTTTTAATTAGGGAAATGGATCAGAAAAAGGGGAAAGGGAAGGGAGAAAACAGCATCTGGAGACGAGAGCATCAGGTTAGAAGGGAGATGAAAAAGGGGTAGAGAGAGAAGAGAGAAGAGGGAGAGAAAGAAAGAGAGAGAGAGAAAGGAACAGACAATGGGAGAGATAGAGAAGATTGGAAAGTGAGCAGGGCCCTTTTAAAAGAGAACATAGTGAATGCGCACAGGTGCGTACACACCCTGCTTGTCTTTTTGTGATTGGGATACCTCACTCAGAATGGTCTCTTCTAGTTCCATCCATTTGCATGTGAAATTCAAGATTCCATTCTTTTTTTCTGCTTAGAAGTATCCATTGTGTAAATGTACAACATTTTCTCTAACCATTCTTCAGTTGAGGGGCATCTAGGATGCTTCCAGGTTCTGGATATTACGAATAATGCTGCTATGAACATTGTTCAATAGATGTCCTTGTATGAATGTGCTTCTTTGGGGTATATGCCTAGGAGTGGAATTGCTGGATCTTGTGGTAGACTGATTGCCATTTTCCTGAGGAGTCGCCATGCTGATTTCCAAAGTGGCTGTACAAGCTGGCACTCCCACCAGCAGTGGAGGAGTGTCCCCTTTCTCCACAACCTCTCCACCATAAACTGTCATTGGTAGTTTTGATTTTAGCCATTCTGACAGGAGTAAGACGGTATCTCACAGTTGTGTTGATTTGCATTTCCCTGATGGCTAAGGATGTTGAGCACTTTCTTATGTGTCTTCCAGCCATTTCATGTTCCTCTATTGAGAATTGTCTATTCATTTCTGTAACCCATGTTTTAATTGGATTGTTTGGTGTTTTGGAGACTAGCTTCTTGAGTTCTTTGTATATTTTGGAGATCATCCCTCTGTCAGATGAGGGGTTGGTGAATATCTTTTCCCATATGAGGGCTGCCGTTTTGTCTTACTGACTGGGTCCTTTGCTTTGCAGAAGATTCTCAGTTTCAGGAGGTCCCATTTATCAACTGAGGATCTCAATGTCTGTGCTACAGGTGTAATGTTCAGGAAGCAGTCTCCTGTACCATTTAATTCAAGGGTATCTCCCACTATGTCTTCTACTATGTTCAGTGTGTCTGGATTTATGTTGAAATCTTTGATCCATTTGGACTTTAGTTTTGTGCATGGTGATAGACATGAATCTATCTGCAGTCTTCTACATGCCAGCATCCAGTTATGACAGCAACATTTGTTGAAGATGCTTTCTTTATTTCATCATATAAATTTAGTTTCTTTGACAAAAATCAGGTGTTCATAGGTGTATGGGTTAATATCGGGGTTTTCAACTTGATTCCATAGGTCTACCTGTCTATTTTGTGCCAATACCAAGCTGTTTCAGGACTATAGCTCTGTAATAGAGCTTGAAGTCAAGGTTGGTGATGCCTCCAGAAGTTCCTTTATTGTACAGGATTGTATTGGCTATTTTGGGTCTTTTGTTTTTTTCATATAAAGTAGAGAATTGCTGTTTCATGGTCTTTCAAGAGTTGTGTTGGGATTTTGATGGAGATTGCATTGAATCTGTAGATTGCTTTTGGCAAGAATGCCATTTTTAATATTTTGATCCTTCCTATCCAAGAACAAGGGAGATCCTTCCATTTTCTGGTGTCTTCTTTAATTTCTTTCTTTAAAGACTCAAAGTTCTTATGGTACAAGTCTTTCACTATTTTGATTACCATTACCCCAAGGTATTTTATGTTGTTTGTGGCAATTTTAAAGGGTGATGTTTCTCTGATTTCTTTCCCTGAGAATGTATCATCTGTATATAGTAGGGCTATTGATTTTTTTAGTTAATCTTGTATCCTGCCACTGTGCTGAAGGTGTTTATCAGATGTAGAACTTCCATGGTTGAGTTTCTTTGGTCACTTATGTAGACCATCATATCATCTGCAAATAGTGAAAGTTTGACTTCTTCCTTTCTTATTTGTATTCCATTGATCACATGTTGTTGTCTTATTGCTCTAGCTATAACTTTAAGGACAATATCGAAGAGATATGCAGAGAGTGGACAGCCTTGTCTTGTCCCCGATTTTAGAGGAATTGCATTGCATATTTCTCTATTTAATTTGATGTTGGCTGTCGGCTTGCTGTATGTTGCTTTTATTATGTTAAGGTATGTTGCTGTTGTCCCTTATCTCTCCAAGACTTTTAACATGAAGGAGTGTTAACTACAACCAGAAAAATATATTCAATAGATAATCCCACTTTAAGAACAGCCAAAAAATGGGGTGGAAACCCACACACAATTTTACCACCATCACCAAATCCAAAGCAAACAAGAATGAACAATCAATGGTCATTAATATACCTCAGTATTAATGGTCTTAACTCACCTATAAAAAGACACAGGTTACCAGAATGGATAAGAAGACAGAATGCATCCTTCTGTTGCATATAAGAAACACACCTCAACTTCAAAGATAGATGGTACCTAAGAATTAAGGATTGGGAAAAGATTTTCCATTCAAATGGACCCAAGAAACAAGCGGCAGTTAAGAATCCTAATATCCAACAAATTGGACCTCAAACTAAAATCAATCAACAGAGATGAAGGAGGTCACTTCCTACTCATCCCAGGAGAAATCCATCATGATGAAGTCTCAATTCTGAACATTTATGCCACAAATACAAAGGCACCCATGTTCTTAAAAGAAACATTACTAAAACTCAAATCTCACATAAAACCTCACACACTATAATGGGTGACTTCAACACCCCACTCTCACCAATAGACAGGAACACAAGTCAGAAACTTAATAAAGAAAAAAGGAACAAGTAGAAGTTATGGCCCAATTGGATTTAACAGATATGTATAGAACATTCCATCCAAATACAAAACAATATACCTTCTTCTCAGCACCACATGGAAACTTCTCTAAAATAGGTCACATATTTGGCAACATAGCAAACCTCAACTGGTACAAAAAGTTAAAATAACCCCCTATAAATTATCAGATCATCATGCTTTAAAGTTAGAAATTAACAACAACACAAATTGTAGAAAACCTACAAACTCATGGAAATCAAATAATGCCCAATTGCACAATTCCTGGGTTGAGAAAGAAATAAAAAAAAAAGAAATTAAAGATTTCCTGGAATTCAATGAGAATGCAGATACAACATACCCAAACCTATGGCACACTTAGAAAGCAGTGCTAAGAAGAAAGTTGACAGTGCTAAGTGCCCACATGAAGAAACAAGAGAATAATCACACTAGAGAACCAACAGCACAACTGAAAGCTCTAGTACACAAAGGAGCCAATGCACCACGGAGGAGTAGATGCCAGGAAATAATCAAATTGAGGGTTGAAATAAATAAAATGGAAACTAGGAGAACAATACTAAGAATCAATATAAGGAAGAGTTGGTTCTTTGAGAAAATCAACAAGATAGACAAAGCTTTATCCAAACTAACCAAAAGGCAGAGAGTGAATATGCAAATTAATGAAGTCAGGAATAAAAGGGGGACATACAACACAGAGGAAATCCAGAGAATCATCAGGTCGTAATTTAAAAACCTGTATTCCTCAAAATTCAAAAATCTAAAGGAAATGGACAATTTTCTGGATAGAGTTCAATTACCAAAATTAAATCAAGAACAGATAAACAACTTAAATACACCTATAACCCTAATGAAATGGAAGCAGTCATCAAAAGTCTTCTAACAAAAAAAAAAAAAAAAACCCAGGGCCGGATGGCTTCAGGGCAGAATTCTACTAGAAATTCAAGAAACAGCTAATACCAATTCTCCTCATAGTATTCCACACAATAAAAGCAGAAGGGTCATTGCCAAACTCTTTTTACAAGGCTTCAATAACCTTGGTACACAAGCCACACAAAGACACAACTAAGAAAGAGAACTACAGACCAATATCCCTAGTGAACAATGATGCAAAAATGCTCAACAAAATACTGGGAAATCAAATCCAAGAACATATCAGAGAAATCATCCACCATGATGAAGTAGGCATCATCCCAGGGATACAAGTACGGTTCAACATATGAAAATCCGTCAATGTAATCCACCATATAAATATACTGAGAAAGAAAAACCTCATGATCATCTCACTAGATGCCAAAAAAAGCCTTTGAAAAAAACCAATATCCCTTCATATTAAAGATCATGGAGAGAATAGGAATAACAGGAACATATCTAAACATGATAAAAGCAATATACACCAAACAACAGCCAACATCAAAATAAATGCAGAGAAACTCAAAAAGATTCCTCTAAAATCAGGAACAAGACAAGGCTGTCTACTCTCTCCATATCTCTTCAATATTGTACTTGAAGTTCTAGCTAGAGTGATAAGACAAGAAACAGAGATCAAAGGGATACAAATTGGAAAGGAAGAAGTCAAACTTTTAATATCTGCAGATGATATGGGAGACTACATAAGTGACCCGACAAACTCTACCATCGAACTCCTACACCTGACAAACAACTTCAGCAAAGTAGCAAGATGCAAAATTAACTCAAAAAATCAGTAGCCCTACTAATATACAGATGATAAATGGAATGAGAAAGAAATCAGAGAAACATCACCCTTCACAATATCCATAATCAACATAAAAAATCTTGGGGTAACACTAACCAAAAACATGAAAGACCTGTACAGTAAGAACTTTGAATCTTTAAAGAAAGAAATTAAAGTTGATACCAGAAAATGGAAAGATCTCCCATGATCTTGGATAGGTAAAATCAACATAATAAAAATGGCAATCTTCCCAAAAGTAATCTACAGCTTCAATGCAATCCCCATCAAAATCTCAACAAAGTTCTTCACAGACCTTAAAAGAACAATACTCAACTTTATATGGAAAAACAAAAAACCCAGGATAGCCAAAACAACTCTGTACAATAAAGGATCTTCGGGAGGCATCACCATCCCTGACTTCAAACTCTATTACAGAGCCATAGTTCTGAAAACAGCTTGGTATTGGCACAAAAATAGACAGATAGACCAATGGAATCTAACTGAAAACCCTGATATTAACCCACACACCTATGAACACCTTATTTTTGACAACGATGCTAAATCTGTACAATGGAAGAAAGATAGCATCTTCAACAAATGGTGCTGGTACAACTGGATTCGGACATGCAGAAGATTGCAGATAGATCCATATCTGTCACCATGCACAAAACTTAAGTGCAAATGGATCAAAGATCTCAACATAAATCCAGCCACACTGAATCTTCTAGAAGAGAAAGTGGGAGATACACTTGAACGTATTGGTACAGGAGACTGCTTTCTGAACATTATACCAATAGCACAGACACTGAGAATGACAATTAATAAATGGGACCTCCTGAAACTGAGAAGCTTCTGTAAGGCAAAGGACATGGTCAGTAGACAAAACGACAGCCCACAGAATGGGAAAAGATCTTCACCAATCCCACATCTGACAGAGGGCTGATTTCCAAAATATACAATGAACACAAGAAGCTAGCCACCAAAACACCAAACAATGAAATTAAAAAGTGGGGTGTAGAACTAAATAGAGAATCCTCAACAGAGGAATCTGAAATGGCTGAATGACACTTTAAAAAGTGCTCAAAATCCTTAGCCATCAGAGAAATGCAACTCAAAACAACTCAGAGATACCACCTCACACCTTTCAGAATTGCTAAAATCATAAACACCAATGACAATCTATGCTGGAGAGGATGTGAAGAAAAAGGAACACTCCTCCATTGGTGGTGGGAGTGCATACTTGTAAGAACACTTTGGATATCAGTATGGCGGTTGCTCAGAAAAAAATGGGAATCAGTCTACCTCAAGATCCAGCAATTCCTCTCTTGGGCATATACCCAAATAATGCAAGTCCATACAACAAGGACATATGTTCAACCATGTTCATAGCATCATTGGTTGTAATAGCCAGAAACTAGAAGCAACCAAGATGCCCCTCAACTGAAGAATGGATAGAGAAAATGTGGTACATTTATACATTGGAGTATTACTCAGCAGAAAAAAAGCAATGGAATCTTGAAATTCACAGACAAATGGATGGAACTTAAAATAACCCTCCTGATTGAGGTAACCCAGACACAAAAAGAAAAACGGGTATGCACTCACTCATATATGATTTATAGACAAAGAGCAAGGGATTACCAGCCTACAATCCTCTTCACCAAAGAAACTAGGAAACAAGAAGGATTTTAAGGGAAAAATGCATGGAACCCAGGAATGGAAAGTGGCAGGAACTCCTGAACTAATTCGGAGCATGAGGGTAGGGGAGAAGGATCTGCCAGAATGAGAGGAGGAGAGGAGGAAATAGAGGAGCAGAAAGGTTGAGTTGGGGGAAGAATAGAAGAGAGCAGGATGAGAGATACCATATTAGAGGGAGCCACTATAGGTCCTAGGAGAGATCCGGCACTGGGGAGATTTCCGGAGTCCTGCAAGGATGACATGAACTGACAATGTAGACAATGGTGGAGCATGTAGACAATGGTGGAGAGGATAACCTATATACCCTTCCCCTATAATGAAATAACCTATATACCATTCCCCTACTTTTTATGCCATCCTAGAGCCCTCATCCACTGGCTGATTGAAGCAGAGGCAGACATCCACAGATACACAATGAAGTGAACTCTGGAACTTAGTTGCAGAGAGGGAGAAATGAAGATCAAAGAGGTCAGTACCAGGCTGGTAAAACCCACAGAAACAGCTGGCCTCTAAAAGGGGGAGCACATCGACCTCATACACTGTCTGGGAGGCCAGTACTGGACTGATCCAGACCCCTGAATATGGATGTCAAGGAGGAGGCCTCTGCACTCCAGGGGGCCCCTGGTAGTGGATTAGCATTGTTCCCTCCTATAAGAAGTGACTTTGAGAGACCATCCCACGTGAAGGCATACACTCTCTGCCTGGACACATGGGGGAGGGCCTAGGCCCGGCCCAGGATGATATGTTGGACTTTGGGGAGCCCCTGTCTAGGGCCTTACCCTGCCTGGGTAGTGGAGGGTAGATGGGGTGGGGGTATGGGGGGAGAGGTTGGAGGTATGGGAGGGAGAGGGAGAAGGGATTGACATGTGAAACAAGCTTGTTCCTAATTTGAACAAATAAAAATATTACAAAAAAAAGCTGTAGTGCCAAGCGTTGGTGGCGCATGCTTTTAATCCCAGCACTCGGAGGCAGAGGCAGGTATATCTCTGTTAGTTGGAGGCCAGCCTGGTCTCCAGAGCGAGTGCCAGCATAGGCTCCAAAGCTACACAGACAAAGCCTGTCTCAAAAAAAAATAAAAACAAAAAGCAAAAAAAGAAAGCTGCATATCAACAAGACAAAGCTTGCAAACTCATGGAAACTGGACAACTTACTATTGAATGAAAAATAAGTCAAAACAGAAATTAAGAAAAAAAATTGAGATTTTCTAAAATAGAAAGAAAATGAATACAACATGCCCAGAATTATGGGAATGAAGGCAGTTTTGAGGCAAGTTCATAGCACAAAGTCTGTGTGTGTGGGGGGGGGGAGAGGGAGTTATAGATGTTTAACAAATATCAAAAGAAAAGAGACCATTACTTTGAAAGAAAACAATGAGCACACAGGAGGAGTTGGTGAGAGAAAGGGAAGTGGGAAATTATGTAATTATATTTTAATTTTAAAACAATGTATTATTTTTAAAGTACCCAGGGCTCAGGGAACAAATATTCATGTCAATATTCTAGCAATTTTAAGCTTAAAAATTAAATCCTCTTTGTAGATCTTGGTAAATAGACAAGCTACACTTTAGCAACCATTCTAGCTCTGAAGCTCTTAAAGGTGATACATTCTTTATAATAGGTAAGGCATGATCAAAATTAGTTACTCATCAGAGAGATCCCAAATAGAAATCTCTCTTCAGATGAATAGAATAGCAATCACTATCACACCCAAATCCAGTAATTCATTTTTAAGAATCTTCTTCAACAAGGACCAGGGTTTTAATTCAACCAACATGATTGATAGACATTAATATTAGAAAATATTTCAGTTACAGTAGTACCCCTGTTGAGCAACAAACACCCATCAATCATCTATGAATAACTAAAGCCCCTGTCTATGAAATTCCCACAGATCGAGTTTGGTCAAATAAAACACATGATCATAATCTGTAGTGAGATACCCACCCTGCCCTCATCTGTAGCACTGACCACGCCTATTTGCCAGTGAGTATGTGGCAGAGGGGGGAACTAGATCTAGGGTCCGGAACCCCAGAGCTCTTTCTTGGTTCTGGTCCGGTCACAGAGAACAGCCTGGGAGGATCCTTGGAGTTGGAACCTGCAGCATTCACCTGCCTCTTGTGTAAGTGCAATCACCCCGAATGAACTTCACTTGTCTTTTACTGAGTCGACTGAATCTTGATTCCCATGAAATAAGTATCAGTAAGCACTCGAGGAAAGAAAACAAATGTGAGACAAAGAACAATTAAGAATGAATTTGTATCTTTAAATATTTTCGATATTGCTGATAATATACAACTGGATTTTCAAAGAAATAAAAGATAGAAGCAAAAATGAGCAGGATAGAAGCCTCAACACTATGTAAGAATTTAAAACAAAAACTATCACAGACACTAAATCTTAATGAAAGGCTCGAATAACAGCTGAAATTTAACTGGAGGATTATCAGTATAAAGAATTGCACAGACATACGTAGATTAAAAAAAAAAAAACATGAAAGGATACCAGCTGCAAAATTCAGGAAAGCCTGCCCTGCGCCTTGTCTGGGCAGCACAGCAGAGCTGGTCCTGTTGATTGGAGGTGGGGGTGGGTATAGTTGAGCACCCCGGGGAATATGAGCATGGGAGTTGTGGCTCTGCCCCTCATCTTCATATGGTGGCTTGCATGGGTTAGAGATCACTTTCCCCCACCTTTCTGTGTCTAAGGTTGTGGAAGATCTGACCTGAAGTCACAAACGTGGGAGAGCTTCCCCTAGCCCTCACTAGCTGCAGGCCCTGCACCTTGCATAGGCAGCACAGTAGAGCTGACCCTGTTGATGAAGGTGTGGGTAAGCCAGCCCCAAAATTGTGTGTAAGCATTGGAGAGCTGTTTCCACTACTCGTCTGTCGTGTGGTGGTGTGGGCTGGAGGAGAGATGTCTCCCCACTTGCCCTTCACCACCTGCAATAGATGAGGAAGATGACCCTCCCTTATACTAGCTGCAACACTCAGGAAAGTGATCCTGTTCCTTGCCAGCACAGTAGAGCTGACTTTTAGAGTCAAGACAGCCCTGTGGGTGTGAGAGTAGGATGGCTAACCCAAACAGCCTTGTCTACCATGTGGTGGTAAGGGTGAGAGAAAGATATCCTTCCAAGTACCCTGTCTCTAACACCTGTGGTGGGCAAGGGAACTGACCCTCCCTCACCCTTACCAGTTTCCCCAAGTAGTGACCGTGGGAGATCTGGCCCCGCCCCTCATTTGCTCATTAGTGACCGTGGGAGATCTGCCCCCCCATTTGCTGTATGGTGATGTGGATGTCGGAGAGAAGCCCTCCCCCTCCCCATGCCCTCCGGTGGGAGAGCTGGCCCCTAAGTCCTAAGAGTGGGAGAGCTGTCCCTGCGCCTCACCAGCTGAATCACTCAGGAGAGTGGGCCCTGGACCTCACCTGAACACCACAGTAGAGCTGGACCTAAAGATGTAGGTGTGGAAGGGCTGACCCTGAGGGCGTAAAGGCAGAACTAGCCCCGCCCCTTGCTCATTGCCAGGGAAATGCTGGAGAGCTCACCCTGGTGGTGAGAACAGGGGAGAGTTGGAGGGCTCGCCAATCCTGCAACTACCCAGGCCTTAAACCAGGGCTGTGAATTGGTCCACCCCCAACATCCACTCCATGTATGCACTGCTGGAGCCCGATATTCAAGACACATGGCAACCACAGGATAACCAAGAGGAATCTCGCTGAGGGTAGCAGAAACCAGAAGCCTGAATCAGAACAGTGACTCATTGCAATGGATACTTACAAGGAAAGATGTATTGACGAAAGGATTAACTGTGTGACTCACTATGCCATACTACAGCATCCACGATGACATTACTCTTTTCTATTAAATTTCATTTTGTTTTGTCTTGGGGGAAGGTTGTAAAGGCAGAGTGTGGATGTGAAGGGACACCGAAATGAGTGGGATAATATATATGGGGTGAAAGCCACAAAGAATCAGTAAAAAGAAAGGAAGTTAAGAGAAACAGAAAATTACATGTGAATCTTTAAACCAAATTTTAAAATGATGGCCAGAACTGAGAAGCAGCATTTGAGGAAATAATAGCTGAGAATTTTATAGCACCAACTAACCAACTAAACACCATAATCCTGATCTACAGTTTCCAGAGCACGATGTCTAAATATGAACACTCAAATAGAAATCTATACACAGAGACATCATAAGAAAAAGGGAATGCCTTGGAAAAACAAACAGAAAATTATTGGCAATGGAAGCCAGAGGTGAGTGGAAAAAGAAATGCTAAACCCAGAGGAAAAATGTGTTTCAAGAAGAAAATGGAGAGAGAAAGAAATATTTAACAAACCAAAACCAGAATTTGCCACCAACAATAAAGGAAATTCAAAGGGATATACTTCAAGCAGAAGGATAATGATCACAGATGGAATGTCTGAGACACAAGACGTATTTTTAAAAGAAGTAAGTATGTGGGCAAATAGAAGAAGCACTGATTATATAAAACTGGAGTAACAGCATCCAGTGAGCTTTAAAACAAGACAGAGGTAAAATATTTAATAGTGGCATAAGCTGGGAAGGGTAGAAGCAAAGTTAAAATGCTTTAATTTCTTCTCTTCTGTGTAAGTGTAAAATTGTTCATCATCTTTGGACTTTAATAAAGTAAGTATACATATGATAAATTAAAATAATAAAAGCAAGGTTTTATATAAACATTCAAATATAACTACATTTGTATAACTTCTGAGTGAGTAGAAGAGAGTGGAATTAAAATGCATGTAGTCATTTCTGAAAGATAAAAATTAATGAAGAGAAAATTAAAGAATCAAGAAAAATGAATGTATAAGGATAGCAGATTTAATACTATGTTCCAAATATATCATTAAGTATATGAACTAAATGTTCCTGTGAGAAGATAATGATACTTTTTGTGAATTTTGAAAAATAGCCAACAGCCTGCTAGTTACAAGTCATGTGTGGAAACATAAGATACTTGAAAGGTTGAAATCAGCAGAAAGGGAAAAGATGTAAGCAGGGTTGCCTCAGATGAAGCTAGAATAGCTAATTGCTCTTAGACAAAATCAACTTCAAGACCAAAGCTGTTGCTAAAATAAAGTGTCTTCACTCTGGAGGCAGAGGCAGGTGGATCTCTGTGAGTTCAAGGCCAGCCTGATCTACAAAGTGAGTGCCAGGACAGGCTCCAAAGCTACTCAGAGAAACCCTGTCTCAAAAAACCCAAAAAGAAGATAGTGTCTTACTTCAAAAAATCCACTTGAGAAATGTGCAAATCAATAACAGATATTTCAACTAAAAATAAACACAAGTAGCTAATAAATATTAAAAGATGGTCATCCTCATAAAAGAAACAAATTGCAACTAATGAGGTTCAGTTTTATGTTGCCAAATTAACACAAAAAATGATAATCTAGTGAGGCTTTGAAAAAATGTATACTACTAGTTGGGATATTAATTAATATGGTTTTATTTTTCAATGATGAAAAATTTTCCTATCTTTCAGAGTTGAAGACAAACAAACCTAAAAATCTATATTTACTCACATAGATTTGGACCAGAAGAAACTCTTTCTTGGTGGGAAGACTATGGGAAAATAGCCCATCTAGGTATTCAAAAACAAATAATGTTAGTGAAATTGCACTAACTACTTCAATGAGAATAGATGAAGTATAACAACTGCAAACACTAGTGTAATGCTGACCAGAAAATCAACTTGCAAAAAAGTCATATACTACTCAACAACATTGACAATGTATATTAAGTATTCACAAATCATAAAATTACAACCAAAAGCAATGGAAAATACAAAAAAAAAGATCAAAATAAAGTTTTTCCTTATATGGATACAAAGGAACATGGTTGATGATAAGGTTGAAAGACAGGTGAATTTATTGCTATTTGCAATGTTTGTTTCTTAAATTACTAGGTAGGTACATGTGTGTTCTTCATAATGTTCTGAATATCTAATATACAATTATAAGTATACAGAGTCTTATTTGTATGTATGAAATATAGCAATGCACTTAAATAATAGAAATGTTAGTTGCAAAATGACAGCAGCTGATCAGCTGTATATGTTGACTATGATAGGATTAGAGTAAAAAGGATCGATGGGGCAGCTGATACGGAATATAGTATAGGAAAATAACAATAGCTTTCCAAATTCACTCTGAAGTAGAGTCCCTGCTAGGTTCCATACTGCCAAAATAAAATCAGTTTTGCTAGCTCTTCTTTTCCTTGACTTTACCCTATAATAGTAGGAACCCTAATAATTACAACTCTGGTATTGAGTGCCTATGATGTATCTATTACCTTATGCATGCATTACTATTTTCATCATACCAGTAAGAAAAAAAGGACCAAAAATGTTCAATGATTTCCAAGGGCTATAATGCCAGTAGTAGGAGCTAAGATTAATAATAGAAGCTAATGATGGAGCTCAGATTCAAGACTAGGTCTCTGTGATACAAAAGCCTATGAGCTTGTCACTGCTTTCCTCTTTATACCATCGCTCACATCCATTTATGCTGTATGCATGCTAAAATTTCTAGGTTTCCAAGAGATACACCTTGTGTTTGTTACTAACCTGAACAAAGAATAGGATAAATGGATTGAGTCACATGAGGGAATAAGTGTCTGGGAAAAAAAGAGTCCGTACTTCTGTTTTGTGCAGAGTATAGTGTTACCAAAGAGAAAGGGGGAAAATATTTGTACTAGTTTCTTTTCTTATTTTTATGTCAAAATATCTGACAGATACATTTTGATATATTTTAAGGAGGTAAGGTATTATTTGGGCTCACAGTTTGTGGTCCATCATGGTGGAGCAGGCATGGTAGCAAGTATTTGATGCAGCTTGTGCCTAGTATCCACAGTCAGGAAGCAGAGACAGAAGAAAGCTGGTATTCAGCTTAATTTCTCTTGTTTTCAATTAGAAATTGTGAGATCATGGGACCCACACTGTCCCATGTAAATTAACCCATTATAGAATTCCACCTCAGAAGCATTCTCAGACCTGTGTTTCCATGATAACTCTAAATCTACTCAATATTCCACATCAAGTTAGTAACCAAAAATATCAGAATTGTATTCTAAACTCTTATTGGTTATTTTACATGACTATATCTGTAATCTGAATGCATAAATCATTACAGGAGATAAAAAATGAAGTGAACCTTTAAATGCTACCTCCTCAGTAAATGACGAATTCTTACCTTTGCCAGTCAACTTTACCTTTCTTCCTAAATTTTCAAAACATATCTTTCAAACTCTCCATGTTTTCGTATATGTCATAGAGAATTGTGTTTCCCTCATGTCTCATGTACCTAACCTGTAATGTAGTTTGAAACACACAAAGGTATAATAACCATATTTCAGAGTCAAGCCATGCACTGCAGCTCAGCCTTGAAAGAGAACACTGGATAATGAGTGACTGACTCATTGTGTTCTGTCTTGCTCTTGGTGGAAGATAACCCTTTAATAAAGAAACAACAGGTAGATAATGCAAAAACACATTCTTTTATAGGATTGCAATCTCTGCATACTCTAAACATGTGGATGATCATCAGACAGTTGTTTTCTAAATGTTATATTTAATAAAACATAATACAATGTATTATGTGAGCTACTGTTATATGTCTTTTAGTTTTAACACAGTTTATAACAAAATTTAAAATTGCAGAAGATGGAAAGCAGGAAATGACATGGGAAATAGCGATTATTTTTCTGGCCAACAACTAGCTTTGTTCATGAATTTAGGTATTCCCAGTCCAGAAGCAGAATGAATAAAGAACAAGAAAAAGCATTAATTGACGATATAATGCCCCCTAGCATCAACAGATGTGATCCCTTGTAATGAAGCATGTGGGTCTAATTTGGCATCACTAACCACTTGGAGGATCTCCTTGCTGAGTTCTTGCAGGCTATCCCTCTGAACCTATGTTTGGCTGGCACCTGTGCCCTGTTGAAACTGGCATACCACCCTATGGGTGGGCACAGTGCCACTCTAACAGATGGCCATGAGAGTCATCATGCCAGAGAACTACTATTGTTTCTAGTAAGTTTAACTTAACAACAATTGGCACATACTAAAGAATGACAAAATGGTAGCCTATTCTTCTGTGGTAGATAAACTATGACCTAAAGCTGACATGCCCGAAATTGGAAAATTGAGTCATTTTAAGGACTCAATGAAAATCCACACAGGAAGATATAGCATCGTTACAGTATCATATTGCTACTGAGGTGTTAGCAAAAGAATGAATGCCACACTTCAAGATGTCACATGAATTCAGTATCCCAGTTAGTCTATAAAGACAATAAATAATTCAAATCTCTCATCATTATAAGTAATGTTTAAAAGCATTATACAAGCTTTCTGCTTGGTTGCTGATCTAGGTTTTGACACAACTGAAAAGCTATTTTTGTTCCATGAATCATCTCCTAATGACTTGAGAATTGTTTCTTGTTTATGGATTTTGAGGGAGAATGTTAACTTTACAATTCACATATTAAACAATATTATGAAAGTCTTATAAGAAGCCCAAAGACTATATGGATCATGTCAGACATTATGAGAATGGATAGCCTAAGTTATCAGATTAGATTCTGTATACAATAAACCTCCAAACAAGGCATGAAAACCATGGTGATGGGAGGGACGATGGGGAGGTTATTAGTAGGTGAAAGACTCCATGAATAATTTCAATTGACCTTAATGTTTTTGTGAGAATGTAGATCCATGTGAAGTGGAAAGAAATGGGAATTTAAGTTCTGTCATCACCTGTTCTGTGTGAAGCACAATGAGATAAACTTAAAAAGTGGTGTTTGCATTATGCAGTTCAAAGATGCACACATTTTGATGACTAGAATGTAGCTAAACATCACCAGTTTCCCAACAGCATAGTTTAAATTCTAGTTATTACAGGACGTTAACCATAAATAATTTCATGAAAGGCAAACTTCATTGCTGGTTTTCCAGGGCACAGATTTATTATGACAATAAATATGCAGCATGACTAGTTACCGGTTCAGTTACTTTCTTCAATGTCTGTCATCACTGATTGGTCCCTGAGCATCTGTTATTCAGAAAGCAAAGTATGTAGTTTTGTCATCTCCTTTTCCCCCAGTGAGAAATCCAAATGACATTACGAAAGGAATAAGTAAAATAAGGAATTGGCCAACAAAATGCAACAAATCAACTTCAAGTGCTAACTTGTGAAGTGAAATATAAATCAAATAGATACAGAGGATATATCTGGCAATGGCAACATTGATACCATCGCCATCCAATAAGCACTAGACATGAAACCAAGGGAACATACTGAGAATGAATTAATCAAGAATATGAGGAAGGTATTTGTAAAGAATGAGAACATCCCACCTGAGAAGGCCCTGACAAACATATCCACATTAAAGTAGCTCTTGAAAACATATCAAATGGTAACAATGAAAGAGATAAAATATTAAAAACTGGGCCTAGAAAGATGGCTCAACAGGTAGAAGTGCTTGCTGTCAAGCCTGATGACTTGATGTGCAATCCCCAGGACCTACATGGTAAAAGGAGAAAACTGACTCCTACAAGTTGTCCTCCAACTTTCATATGTGTGCTATGTCATTCATGTGTGCACACACAGTCAAATAAATAAATGTAATTCTGAGTTTTTTAAAAAATAGAAACTGATTCAAATTTAGTAAACTCTATGACAGGTCACCACTAAAAAAAAATACTTAAGCCAAACTGAAAATCATATGTCAAGGCAACAACTCTAAATTTTTCTTCTTAAAATTTACCTTAATATTTATTTTCCATCCTTTTGGAGAAAGTATATAATCAACACCATGTAGAAATATTAGTGGAATCTATCCAAAGATATCCTCATCAAACTACTCTTGATATGGTTTTCCACAGAACAACAAAACATTTTTTCAATATTTTCAATGTTTTGAATCACAAAATATTAGGTAAATATTGATTGTATGGATTTATTTTATTTTTCAGTATATACATAATCAACAACCAGAGAGTTTTGTGACATGTTGCTATAATTTTTAAAGATCCCAATATAATTTCTCATTAACTAATAGAGTCACTTTGTACATGTCATTTCTTCTGGAACTGCACTAGGGTACATAGCACAGAACCATTATTTTATTTCACTGGAAACCTTGGGAAGAGATACAGCATCCAAATTTCACAAGTGAGGAAAAGAAAGTGAGTGATTATGTAAAGGTCACACAATTTAGCAATGACAGAATTGTAAGTAAAATACTTCACAAGTGCTAGGCATTCAAAAAATTAGTTCTTTATTGGAGTATAGTCCAAGAATGCAGTCACATGAGGAGAGTTCTGACTGAGTGCTTGTGAGAAAACATCAAAAAAACAAGACAAGAGTCTTGTGACCTCAGTTTCTTTAAAAAAAAAAAGACTGAATTGTGCTTGGAATGTGTTTTTGTGACCCCCACCCCACCCGCCAGGTGTAGCAGATAGGAGTATACTTCAGGTATTGGTATTCACTTGCCTCTGTAGAAAAATATGTTTTTTCCATGTGTGGTTTGTCCTTGTGGTTGAACACCTTACTCATGTGATACTTCTCAACCCTCAGAGTATAAATTTTTCGATGCTTTGTATAAAGTTGCGATTGACTGAGACTTATGTCAGAATCATTTTTAGGCACCAGTCTCCTATGTTCTTGCTGTCAACTAGAGCAGTAACCAGTTCTTTTCAAAATAACTTTGTCTTTATTATGCTCTTTGGTAGAATAAATAATAAAAACCCAAAGACAGATATTAGGGTTCAAGCTGAAGATGAGAAAAATCAAAGCAGCCAGCCATTAGCTCTTGCCTCTACCTCAGACCAAAAATGGGTGATCTTGTCTCCATGAATCCTCTCTCTGGAAACTAAATCTCACATGAGACCTCTTGCCTCTTCCTTTTATACCTCCCTAGTTCTGGGATTAAAGGTGTGAACTCTATTACTTTTTAGACTGAGTCACCCTTGTAGCCCGGGGTGGCCTTGAACTCAGAAAGATCCATCTGCCTCTGTCTCATGAGACTTGGGATTAAAGGTGTGTACCACTATGGCCTGGCCTCTAAGGCTAGCTAGTATGACTCTTGGGATTAAGTGTGTGTGTGTGTGTGTGTGTGTGTGTGTGTGTGTGTGTGTGTCACCACTGCTTGACCTCTATGGCTGTGGCTGGCATTTCATTTTAATCTCCGGTGGCTTTATTAAATAATAAACAACAGATCACAACACTTTCCACCAGGTGACATAGCCTCCTTATTTAAGTACCTCATTAAATACAATCTAGAAAAAGAATATAAGATAGCTAATTTAATATATGATATAAAGTCTTTTGGAAAAAAATCAATTATTTTTAGCATTTGATGATGTCTGCTTAACAAGATCACATTTAAGTGAAAAACTAATGAACTTCAATTAACGACATCACCCACTAGAACTTGATGGTAAGGCCCTAATACTGAAGACATGACTTACTTTGGACTTGCTTCTGACCAGGGAGACTTGCTCACTAGTTTTCATAGTACTAGAAAATGCTATGTAGGCTGCTGGAACAAACAAAAAACATCAATAGTCCTACCCAACTGTGAACCCTGTGAGCTACAATAATGGCCAGAATTTCAAGACAGTCACATCAGTGAAATAGTGGCATGAAGATTATGTGAGTAGCCAACTTCTTTATGACTGGATTTAAGGCCAATTCCACAAGAGGAAATGCAAACCTAGTACTGTAAATTTAAATCAATCCAAGACCCATGTTCCCTCCTATATTCCAGCAGCAAATCTATTACTACTATTTTATTTTTATTTTTTTGAAACAGAGTTTCTCTGTGTAGCCCTGATTGTCCTGAAACCCACTCTGTAGAAACCCACTCTGTAGATCTGACTGGCCTCAAAATGAGAGATCCTCCTGCCTCTCTCTGACCCCCAGGTGCTGGGATTATAGGTGTGCACCACCTATAATCTACTACTATTATTCTGTTAGCTATACAAGATATCAAACAGCACTGTAAATTAATATTTCTATGTCCATATATTAGTTCAGCTCTCAGATGTCATCAGAGACAGCCATTAATACAGAAACTTATAAGGCATTCATCCAAGTGTAGAGAGTAAGATTTGTGGAATGGTCTGTCGCAAATGGAGCATCTACATCACAGCCCCTCTATCCCCATTATGGCAAAGTGTCAGAAAGTTTATAAGAGCCAAAGGTTGAGAGGACCAGAGCAAAACTGTGTCTTTTGGGCAAGACAGGGCTGTTATACATATGAGCTCACTATAGTTGGTTTGCCTGAAAAAGATAGGAACAATTCAAACCAGTGAATGAACATTCCAGCATGCATGGGGAGAATCTCATAGGCCCTCACACTTAACTAAGGATCTATTGAGAGTCGGAGGCTTTCAGGGAAGGAATATCCAGTCTTCTTTAAGGGTGAGGCCCATGGTATGTTCAGTATGTTCCCATTGATGACCCTGTGTATAAGAGCAGCACAAATTAGACTCAGTGAGTTATTATTTAAAATAAACAGGAGGGCACAAAGTTCGCTGTAAGAGGATAGGTGGATCTGGGAGTAGTTAATGGGATGGGAATGAGTATGAAGAAAATACTTCAAATGGATGTATGAAATTCTTAAAGATTTTACATTTCAAAACGTACCACAACTGATACTGTAGTCTATTATGTGATATTAGAAGTTTCATTTCTGTTTCTAATTCTATTTAACTCTTTGTATCAAAGTTGAAATTATATAGAATGAAGATGAGAGTTGTAGGGGAAGCTGTAACCACGCCTACTTAGGGGCTGGCTACAGGTGTGCCTGACCATGCTTGTGAGGGCGTGGTCAGAGTGACGTAGTGTGACTTTGTTTGCTCTTTCAGTTTCACTTTGGTACTTGTTGTACAGACTGCTGCCATGCCGGCTGGCTTGGTCACTCTGTAAGTAAGGCTTTTCCCTATTAAATACCCTTATATTTCTACCTGACTCCGTATTGGTAATTTCCCACTATAGAGAGTAAAAGGTGATACTACAATGGTTGTAAAAGATACTTTCATTAGATTGTCTCATACTATAATATATCTTGGGATGAGAAATGCATAATATGCCATTAAAAACAGAAAATAAACTTAGAAAATTTCATATATATGAAACTAAAAACTAAAACTTGCATTGTGTAAAACATGATACCCCAAACAAATCTTAAAGAAAAATGACAAGTATGGGAATATGACTGACCACATATGATAGGAAAAATAAATATGTTCCCAATATAAAATAGATACTACAAAACTAAAACTTGAAAAAGAAGGGCCAGGGATTTAGCTCAATAGTAGATTGCTCACATAGCATGTACATGCATTGGCTTTCATCCCTAGCATACCATAAAACAAACTAAAAGAAAAGAATTTGTTGAATAAAGAGTAGCAAAACATACCATGTAAAATAAGAAAAGCATGTAAAGTTGACTCCAAGTTAATCTCTTTTTTTCATTTCTCCAGTTTTTATGATTAAAGTAAGTTAGAGAATTAAATATGTAGATGTATATACTCAATTGACTGGCACAAATTGTACAGATGTATGCCCTTGGACTTATCATATGTAAGTGTAGATTAGCATGATATGTATTCAATCATCTTTGGAAGCACTTTTAATAATTTGCTCCAAACATATGAGGCTATTTCAATTGACACAAAAATATCATTAAAAATAATATTTAGCATAGAGTAAATGTAGAGAAACTGTATTTGATACAAGTAAAACATTCAGCCTGTCTGATTGGCAGCATGTAAATGAGTCATGAAAATATTCATCTATGACCTTGATTTAAAACTCTTCTGATCACAAGTCATTATTAAGCAAAAAAGAAGATAAAAGATTGTGACATGGAAGAAGGTGAGCCGTGGCCTCTTACTGGTAGAATCATCTTGCTAACTAGTTCAGAATTGCCTCAACCATCCTCAGAACAGTCATCAGCACTTAGTATAGAACTTTTAGGTTTGCCTCCAATTTTTTTGTGGCACTCTAAATCTTTTACCATGGTGCTATAGCTATGCTGTCCTTGATGAATCCAAGGTGTTTCAGTGAGTGCTTACCTGTGCATGCAAATTTGATTTCATCTTTAGTAAGTAGTAAAGTTATACGATTGCCAAAAAAAAATAATAAGTGACACACTGGAAGACAAATGTCACACAATTTCAATTTTATGTGTAACCTAGAAATGATGAACTTATGGGAACAGAGAGCAGAATTGTGGCTATTAGGTTTCAATGTGGGTCTTTTAACAATGGGGAAATGATTGGTTTAAGGATATAAAACTGCTGTTGGACAAGAGGCATGGACTCTGTGATGTCTTGAGGTCTACTGAGAGCATGATAAATATAGTTGATAATAACATGCTATATTTTAAAAGTTGTGAGATAGTATCCTTTAAGTGTTCTCAAAACAAAAATGATGAATATGTGTGATATAACATGTTAATTGGTTTAATTTAGCCATGCCATTGTGAACATACTGTATTGTGTATCATAATTTTGCATGACTTTATTTATGAGCTAAATAAATGAATGAAAAAAAGAACTAGTTAGACATAAGCCTAGGATATAAACTGATCTTTCATAATTAAAAAAAGAAAAGAAATTCTCCACCATTGCAAAAATTATATCAAAGGTTTCTATAAAAATACATATTTTTAACATTTTAATTAGTTTTTAAAGGAAAAGGCTAGTATCTGAATGCAAGATGGGAAAACATCATTCACCTAATAATTCCTTATAGTAAATGCAATATTAGAAAATATGATATTCAGTTCTCTTTAAAAAATAAACTTTTTTGCAGAAAAGAGCATTTAAAAAGCAGGCAATATGAGGACAAAATATGCTAGCAAACTTGCAGTATAGCAGATGAGAGTAAAATTGAGTTCTTCATTTAGCTCAGACATGTTTATTTAATTACATGCATATCTATTTTAGCACACTAGTGTGTTACTATATCATAACATTTTCAATTCAAAATGAGACTTGCTGGGATCATGGTTTAACACTCTACAAAACAACTGCACGTCAACCCATGCAGGCAGAAGACCCAAACCTATGTTACTGGTTTCAATGTAATGCAGACTTCAACACCAGAAGCTGCCAGGAAATAAAACAATCTAAGTTAAGAACTCAAAGGGAAGCAAGAGGATGAGTGCCAAAAATGAAACCATATGTTTCCCAAGAGCCACTGAGCTTAAGGCGAGAAGATCAGTTATCGTTGAGTATGATTCCTTTGCAAGAAACAGTTCTGTAATAGGAAATATCCTTGTATGTAATTGGACTCTCTTCCTGTGTGTAAACTTGCTGCTATAACATTTTGACTACCTCATGTAACCTTTTATTAATATTCTTTAGCCTTTAAAAATAATTGTCTTCTCCTAATAAGGGCCTTGTTATAAGGCAGTCAGGTTATATAGCCCTTTCACATTTCACTGAAATACAGAGTAATTGTCCTCCATATAATGCACACATTGTGGAAGCCAGCTTCAGAGCCAGCTCCTTTCCTACCCTTAGTCAGATGAGCATTGCTTTGTATAGCAGTGAAGCTGAAAAGTCATCATGCACACACAGAAACACTTTCTTCACAATATGGTCATATTGGAAACTCTGCACATCTAAAACAATAGTATTCCTAAAGAAGTAGCTACTGAGAAAACTATAGAACAAGGGAAACCATGGGCACATATTTTCTTCCCTTCTTTATTTTAAACAATTGGCTAATTAATTTTCACATTGAAAAATGATAGTACTATATATTTGCTGATTTTTAAATATGTATATTTTCTGCTTTTTCCCTAGTCATTGTTGTTAAAGAAGATTTTTTTAATTATCAAAAATAACAAACCAGGAATCAAAATGAGTGAAAAAGACCCTATAGGTTGAATTATATCTCTCCATAATCCAGACTAGAAACATATTAGGTGATGAACATTAATGCCATGTTCATTCTGTACTTCAAATTAACATGATGTTCTTTCATTAGGCTAGAAGGCATCAACATAAATCAAACAAGAATGGAATCTTCCCCCCCCTCCAAAAAAAGTAAAAAATATGATAGGATAGGAAGGCACCAGATTAGCTCAAATTTTCCATCTCATTGTTTTCTGTAAAATAAAATTTTATAATGAACATGTTCCATACAAGCTGTGCCACTAGGTCTTGCTTCCAAAAGCACTCACAGAGCAGTAATAAAAAGCAAGCATGAACTCTAGGACATCTGCTATAGCATTGTTATCAAATGCAATCATTTGGTCACAAATCTATACCCGCTTCAACTTTTTGTTGAAATATTAGTTTGTCTGCAGCATCTCCAATCTGGCACATGAGGGCTGACAGATGCTCTGGTTTTACCTCATCTTCAACTTACACGGCTTCTCATTATACTAGCTAGAGCTCGGCAAACTATTCCTCTCTTTTGGAAGTGGGACAAAATGCCATCTGTCTCTGCATGGTTATCAAAACGAATACTGCAGTGTGAAGAAACTCATTTCCAAAATGGGAGTGTGAGAAGTTACATCCCATCCACATCCTATTACAATATATATATATATATATATATATATATATATATATATATATAATTTGAAGGATTCACCACTCAAGTTTTCCAATAACTCCATGATGTGAACATGTTCAACCAAAAGGCATATCTCACCTTTCCTAGTTCTATTTGTAACACACAGTTTATATCATCTGATACTAATTACTAGCTAGAAGGCAGAAGAGCTCTGTTCCCCTACCAATGTTCCAAGGTCATTCTGCAACAGAAAGAAGGTGGGAGTCTTACCATAAAAAATCAGGCTAGATTCAGAGACAATAAAAAAGAAGAGGGAAAGCCTTTAACAAAAATGAAAAGGCAAGCAAATTCCAGCAACAGCCTGTACCTCTGAAATTAGGAAGTAGAAGGAGGAACAGGGAGAGCAGAGGGAGAGGCTGACCCCACAGAGACACTAAGACTCACCCTGTTGGCTGTTGGTATTGTTAGCATTTCCAGTGAAGTTGGCAGAGTGAATAGGGACGGTGACTGCAAAGAATCAATGTCAGCTTTTCCACTCTGGAGCTGCAGCAAAGTGTAAGAACAGGAATTTGGTGTGTGACAGCATGTTTAATGTTGATTCCCAGGAAGCCTTGGATTTGATAGCACAGACATGGGGAAGAACTTTCAGTCTGGAGAAGAACTGTATACTGTACAATTTAACATGGCCATTTTCTTCAGTGGAGACATTGGACATAAAGATCAACTAACGAAATTGAGATTTGGAGACTGACTTCTGGGATATTCAATCTTTTCCTCCTTGGTTGACATTTAAAGCTGTCTATTCAGGGCCAATAATACATGCTTGCTAGCAACTGATAGGAACCCAAGTCCTCCTGGCATCCACATGAAATCTTGTCATTTAAAAACTTCATCTTCTTCTGAACTACTCACCCTGGACATCTGTCTAAATATTTGATTAGGATTCGAAATATAAATGGTATGAAAGGAAGCTTCTTTGAAGAGTGGGAGAGCTACACTTATCTTTGTGTATAATGATAAGTATTAAGAATGAAGCTAGAAATTATACTGGTTTGGGTGTTAGGTTCTCCTCTAAGATCCAGGACCTCACTACCCACTTAAAGTTGGACAGTTGTACATTACAAGGCATGATTTTCCTCCTGTTAAACAGAAGATAAGCCCAATTATAGGGTGGTTTGGTTACTCAAAAACATGAGCATCACTATTGTACCTTTAAGGATACCTTGCCTTGATGGTGATTGTTGTGGTTCATAGACATCACAGCTGGGTGGAACTGTTGATTGCATTTCTCCCTTGGCAAATTACACAGAATCTTCTGTTAATATGAAAGCTAATCCTCAGGGAGGAGGCAGCTTCAGCTCAATTTTTCAGAGACCTTTGCCCAGAGCGCATGCTGTGCTCATCAATGGGGACTTACTTTCAAATTCTGGGAAGCAAAAAAGAGCAACAACAATGGACTGTATTGTTTGAAGAGATGCTTGAACTCTCCTGATCAACAATGAAAGGAGGTTGATCACTCTGGGTGCTAGGGTTTTTATTACGTAGTCTATAGCTCATACATGGAGTTTGGTTACTCAAAAACATGAGCATCAAGAAAAAAAAACCATTAGCATCACTATTGTACCTTTAAGGATACCTTGCCTTGATGGTGATTGTTGTGGTTCATAGATATCACAGCTGGGTGGATGTGGAGTAAAGTTCATATATTTACACTTGAATATTACTCAAGTGGCAGAAATGCATTAATATACATGTTCATTTTTATATGTAATTTAGGTAAATATTAGATAACATGATTTCCTATGACTTTTGGAAATCTCTATAGTGTTATTTATCACTCCCTCTCCACTACCTAGTTACATTAGCTCTCCACCACCATTTTCCCATTTGCTCCTTCATGTCAAGTAAACAGAGACCAATAAAGAGAGCCCCAACTGGTAAAATTGCAGAGAATGACTGACAGTGTAGTACTTGTCTACAACACAGCCCCTACCCCTAATTAAGACTCAGGGAACATCAAGTGAGAAGAGGCTGAAAGACTGAATGAACCAGAGGACTAGGAAGTCTGTGTGAGATTATATCTTGTAGTTGTGACAGGGAAGCTATACAAATCAATCTCAGCAGTATAGCTGGCTAAACAAGAGCTCAACAATGTCAATAACAGTTGGCATGTCAAAGTGGATGAAAGAAATCACAAGGGGTTCCACCTCTAGATGAAGAGCTACAGTTATTTAAGGACTCCAGAGAGGCAAAAGTAGTCTTCTTCAGAAATGAGCCTGTATTGCTTATCTAATGTCAGGTACTCATCCCTAAAATCAACCCTAAAAAAGGTAATATGTATAAACCTCTAAAATAGGAGCAAAAGTAAATGGAAATAGAGGCTATATTTACAGATTTATCCATGTACATAAATACTTATTAAAGAAAAGGAAGCAATGAACTTTAGAGATAGCAAGAAGGACTTGAGAGGGGTTGAAAGGAAGAAAAGGGTAGTGATGTAAATAGTCATATATAAAAATTTAAAGTGAATTTAATTAAAAGTACAAATGGATATTATTTTCTTACTCCAAAGGCAATTTTTTGGTGTCTTTTATAAATTTGGATCTAATTCTATAGTTTTTATTAAATGAGGTTCTGAAACCCTTATAGGAACAAACTATCAATTCAATTCACATTTGGGACAGTTATATTTATTAAGTCACATGTAACAGACACATGCTATCTCCTCACATAAAGAGTCATCTGGTAAATGGTGCTCTTGGTCACAAGGTGACTACAGAGAAAATGGAGGCAACTTACAGCAAATTCATCCTCATGAGTGGTAAAGAGTGACCAAGAGTCTATAGAACATCTAGTTATACACAGCAAGACCACTCTACTTATTCAGACCATCTGGAGGAGTCTTGGAAATACCTTTCTCTGTACTTCACTGGGTCCCTGATATATATCTACTCTGTATTCTGGGCTTCTGAGTCTCTTTCAGTTCTTGGTGCTTCCTAGCTTTCTTGTTTCAATCAATTCCATTTTTTTACCTCTTGATAAACCATCCCCAAAACTCCTTTCTGAGGGCAAAGGTAAAATGGGATTATGTAGACATTCAAAAGAGCTGAGCTCAAAATTTGCCTCAATTTGTAACAAGAAACATGACATGAAGGCTTAACCTTTGAGGCAATCAAGGGCACCAGCAAAAGTCAATGTTTTAGATGTTGGTTGGACTCCCCTGACCTCTACTTACACAAATGTTCTTTTCCTTTTTCAAATGGAGATGATTAGAGGCTGGAGGTGTAACTTGCGGTTAGAGTACTTATCAAACATGCACTAGGCCCCTGATTTCATCCTCAGCAAGGAATGAAGGATTGAATGAACAAATGAAGATGACTATACCAATATTTCTAGGGAGAAAATAGTATCTGGCACAGAACAGGTGCTCAGTAAATGTGTATTAACAGATTAAAAGAATTAGGAACTTAAAATATCATCAAAATATAACATGACATTAAATCATTGCCTGTTACTTTAAATGTCTCTGGGACTGTCATTATTTCCACCAATTATGAAGATTGTAGCAACTGTCAACTGACAAGGTTTTATATAGAGATACATGAATGCAATAATAACAGGTACATTCAAATATTATTTTTTAAAAAGAAATATTTGGATGCTAAAAGATGATAATGATGAAGATAGTGATGATGGTACGCTATTGGCACAATTTCCTGAATACTTACTCTAAGTTTCCTATTGATGTACATTGCTTTATTTACCTCACAATAACATTGAAATGCATATATATTATAATTACTTTACAGATAGGCATCTACAGTGTAAAGAATTCCAATTGTTCTCCAATGTTCTATAGCCATGCTTCTAATTACCAGGCTTTGAAGCTCCAACAGCTTCTTATCACACAACCTTGTTGCTAGTGCATCCAATATCTAGACCAATACCTAGATTAAATGAATACCTAATTAAATTAATGCTTATAAAATGAAGGACTAACTCCAAAATCAGTATAGTATTCTCAGCATTCTGCATGCATTCTGTCATTTACAATACTCAAATCTTTTTCTTTGGCTCCTGATGCTCCATTTATTTATTTAGTGAAACGTGAGAACAAGTGTAACCAGCCTAGTTTTAGAAATGATGAAACTGAAATTTGTAGTATTAGTCAACCCACCCAAATCCACAAATAAATAAAACAAAAAACAGGAATCTTTGAATCTGGCACTCTTAGATCAGAGGAAAGCAAAATTAGTTTTGCTTTCCTCTTATAGTAATTATAAGTAATTATAAGACTAATTCTTATAGAACAGTGTGTGTGTGTGTGTGTGTGTGAGAGAGAGAGAGAGAGAGAGACAGAGACAGAGACAGAGACAGAGACAGCTGTATGTCTAGAATTCATCATCACTTCATTCCCACTACTATAAATACAGACATATATACCAAAGCAATAGCTTCTTAGGTTATGAATTTAGCATGATTTGAAACCTACAGTGCAATAATATGACAGGTATCGATCGCTCACAGCACTGCCAGCAGAATTATCTTGTCAGAACACAAAAGCATAGAAGAGACTTGTTAATTAGTGTTTTGTATCAATTTCATAGTTTTATACTATTATAAAAACATACAAAATCATGCTGGAAACCATCTAGAACGATGAAGAGAAAGGGCTGACTTGTTTTAGTATTCATTGGTTAAGAAAGGAAGTAATATTAATGCAGAGAAGGAGGACTGATGAGCATAGGGCTCTACACCAGGCTGATGAAACCCACAGAAACAGCTGACCTGAACAAGGAAAAACTCTTGGTCCCCAGACTGATAGCTGGGAAACCAGCATGGGACTGATCTAGACCCCCTGAATAGGGATGTCAGTGAGGAGAACTTAGAATTAAATAGGGACTCTTGTTGTGGATCAGTACTTATCGCTTCCATAGGAATAGACTTTAGGAGCCCATCCCACAGGGAGGCATACTCCCCGAGCCTAGACACAGGGGGTTGGCCTAGACCCTATCCCAAAGAATATGACAGATTTCTAAGACCCCTATGGAAGGCCTCACCCTCCCTGGGGAGCAGAAAGGGTATGGGATAGGTAGGGCATTAGTTGGGGGAGGCAGGGGAGGAGGGAAGGGAGAGGGACCTGGGATTGACATGTAAAATAATTTTCTTTCTAATAAACAAAAAAGGAAAAAAATAAAAAAGAAAGGAAGAAATACAATGTAGTTTTGTTATTTCACACAGTGATATTTGAAAAACTGTCTGTTGATTTAGGACAGAGTAAATTCATAATTTTCACTGAAATAGTACAAAATAAGCAGCATTAGGCGCTTCCAGTTTTGAATGATTAACTTTGTAGGAGAAAGTCATGGGCATGAAACACCCTCCAGAGGGGTTCCGTTGAAGTGATGTGCAGTATGTTACTGACATGAGCAAAGTAGTTTACAGAAACATGTGAGAGGAGACTATGTCCTATCATTGTTTGCTTTGGTTGAAGTGCCTGCGAGTGAAGCCACCTGTCACACAACCCTAGTGCCATACACCTAGTGTAAAATCTGTTCTTAGATGTGATGTGTGCCTGGTACCAAAAATACTACCTTACTCACCTAAGCTTTTCTGCCCTACATACTCACTCTGTGAGTCTCTCCCCCTGTGAGTCTTTCACACTACCCAAATGTCAGTTCTTTCAGATCTCCGGTTCATTGTACATGCTGTCTCCCTCTATTAGCATGACCTTTCTCTTCTCACACATTTTCTCAGCAAAATTCCCGCACGTGATCACTCTCCATACACTCCTACCATGATGCTTCAAATAACCCATAGCTCTCTGTTCCTGAACTTTTAAATCTTTTTTCACTAAGTTATAAAGTCTTAGATGATAGGAACTCTCTTCTAAAATCTTTGGCCTTAGATTCTGTAGGGTTTGGCACCCATTAGATGCCCTGTAGTTTAGTAAATGGGATAGGAAGATGGCTCTCTCAATAAAGTGCTTGCTGTCTGTATGATGACCTGAGTTTGATCTCCATAAGCTATGTAAAACCAAACAAACAAGTGTGGTGGCACACACTTGTCATCTCAGCCCTTGGAAGATAGAAACATGTGGAAGCTCAGGGATTTCCCAGTCCAGCTTCTTCCGTGAACTACAGGCTAACAGGAGACTCTGTCTCAACAAAAAAGTAGATGGATCCTGTTAAATGACTACCAAGTCTGACCTCTGGCCTCTACGATGAGCACACAACTATACACAAGTAAGAAAAATTAAAAGAAATGCAGTTACTAAATGCGCCTCAACTCTTGAGACATAGAATTTCCCATATCCCTCTTTGGCAAAGCAGGAAATCAAAAAGGGTATATCAGTGGCATGTGTTTAATGCAGCTGCCTACTTAAATGTTTTTTCTTCAGGAAGGTACATAAATGACAATATGAGTTTATGTTACAATGTATGTTTCCATTGCAAATGACAAAATGAGATAATCAGAAAGAACACAGAATTCAAATTAAACTATGATGCAACATGAGATGTGAGGGTCAACTTTTAGTGCCATTTCCATGTTCCACAAGTTTCTATGAGATTAAAAGTGTGTGCCACCACACTCGGCTTTTTCACATAGTGTCTTCGCATCAACATCACATCTTCATGTACAAGGTAAGCATTCTACTAATTAAACAATCTCCCTACCTCACGCACTAAACTACAGAGCATCTAATAGGTGCCAAAGAGATCATACAGAGAGAGCAATTAATTCTTGAAATTTCCATTGTATCTTTTTGCTTTAGAGAATACTTTATTGGTTTTTGTAATCAAACCCACGTAGATAAGACCTTACATATTTAATACAGTGTGTTACCCCTGTACAAATGGAAAAAATAAGTTCAACATTTCTACACCAATTCCATTGTATTTTCAAGCAAAAGTTTTGTTAATCACTTCTCTGTTTGTCCTTTTTTGTTCATTCATCCATTCATATTTATTTGTCCATTCATTCATGAGTTAATCCTCCTTTTCTTTTATTTAATAACCGTATCTCAAAATTATAGAGAACTTTACTCCCTACCACACAACATGGTTAAAAGTAGAACTAGAATGATCTTCGGCACAATGCAAAAGACAAAATTTGAAAATGACCCCCCCCCCGCAATGATCCGTACCTCTAACATCTTACTTCTGAATGTGGATACTAATCTATTTCTAGCAAATAAAATACAGCAAAGGAATGTCAGTGCTATCCTTATGTTACATTATATAGCAAAGATTAAAAAGGTTTCAGATGCAATTAAGGCATTGATTAGTTAAGTTTTAGTTACCCAAGAGGGATGTTTGAAGTCTTTAAAAGAGTGTCTAGACCTTCCTAGCAGAGACTCAAAGGAACAGACATTCTATCTCTTTCCATTGATTGCTTTGAAGACACATGCAACCTTAAATGTTATGGCCACCAGAAATTATGCCAACATGAAGATTTGAATAGACAAGCCCACACTGGAAAAAAACAACAACAGCCAAGGATGACAGCATACACTTATAACCCCAACAAGGATTCTGAGACAAAAAAAATGTGAATTGGAGGACAGCTTGGACTAGATACCAAGTCCTTGTATCACAAACAAGCCATATACATAGTAAGTATCTGATAAATGGTCAGGTACATGACTCACCATGGAAAAATGACATCTAAACAACAATGAGATTTTATCTCTCTTGATTATAAAGTCTAGTTCCACAAAAGATGAAAATTAACAAATGTTCATAAGGATTCAAAAGAATTGGAACTCTCATATATTGCTGATGGGAATGTAAATTAGTGAAGCTTTTTAAAAATGAGATTTACTTTTCATTCATTTCACTGCATTTGCCTTCTACATTTCTTTTAAAATGTTTATTTATTTATGTGTCCTTGTGTGTACATATAAATGGATACAGATGTAGGGATTTTCTCAACAGCATGCATGTGGAGGCCAGAGAACAGCCTGCAGGAATCAGTTCTCTTTGTTTACCATTTGGGAACCAGAGATTGAATTCACGATGCCAGGCTAGGTAGCAAGTACCTTTATGCACAGAGCAATCTTGCTGGCTCCATTTTGCAAAACAGTATGAATGTTCCTTAGAAAATAAACAATGGGGCCACAATATGACACAGCAATTCTGCTACTGAATACATGTCATCAAAAAGATGGAATCATTATACCACAAGACACCTGCACTCCTGTGCAAATATTGCCTCACAATTCACAATAGCTAAAACATGAACGCAATCGAAATGATATTAGTGGGCATATATATATATATATAATATATATATATATATAATATATATATATTGTGAGTGTGTATATATATATGTACATATATATATATATATATATATATATATATATATTGTGAGTGTGTGTGTGTGTGTGTGTGTGTGTGTGTGTGTGTGTGTGTGTGTGTGTGTGTTGCAGTTGCCTTCATCTTTCTGGTACATGTAAATCTGCTCTTGCCAAAACTACAATAATACCTTCTTCTGTACTTTAACTCTATTCTCCAAAGTACAAGTAGCAACGAAGTGATATGGTAAAAATATAGCAAAGATTAGTGACCTGGGGCTACATCTTTCACTGCAACATTAGTAGAAAGTAAATATGACAAAATATTATATGTATGTGACAGAATATTATTCAGAATGCAATCCTTTCATTTATGGTAACATGGTAGGGGCTGTGATCTTTATGTTAACCAATCTAAGTCTGACCAAGAAAGATGAATACCATATGTTTTCACTCATTTTAAAAGGTAATGTCACTAGAGTCTGGGAAGTATAGAAAAGCCACAGTGTTTCTCAAAGTTATGAACTGTGTGTCAATTTGCCATGCAGCAATAGAAAACTAATATGGGACCACACAGAGTTGAGTTCTATTCTAAAGCCACATGTCCCTACATGTGTTGCTTTGTACTTGAATTTCTTCATCTATATTAAGGTGATGACACATATGATAGGGTTATTGTAGCATGGGTTAAATGAATGTAAGTCTGTACTTGTAGTGGGTGAATTTTAAGTATTAAAAAACTGTCTCTGGGAGGTAGTGATTCATGCCATTAATCCCAGCACTCGGGAGGCAGAAGCAGGTACTTCTCTGTGGTTTCAAGACCAGCCTGGTCTATAAGATTTAGTTCCAGGACATCCTCTAGAGCCACAGAGAAACTCTGTCTCAAAACCCCCAAAAATCTATATCTATCACTAGGAGGCAGAAAATATTGACACAAAGTTATTGATGTGATCCCACTTGGTGCCAGATTCATTGTATCTGCTTGGACTCTATAAATGAACAAGCCATAGAAGATCCCTGCTGGCTGGGTGGTGGTGGCGCACACCTTTAATCCCAGCACTTGGGAGACAGAGGCAGGTGGAACTCTCTGAGTTCAAGGCCAGCCTGGTCTCCAGACTCCAAAGCTACACAGAGAAACCCTGTCTCGAAAAAGGAAACGAAGATCATTGATTTTATGGAATTTATATGCAAATGCGGCTAGAAAGACAAGTAAATATGTGAAGGAACAAAAACAACATATAATGGAAATCAATCAGGATAACGTAGTGAAGGAGGGAATGGGACACATTCAATCATGAGTTAAGCAGAGAAATCTCTGAAGCAGCAGCATCAAATTTGAAATCTGAATGGCAGGGTGTGAAAAAGGACTATGCAGATGCGGGAAAGCTTATTTCAGAATGAAGAACAGGTGAGAAACTGGCGTTTGGATGAAACAGCAAAAAATGTCAATGAGGCTGAAGAAGAAGAAAAGTAGACGAGAGAGGATTGAAGTGTGACCAAGATGTAGACAGGAAAGAAAGCATACAGAACGTGAAAGCCTCTCTCAGGATTCACTTCCTACTAATGTTACAAAGAAAGATGTGGCCCTAGGTTGTGTTGTTACACTATCACCCCATTGCTACTTGGTGCTTGCACTTTGGAGAACAAAGTTAAGGTATTGAAGAAGGTATGAATGTGGGTTCAAGCAAGGATATTTACATGGACCAGAAAGAGGAAGACAAGTGCAAGTCGTCATTTAGCTCAACATTTTAACAATGTTAAATATAAATATAATGGTATTTTCCCCAATTCCATCCATTTATCCATCTTATTTTCCCATTCTTGGAAACAAACATAGGTTTATTCCCAGCATTAAGGTCAAACCACAAGGCTAGAGCTAGAATATGTGCAGAATAGATTTTAATCTTTGTTTAGATAGTGTTTTGTGGAAGTTTTTGTTTCATTTGGTTTTAGTTTTTAGTAAGACACCAGAAACATAAAAACATAGAGGAGATGTACAATTTAGAACATTGTATAGAAGCTTTGATACACCAAAATGAAGAAGAGCCAAGTGTGATGGCATATATCTTTGATCCTGCATCCACTCCAGAGGCATAGATAGGCTCAGAGCTATATAGTAAGACTCTGTCTCAATTAATCAAAACAAGGTGAAGAAGGTGCTAGAAGGCAGAATGACAAAACCAAAGGAGGCCAGAGAGAGGTCTGGAAGAAGCCATACAAATGTCAAGATTAAGGATAATGAAGAGGAAGATAGCCTATGCTATCATTGGAAAGTTTAAGCTCTTTTTAAATTTCTACAATTTCATACCCAGAAGGTAAACAACAAAGAATTGCATGTATGTGCTTTTACATGAGCATATAAGTAATGCAAATACTCATGCATGTTAGCAATCATGAACTTATTAGTTCACATACTAGCAAGCATAAAGATGTTAATTCACCCTTAACATTACCCTTCATAAATTAAAACAAAAAATATGAGCCAAATACAAATTGACAACAATGAAACATGGAAAAGAATCAGTTTTCCCTGGGGAGAGGATCATATGTCTGTTTGCTCCAAAAATTAAGGATAGTTTTGTGATTTTATACACAACATGATTTTGCAATCACACTTTTGGGGAAATAAAACGATATGTTACTTAAAACATCTCAGTAATACAACTGACATCCACCAGGGAAGAAAGAATTTTGACAGAAAAAAAGTGCAAAGCAAATACATGATACCAGTGATAGTCATATCCTTCAGAGGACCTGGTGCCCAAAAGACAGTCTTTCTCTTTCTAAAACAAACAAACAAATAAACAAAAAACAAAACACCGAGGACAACACACAAGAGCATTGTTCATTGCACTTTTCAATAGCAAGGACTCTGTTACACTACACACATCTTGCTACTTTTAGTTTGTATTCTGCTTTCCGTCACATAGAATGACAGACCTCAACTGGCCAACCTTGTGTCTTAATATGTATGTTCCATGGGACTATGTTCACAGATATAAGAAAAGCTTTGTGAAGCTTTGAGTTATAGAAATGATTTCAATCTTTTTCTATACTTTTAACACCCTATATTTTCTCTTTGCAACACTGTCATGGATTAACTACATTTGTGTATGTCACTGTATTTTCATTTCACCAGTCTACCTCCTGTCATACAAATCCAATGAAGTACTATATTGCTGTTTTCATAGTTACAAATGGGCATAATTATATGTTATAAAGAAAACCCTACTGAATAAGTCAACAGAAATCCACATCCATCTCTTTGTGTATAAGAAAAATCACTCAGTCTTTCTCATATAATTATTCTTCAATTCAAAAGGTTTATTGAATATTGGAAAGAAATTAATGGGTCTCATACAAGTTTAGAAACATTAATTAAGGTATACAAGGCTAGATATGGGAAGTTTGTTTCTGGTTTTAGCTCAAAATTTCTGTCAATCCTAGCTAATAGTTTTTTATTTGATGGAAACATATAATTAGCTACCATAGAAATTGGATTTTTACCATTCTGTTAAAGCAAAAGGGCATGTTTGAAGTGGAATTTGTGAGGGTGAATTCAAATGATTCTACTTCTTAAGGGTATAAAAATTACATTTCTTCTGCAATCTCCATGAAGGCAGGAATACCCCTTTGCTCTTGTAAATAACAGACCATTTTGAGAAATAGATGACATCTATGTTCTAAAATATCGATAAATTAAGGAATATTGGCTTATGCCTTGAAAACTTTTTAATCTAATAGTGCCTACATAGAGCCTTCACCCCTGTGTTCTAGCATCTTTAATATAAGAAGATACTCTGCAGGCTACCAACAGAGAAATATAAACACCAACTCAGCCACAAACATTTTTATCTACAATGGTTCCCTGTCTGCATGATATACTAGGGCAATAGTGGCACAAGTGTGTGGGAGTAAAATCTAATGTCTGATATGACTTAAGTCCCACTCCATGAGATGGCACCCCATACCCAACACTGCTTGAGTAACCAAGAACTTGATAATAGATAACCAAGGGACCTGAGGCAAAACTGTAGTGATTGTTGAGAGGGCACAGTGTAAGCCACGGCTACTAGAAGCTGGCTACAGGTGTGCTTGAGGTCAGGATGATGGGTGATAAGGTTTAAAGGGACAGACAAGACACATGGGAGCCCCTTCTCTCTGGTCTCCCTGCCTTGCTGCCCCTGGCAAGCTCTGGCTTGCATTTGGCTAGCATTTATCTAATAAAGGATATCTTAACCTCACAGGTTACAAAGCTCTCTCATTAGATTGTGGTGATATATTATTTATGATTTATTAAAGCCTGCCTGAGGATTCAGAAAACAAAGTCAGCCATAAGCCATAGAATCCAGGCACATGGTCTTATCCCCCCAATGCCCTCTGTTGAGGAGAGTATGGGTCTGCTCAGACCCAACTCCCCCTTCCCCCCTTGGAAATTCCTGGGACGACTCCCCATGTAGTGGAGCAGCCCCAGCACACTGGGCCTTCCTGAGCCTGCCCTCATCACAGTCTTGGCCTCCTCATTCTCTCTGCTTCAGTCTTGGCCCCCCATGACCCCTGCTTGAGAAGACCCACCCCAGCATGCTGAAGCATCCAGAGTCTGACATCTTCAAAAACTTGGCTCACCTATGCCCTATGCTTGAGAACTCCAAGAGAGCTCAGACCATCCAGAGTTTCTGTCATTGAAGCCTTGACACACAAGGAAACAAGAGAAGAGAGAGAGAGACCCCACCTGCACCTACTGGAAGAAGGGATGGTAATGCAACAATGTAAGAACACATTCAACAATAGAAAACCAATATAATACCAACCAGAATCTAGAGACTCTACACCAGCAAGACCTGAACATTCCAATGCAGATGAGAAGGACCTTAAAAACAACTTTATAAAAATGATTGAGACCCTCAAAGAGGAAATGAGAAAATCACTTAAAGTAATGGAAAAAAACAACAACAAAAAAAAAACGACAGGAAGTAGAGGAAAAGACAACCCAAAAGTTCAAAAAATAAACAAATCTCTTAAAGAAAGTAAGAAAAGCCAAGAAAAGCCAACCAAACACCTGAAGGAAATAATTCAAACAGTACAAGGCTTGAAAGATGAAATAGAAACAATAAAGAAAACACAGAATGAAGAAATGCTGGAAATAGAAAAGCTGGATAAACAATCAGGAACTACAGATGTAAGTATAACCAATAGAATACAAGAGATGGAAGAGAGAATCACATGGGTTGAAGACTCACTAGAGGAAATAGAGTAATCAATCAAAGAAAATGTTAATTCCAACAAATTCCTAACACAAAATATCCAAGAAATATGAGACACTGTGAAAAGGCCAAACCTAAAAATAATAGGTATAGACAGCAAAGAAATACAACACAAGGGTACAGAAAACATATTCAACAAAATCATAGAAGAAAACTTTCCCAACCTAAAAAAGGATATGCCTATGAAAATGCAAGAAGCTTGCAGAACACAAAATAAACTGAACCACAAAAAACTGTCACCACATAATAATCAAAACAACAAACTTACAAAATAAAGAAAAAAATATTAAGAGCAGCAAAGAAAAAAGGCCAAGTAATATATAATGGCAGACCTGTCAGAATTACACCTGACTTATCAATGGAAACTCTGAAATCCAGAAGGTCTTGGATAGATGTTCTGCAAACACTTAGAGATCATGGATGCCAGGCCAGACTACTATACTCAGAAAAGCTTTCAGTCACTATATATGGAGAAAGATGTTCCACGACAAAAACCATATTTAAACAACATGTAACCACTAATCCAGCCCTACAGAAAGTCCTGGAAGGAAAACACCAACCCAACAAAGTTAACTAGACTCACAAAAACATAGGCAATAGATAATCCCACTATACCAAAAGCCAAAAGAAAAAGGGGGAAAATACACACACAATACCATCACCAAAAACAAACCCAACACAAACAAGAATTAAAAATAAATGGTCATTAATACCTCTCAATATCAATGGTGTTAACTCACCTATAAAAACATACAGGCGAACAGAATGGATACAAAGACAGAATCCATCCTTCTGAAGCTTACAAGAAACACACCTCAACTTCAAAGAAAGACGGTACCTCAGAGTTCAGGGTTGGGAAAATATTTCCCAAGCAAATGGACCCAAGAAACAAGCTGGTGTAGCTATACTAATACCTAACAAATTAGAATTCAAACTAAAATTAATCAAAAGAGATGAAGAAGGTCATTTCATATTCATCACAGGAAAAATCCATCAAGATGAAGTCTCAGGTCTCAACATCTATGCACCAAACATAAAAGCATCCACATTTTGTTAAAGAAACATTGCTAAAATTCAAATCACACATTAACCCCCAAATTCTTATCATGGGAGACTTCAACACCCCACTCTCACCAATGCACAAGACTACTAGACAGAAACTTAACAAAGAAACCAAGGAACTAACAAAAGTTATGACCCAATTGGGTTTAACAGACATCTATAGAACATTCCATCCAAACACAAAAGAATATACCTTCTTCTCAGTGCCACATGGAACCTTCTCTAAGACTGATCACATACTCAGCAATAACGAAAACCTCAACAGATACAAAAAATTGGAATAACCCCTTGTATCTTATCTGCCCACCATGGCTTAAAATTAGAATTCAGCAACAACACAAATCGCAGAAACAATACAAACTCATTGAAATTGAACAATGCTCAACTGCATCACTCCTGGGTAAATGATAAAATAAAGGCCTCAAGTTCCCTGAGGAGCAGAAAGGGGATAGGATAGGGAATCTGTGGGGAGCATGAGAGGAGGGGAGAGAGAGGGAACTGGTATTGACATGTTAAACAAGCTTCTTTCTAATTTAAATGAAAATTTTACTTAAAAAATACAGAAAATAACAAAAAGTACTTTTTTACTCATCTCTTTTTTCAGATCATAACTCCATCATTTCTCCCTTCTCTGTCTTCTCTCCAAACCCTTCCATATACCCTTCCTTGCTCTCTTTCAAATTCATGGCCTCTTTTTACATTAATTGCTGTTCATTGAATGTGTGTGTATGCATATACATGTATATTCCTAAATATAGCTCCCCAATCTGTATAATACTACAGAGATGTGTGTTTCTAGGGCTGACCATTTGGTATTGGATAAACAATTGGTGTACTCCTTCCTGGAGAAAAGTATTTCTCCCACTCTGTAGTTCTTTGTGCTGTTTGGGGGCTTCCTGGGCTTTCTCCTGTTCATTGTGGCTTGTCTACTGAGGATGCCCTTGTTTGTCTCATGTTTGTGCAGTAATGTTAGAGAGATTTTCAGTAGGTATCATCTCACAGGAAATTCCCTCATCCTCTTGGCTCTTACAAGCTTCCTTCCACTTCTTGTGCAATGACCCTTAGGTGAAAGAGTGTTTTGTAGATGTATCTATTAAGTCTGGGTTCTACAACTCTGAATTTTGATTCGTTGTGTTTTCTGTAGTGGTCTGCAGCTGTTATGAAGAGAAGTATCTTTGATGAGTGGTGAATATTTATAGTTGTATGTGGGTAAAAGGACAACTGTTTATAGATCATCATTAGGGATTATGCTGGTTTAGTAAATTAGTGGTTGTAGATTCTCCTCCAGCAACCATGATTCACTGGCACTGATTAGGTAGCTGGGTTTCCAGTACCAGGCATGGTCTCACTCTTGTTGAACAGGCATTAAATCCAATTAGAGAGCAGTTGGTTACCACTTGAAGAAAGGTTAATTAAAACTTGAAATATAAGTATCTATATGTATGCACTGAATTATATGTATTATGGGGTTTTTAGGTAGTTGATAGGATAATTCTTTATGCCTTTTTCAGACATCTTTATTGTCATTTCCCCAACTCCCTCCTTCTTCTGTATTTATTGCTCTCCTCTCCAAAGACCCCTTCCTTTTCCTTTTTCCCCAGATCAATGCTGTCCTTAACATTCAAAATATCTATCCCTGCAATTACCATTTGTCCATAGTAGATAGACTGGCTGGTTTTAAACCCAAAGTTTCTGAAACAATTTAGTAATGAGTATATTATGAATTGGAATAATATTATAATTCAAATAAAAAATCAGAATAAAATGCAAATTATGTAGAATTAAAATTGGGTGTACACATGTCAGGGTACAGAAGAGTTGGTGGTGAGCAACAGAGAAATGTGAAGAGTGAAATACTGGTAGTATAAACAGCATCTTATTCTTAGGAACCCTGTTCATCAAGATGTTTTAACATATATATCTGTGTTTATAGTACTGATGAATGGGCATTGGTACCTGTTACTCATAAGAGGTTCAAACTTGTGTTTGTATCATTCTGGGAGTTCCCTAACAAAAAAAAACAGAGTTATTACTGGGTAGTATGCAGGAAACAACAATGTAACGATAATTAAGTAGGAAGGGTGTTCTTCAAAGGATTGCTTTTTTAGCATCCACCCAGGAAACATAATGGCTACATTTACCCTTCTCACCCTTCTTCCTGAAAACCAGAAGCTATTGTTATGCTAAGTAACTATTTTCAAAGTACTCTATTAAAAAAAAGTACTCGACAATAAACTGGAACTATTTTAAAAATGTAGATACCTCAGAGAAACATAAACAAGAACAATAATGAAACAACTTATTGCAATACTAATATTGCATGTTAGGATGCCTACTCGGTAAAAAAGAAGAAACAGATTTACAAAACTTGAATTAAAACTTTGTTTTGGGGTAATCATGAAGACTTCCCTATTTGTCTTTAGTAGCAACATTCATATGTTTACATTTTAGCATTCATTTAATGACTATTCTTCTGTCAGGCAGAGGTGCTACATGCCTTTTATCCCAGCACTTGGGAGGCAGTGGCAGGTGTATCTCTGTGAATTTCAGTTCGGCCTGTTAGACAGGGCAAATTGCAGGACAGCCAGGGCTACACAGTGAAACTCTGTATCAAAAAACAAAGATGTTCTTCATTCAGTTATACTTAAGGCAATTAATTATGTTAAAATATTATAGGGAGGATTTGGAGCAGGGAGAACACTCCTCCATTGCTGGTGGGAGTGCAAACTTGTACAGCCAGTTTGAAAATCAATATGACAGTTTCTCAGGGAATTGAGAATCAATCTACCTCAAGACCCAGCTATACCACTCTTGGGCATGTACCCAAAGGATGCTCAATCATACCACAAGGACACTTGCTCAACTACGTTTATAGCAGCTGTATTCATAATAGCCAGAACCTGGAAACAACCCATATTCCACTCAACCAAAGAGTGGATAAAAATGATTCGTATGTTTTCAGCTGTCAAAAACAATGACATTAGAAAATTTGAAGTCTAAAGGATGGGGATAGAAAAAATCATCCTGAGTGAGGTAATCAATCTGTACTCAAAAAGATAAACATGGTATCACTCACTCATAAGTGGATATTAGCTGTAAAATAAAGGATAATCATGCTACAATCCATAGCCCCAGAGAGGCTAGATAACAAGGAGGGCCCAAGGGCAGATGCATAGATCTCCCTGGAAAAGGGAAAATAAAAGAGATCTCCTGGGTGTACTATGTAGGGATGGGAACTGGAGGGCTCAGGTTTAGGGGTGAGTGGAGATGAGTAGAGAAAGAGATGAATGGAAGGTGGGGCATTTTGTGGACAGGTAGAAACCTAATGCAAAAGAAGCCCCCATGAATCTATCCCAGCTAAGACCCCTAGCAATAGTAGATACATAGCCTAAGCTGTCTAACTTCTGTGTTCTGATTAGTGACTATCCTAATTGTCATCAGAGAGCCTTCATCCAGTAACTGATGGAAGCAGATGCAGAGACCCACAGCCAAACTTTAGGCCAAGCTCAGAGAATCTTGCTGAAGAGATGGAAAAATGATTCCAGGAGCCAGAGGGGTCAAGAACATCACAAGAAAACCCACAGAAACAAATAACCTGGCTCACAGGAACTCACAGAGTCTGAACCAACAACCAGGGAACCTGAATGGGACCAACCTAGACTCTTTACATATATGTGACAGTTATAACTTGGGATTCCTAACAATGAAAGCATGGGTTATCCCTAATGCTTTGGTTGGTCTTGAGAACCTATTCCTCATATTGGATTGCCTTGACCAGACTTGATACAAGGGGAAGGGCTTAGTCTTAAGCACCTTGATCTGCCATACTTTGTTGATACCCATGGGAGGCCTGCCCCTTTCTGAACAGAAACAGAGGAGGAGTGGACTGGGAGGGCAAGGGGAGATAAGGGGTGGGAGGAAATGGGGGGAGACAAGGGATGGGGAAATTATATATGATAAGGGATCCTCAAAATGGCTCAATAGTTAAAGGCCCTTGATGACCACCATTTGATCCCTGGGACTCTCACATGGTAGAATGATAAAAGAAAACATCTTCCACATGCTGTCCTCTGATTTGTACACAGCTCTATGGCATTCTTCTAGTCACATGTATGCATATGTGTATACATACATATAAATACACACAATAAAAAGTGTAATAGTCTTTACACTTATGAATCATAAAAAAAGATTATGGTATACTGAAGCATAATACCTTATCTAAGTTAAAATAGCATATGTTCTTGCCTTCAGGAAGAGAAATATTATAAAATTCAATTTTAAAAAGGGATATGATAAAAATCAACCAGATAGGCATAAAAGTCAAGGGTAGTTAATAGGCAGAAAGTTTTATAAAATGACCATCAATTTAGAGTCATAGATAAAACCTCCCCCTAAGACACTTCAAAATTTCAAATCATGTTTAAAAGACTATATATTATGAAAGATTTGGCTATTACTCAAATGGATATTTAACCAAGCAGTAGATCTTAAATTACACTAGTTAGCTTTAAAATACTCTGGCACATAGAGGGAAATATGTGTTTCATTTTGGAAAAGTATAAGATGTTCCTCTGGGTCAAAGTTCCTGGGAGTATGGTAAAGAAAATGTCCGTACTGCTGTTTACCATGCTGGGAAGAGAATTTAGGCCTCTGTGTTGTCAAAATCTACTTCATAAATCAGTAATTTGCCCAATGGTTAAAAAGCAAAAAGTTACCCTGAAATGTGCAAGGGTAATATTTCATGATTAAACTTCATCAATTACCTCCCTGGCATTAGCCCTCCAAAGTACCCACCATGGTGGATTAGAATGAAGGTCTAGCATTCATTTTGTTGAAGACATATTTGGTAATAAACACAGTTTGCCAGCTAGTGCTACTTCTCTTTAGTTAATATGTGGCACCCTGCAGTTTCAATGAGAAACCAAGAAACATTACCATTTCACAGCAGAAACTTAAAAACTAAAAGCTCAGAAATGTGTTTAAATTTCACATTAATTCAATGCTAATGCTAGTAAAGGCTTTGACTAATGACAGTGCTCTCAGATAAAGGAATCTGACATAATGCCCTTCAGAACTGACAAAATACATGTCTATGAATAGGTCATCTATGTATCTCTAGGCTCAGAAAGAACTGTGATATCTGAAAAGGAAGATAAATATCAGGATCTGTATCTGCAGAAAGACTTTTTAAGCATACATGGAGAATACAGCTTTGATAGTTTGAATGAGAAATAATCACCAATGTCTTGAGCATTTGAATACTTGGTTTCTAGTTGGCAGTGCTGTTTGGGGAAGTTTAGGAAGTTTGGCCTTGCTGAAAGAAGTATGCCAATGAAGCCAGGCTTTAAAGTTTGAAGATTCATGACATTTGTACCTTGCTCTCTCTGTTTCCTACTTCTGGTTCAAGATGTGAGGCTCTCCACTTGCTGCTCCAGCTTTCTGTCTCTGCTCCATCATCATTGAATATTAAACCACTGTATTTGTAAACTCGAACTCTCCCATATATTAGTTGCCTTGGTCATAGTGCTTTGTGACACCATTAAAACAATGCCTAATACTATCCCATAATGGATTTAACTAGGAAATAGCTAGATGTCCACTCTCTTCACTCTTGTTTAATATGTGTACTTGAAGTCCTAGCTAGAGTAGTAAGACAAAAGGAAATAAAGTAATACAAAAATGAAAGGAAAAAAGTCAAGATATCCTTGTTTGTAGATGATGATTCTATACATTAAAAACTCCACCAGAAAATACTCCTATAGCTGATAAATCTTTTCAGTAAAGAGGTAGGATGCAAAATTAATAGAAAACATTAGTGTACTTCCTATATACTCTGATAAATATACAAAAGGAATTAGGGAAACAATCTCACTCATAATAAACTCAAAAAATAAAATTTAAAAATTTATGAAAACTATAATATAGTTAAATGAAAATGTTGTACAATGAAAACTTTAAGACGCTAAAAACAGAAAATGAAGAAGATATAATAAAAATGGAAGTAATTCCCATGTTCTTGGCTTGATAGGATTGATACTGAGACAATTGCCACCCTACCAAAAGCAGTCTACATATTCAACACAATTCACATCATAGCTCCATCACAAGTCTTTATAAAAATTGAAACAATCATATTAAATTTCACTTGTAAACATAAAAGACCCATGTACTGACATTAAAAAACAGATACATTGATCAATGAAATATAACTGATGGCTCAAATGTAAGCCCACACTCCTATAGCCATTTGCTTTTTAACCAAGAGGCCAAAATACACAATGAAAAAAGAATGCCATCTTCAACAAATAACATTGTTCAAACTGGAAATAGATCCAATCTCTTGCTTTGCACAAAACTAAACTCCAAATAAGTCAAGGGTCTAAACATAAGGCTTGATACCCTGAAACTGTTAGAGTAGAAAATATAGAATATACTTCAAATTAAGGCCCATGAAAGTACTCTCTGAGCAGAATCAAGAAAGTACAGGCATTAAAGCCAACAACTGACAGATGAAAGCATATGAAACTTAAAATATCTGTACAGAAAAGGACACAATCATTCAAGAGAACAGATAGCCCACAATGGTTAAAAAGATGTTTGCCAGCTATATACCTACCAGATGGTTACTGTCTAGAATATACAAAGAACTAGAAAACTAAACACAGAAAATAAATAATCCAGATGGAAATTGGGACAAGAAACTAAACAGAGAATTCTCAGAAAAAGAAATACAAATAGTTGACAAATGTTTTAAATATTTGACATTCTTAGCCATTAGAGAACTGCAAAGTAAACCTACCTTGAAATTTCATCTTACCTCACTCAGAATGACTAAGACAAGAAAGAAAGAAAGAAAGAAAGAAAGAAAGAAAGAAAGAAAGAAAGAGGAAGGAACGAAGGAAGGAGGGAGGGAGTGAGGGAGCGAGGGAGGGAGGGAAGGAAGGAAGGAAGGAAGGAAGGAAGGAAGGAAGGAAGGAAGGAAGGAAGGAAGGAAGGAAAATAATGAAATGACAAATTCTGGCATTGATGTTGATGTGGGGAATCCTTACTTATTCACTATTAGTGGAACTGCAAACTGGTACAACCTCTGTAGCAATAATCAAAGAAGTTCCTAAAAATCTGGATATAGATATACCATATCATTGACAGCTATAACTCTACAGGACATACTCCCAAAGGACTCTATATCACACTACAGATGTACTTTCTCATCTATGTATCTTGCTGCTGTATTCACAATAGTCAGGAAAATTAAATAGTTTAGATGTTCATCAGCTGATGAATGGACAATGAAAACATGGTACATATACACAATGGAATATTAATTATTCATAACAATATATTATGAAATTCACAAAAAGATGGATGGGGCTTGATATAATCATTTTGAGTGAGATAACTCAGATCAAGAAAGACAAAAGCCATATGCCCTCTCTTATATGGGTATGCTACCTTTGAATCTTTAGATGTGTAGATATTGAAATTTAGAGTATCCATAAAAATCATGAAACTGGTATTTTGAATGAAATCTCAGAGTGCTATGAATGTAGATTATCCATTTTAATGAAAGCTGTATAAATCTTTTAAGTGTATAACTTGTCTTATCTTTACCATGTTACAGTTTTGTACAGGCAGATTATATGGTAGGAACTACATTTTATATATTTGTCTTCACTTTAAAGGCACTTTGCAAAGAATTACTCATTGGTGTTTGTTAATCATTAGTTTAACATTATATCAAATGGATACAATGGTTCTCAATGTGTCATCAAGGTAAAAATCTTTCAGCAGATACCCAAACACTATTGGTTTTCATGAAATTATTATTAAATTTGAGTAACCCAACAATCTTCACCAAATATGAGGAAACAGCAAAAGCTACAAGAAAACAGGTCTCTAAGCACAACAGTTTCTGACTTTCAGAATGGCTTTGCTTTGCTCTGCTCCTCACCATAATACAGGAAAGGTATAGTTACCCTCTCTGACCAGTGCCATCAAGGGTATATGTGATCCATTGAGGGCTAGCAAAACCTAAAGATTAAGAAGTCGGCTGCCAGCAGGCAACATTAAAATTCAGACTGTGGTTCTGGCTGTGAAAATGAGTGAACTGTTAAGTATTGAAGGAGTAAAGAATTTCAAAAACAAGAATACAACAAACATGAAAGACAGCAGTAGGAAGATCATTGGAAGCCACAGTACAAGAAATATAGAGCAAACAGGCTTGAGAAGATAGCTGTGATCCTGTGAGTCAAGGCCATTTTACACCATCTTTGAATGTAGAAGAAACGAAATGACATACAAGGCTCAGTCAAGTTTTCTCTTTCTTATGACACACAAAAAAACTGGAAATTATAAAGTTTAAGACAAATGAAAAAATGGTGTATGTGTCGACAATTAAATTCTTTTCAGCTGTAAAGAAGAATGAAATTATGTCATTTGCAAGAAAACACATGCATCATCATCATCAACATCATCATCATCATCATCATCATCATCATCATCATCATCATCTGAAGCAAATTGTGCAGTCTCGGAGAGACAAGTACATGTCTTTTATTAAATGTGGTTCCTATATTTTAAATGGCTGAATAAAATCATATCATATGGCATGTATGTGCATATGACATGAAAGAAGGAGATAAAATGTCTAGGGGAACAAAAGGATAAGGATATGTAGTATAAGAAGGCATGGCAGAATATATACTACAGTGTATAATATATACTTGTATGTAACTGTCTATATGTAACTCAACACTTTGTATTATGAATATGTGCAATGACACATTGTTTTTTTTTTAAATGGGTCTCTCTATGTAGTCCTGGCTATATGGGAATTCATTATGTAGACCTGGGTGGCTTTGAATTCACAAAGACTTTCCTGCCTCTGCCTCTGCCTCTGCCTCTGCCTCTGCCTCTGCCTCTGCCTCTGCCTCTGCCTCTGTAATGCTTGAATTAAAGACACTTTTCACCACATCCAGCTACACATTTTTTTAAAAGGAAGTTTGTTACGATAAATCTTTCTGCCAAAAGCCACCGAGCCCCACCGCCACATGTGCGCTTTATGCCAGCCGCTTTATGCCACCCGAGTTAGGGCCCAAATTAATGCAAAGAGAGACTTGTATTAAGTTCAAGTGCTGCTTGGCCAATGACTAGGATTCTCATCTGCTAGCTCAGTCTTAATTATCATAAATCTATATATGTTATAAGACTTATCTTTATAGAGGATGCCTTTTGCTGGCACCCTCTTTTGCCGGTGGCTCACATCCTGCCGCTGGAGGAAGAAGGGGAAAAAGGGGAAAGAGACACACTTCCTGTTTCTCCTTCCTAAATATGAGTCTCCTTGCTATGTCACTTCCGGCCTGGATCACCACTTCTCTAACTACATTTCCCAGAATCTTCTTTGACTCCTAGTCCTGTCTAACTTGCTGCCATTGACCAAACAGTATTTTATTCAACAATCAATAAGATAAACATACACAGAAGCACTTTCCCCATCATCTCCTCTTTTCTGTCTAAATAAAAAGAAAGATAACTTATCTTTTACAATAACTGAAGAAAACTATAACCAAAAGTATCTGTCTTCAACTGTATCAAATACCATAGAAGGATAATATATAAACTCTAGGACTGAGAGAGACATCTCGCTACCTGGACAGTCACCCAAAGTTCCTCTGTAACGTTGGGGCATCCATTTTCAGTCTATAGGCCACAGTGTGGCTGGCACACTTCTTCATTTCAACAGAAGTTAATAAATTATCAGAGTTAAAACTACACAGGGTATTAAACTACCCATAAAGCAACTTGGCTTATGAAAACCAATCCCCATCCTTCTTTGTGGAAGCTCTGAGCTATTTCATAAGTCAATAAATATACTAGAAGTTGCCAATGGACTAATGAAATAGAAATTCCCTAAGCAATATTAGAAAAACTGCACAGACTGCATTCCATGAGAGTTAACATGCGCATGGCAACATCACTACATGCCCTTTGTGGCATTGACAAAAATCTCAAAATTTTACAAGTCCAGGTAATAGGATAAGACACTTAATGAACCCAGGCTTGTGGGAAGATAAGTTTTGGTACTGCTACTGTGTTAGTTATTTTTATATTACTGTTGCCAGGATACACAAGGATAACTTAAAAGAAGGAATTCCTTATTTTGTCTCATGGTATAAAATGGACTAGTTCATGGTCACTGAGCCTGATCCAATTGTCTAGCACATTTAGACAGAGGGAGTATGTTGTTGAGAAGATCCCTTCATCTTATAGCGAAGCAGAATTCAAAAATTGAGACAAGAAGTGGCTAGTAATAACAGTTCTACAAATTCTCAAAAGAAGAAACTCAAATGGCTGAGAAATATTTAAAAAAATGTTCAACATCACTAGTCTTCAGGAAAATAAAAATTAAAACTAGTTTGAGATTTCATCTTATACCCATCAGACTGACTATGAATAATAAAAACAAGTGACAGCTCATGATGGTAAGGATGTAGAATAAGAATAACACCCCTTTATTGCTGGTGGGAGTACAAACTTATAAAGAATCATGGAAATTGGTGTGGCAGAGCCAGAGGAAAATAGGAATTGATCTACCTCAAAATCCAAATATATCATTCTTGAGCATCATCCTACCACTAAGACACTTTCTCGGCCATGTTCACTACTCCTTTATTTATCATAACCAAAACTTTCAAATAACCTAGATGTCCCTCCACAGAAGAATGAATGTTTTTAAATGTGGTACATTTACACAATGAAGTATTTCTCATCTGTTACAAAGATGACATCATGAAATTTGCATGCAAATAGATGGAATGAGAAAAAAAATCGTGAGTAGTAAAGTATTCCGTACCACAAAAGACAGATATGGTATATGTTTTCTTCTATGTGGACATTAGCTGTTAAATCAATGATAACCAACATATATAATCCATGGAAACACAGAGAATGGGTATAGAGTAAGAGACTAGGGGGGGGCAGATTAATCTCCCTGGGAAGGCGAAATATAATAAACTGTAATGAATGGATGGAGTGGCTGGAATAGGGGTATCAAGTAGGAAGGAGAATGGAAGAGGGAAGAGGGAAGGGGAATATGGGAAGATACAGTTAAATAAGGGTCATTGAAGGGTAGTATGGAAACTTAATATAGTAGAAACTTCCTAAAATATATGCATATATGAAGGTGATATAAATGAAATCACTAAATAATGGGAAATTCAGAGTTTCAAAATGCCACTCTTACCACCAAATGAAGCCTCCAGTTCCAGCAGGATTAAGTTACATCTAATTGAGTTATAAGTGGAAAAATATCCCATGGGAACCCCTAAACAACCCAGGCTGATGCCAAAATTATAGGTTGCTTTCTACAAATTGACATCAAATCCCCATGGCTAAAGGCAACATCTACACAATTCATTGAAAATGAAGAAGTCAAGTCCTGCCTTCCTAGAGCTTCAACCTATCTATATAGTAGTATCTTGGTGCCAGAAGGTACTCTGTATGCAGCCAAAGGAGAAATGTCAATTCAATGGCTTACATCTTCCTTCTTGGTCCCACAATCTAATATTTTACAGCCTCTCAAAATTGTGCCACCATCTTCTGAACAAGTTCTCAAAATATGAGTTTGGGGGCTATTGTATATTCACATCAGAACAGTTGCCAATTGTTATGATATTGCAAATATCTAGAAATATTACCTTTCTTAGCTGAGCACGTTGCAGTGAAGAAAGAGACAACTTTGTGCTCTGCTAGAGCAGTTGAATCAGCTCTGGGGACATTTGAGATTTCTAGAGTAGAATACTGGCCAGGCTTTTGTTAATTCAATTAGAAAAGCAAGAAAGTTGTGATACAATTTCCAATAGGACACAGACAGTTCTGAGGAGACACCGCTGAAAAACTGCCCAGACTTTGGCACAGACTATAAAATGTTATAGGTTTTCACATTTCTAATGAAGAATCATCTGTCATAGAGAACTTAAGAAGAGGTCTTAATAGTAAAAAGTTTGTTCAATGACCTCAAATAATTATCTGAAGTTCTGAACACACACACACACACACACACACACGGATGTTTCCAAGTGGTTGTATATTTAGAAGGAGTAGTATCTTAACTTGGCTTCACTTTCATTATAGTGATACGTTTTTGAAATATTGAAAAGGAATTGAAGCAATTGCCACATAAGAATAAATGTGTATAATCAATTAATCTCTTCAATTATTTTAAACAGATATTTCTAATTTGGAATAATCTCAGAAGCAGCTTTGGACCCAAAGGTGAGAGACTTCATATCTAAAGACAGAGAAGGTCAGATATTGGCTAGTGGCCAAATTACAAATCCAAGGACAATAGTATTCACTTAATTAGAGGTCGCCAAATCCAATCTCCTAACCAGAGTTAGTGTGAGCACAGAAGAGCCCAGGGAGATCATAAAACACATTATCTCTGAAATAAATAATTGGAAAATTCCTAGAAATATATCAGATCCAACTCAAGGTTATAACCAAGGAGAATCAGCATTCTCCCATTCTGTGTCTCGTCATACAGGGATAAATAGATATCAAAAAGCAACTCAATCACATATTAGGACAGAAGAAATTAGAAACAATGTGTGTTACTGGCTGCAAAAAATAAATGTTGCAATAACTTAAGACAAAGGGGCAAAGAAAGGCTTCCTGAAAGATTCAAGAGGAAAATAAGAATCATTCTGTTTATGATTTCAGAATCCTTATTCTGATTATATCACTCCGCGCATTGCAGGAAAGTATACTGGAATTACCTGAAGGAATTTGTTGTTCTTGTGTTAGTATTAACAAAAATTTATAAAAGTTTGAATGATACTGGCTATGGCCAAAAGAAAATGACTATCATGTCCAACAATTTCTAACATTAAAATGCAAATGAGGTAGTTTGTCCATAGTATTGAAAGAAAAGCTGATCAGTTTCCCTTTGGGAATTGCCTAGAATGGAACAAGCTCTCATGAACCCAGCTGCTCAGTCTACTCAGAACTGACCATTCTGAGACGGGGCAGAGGGGGGGAGGGTGGATCAATGCTTCCTGGGATCAATGACTCACCAGAGAGATATTGTTTTCTTCACTGTTTTGGGCTTTTCTCATTTGTCCACACAACTTGTTCCAGCAGTTGGTTTTTTTGTTTGTTTGTTTTTAATAGCAGTTGCAGAATCCTACATAGTTACAAGAGACAAAGAGGTAGACTGACCTGCTTAGAGTTACACAGCTTTCAAGGGTCAAGGCTAGAAGTTAAAAACATCTATGACTTTAAAGTCAGTGTTTATCTCATAAAGCATAATCTCCTGAAATGAGCATAAAAGCATGAACACATATGCCTGAAAATACACAGAGATACATGTAACTCATAATGGATTCACTATCCTGGTTGGATAAAAAGAACAGACATGAATATCAGGTTACTAAAAGCCACACAAGAATAAATGTGTAAATATTGGCATTCAGGAAGAGAAGTATGATTGGAGAGATTATGGCACATGTAAGTGGTGAGTAGCAAAGTCAGATCAGGAACTTGTTGGCATGGCTTTTCTCTCTTTTAATGTAAGTCCAAAGTGTTTTAGAGTAGTATCTTCCCATATGCTACCTAACAGGGTCAGTCCTTTAAACAATTAAAAGGTCATTTAAAATGTGCATGACACAAAAGTAGAAAGCAACTTTCCACAATTCATTCTATACATTAAAAACCATAGTAAGTACCTGGGGATGGCTCAGCAGGTAAAGTGGTTGTTACACAATAATGAGAAGCTGGATTAAGAAGCTTGACTCTCATGGAAACATCAACATGTGCCTATAACACAGCTCAAGTAGGATGAGAGAGATGGGACAAGCCACTCTTGGGAATGCACAGGCTAGCCAGCACAGCTCGTTTTGGTGAGAGACCTTATCTTCAAAACTGATGTGGACAGGCAATTAAGGAAGACATATTAATGTTAACCTATGGTCTGCATGTACACACACGAAAACTGGTAAGCATGCCTGTACATATGCATTTACACATGCATACAATAATACAACAACAATAACAACCATAATTAAAGGTAGAATTTGAAAGTCATTGTTTCTCCCACTGATATCCTCTGAGAATCCAAGAAAAGTCAGGGTAACACAAATATTTATAACAGAAAAGTATAGGAAATACAGTTTCCTCAAAAAGGGAAAAGTATATTTGTGAAAATGGATAGATGGGTACACAATGAAGATGAGCAGAAGGGACAGTGGACCCCTGGGGAAAGAGAGCTGTGAATGCCGTATCTGACATGATCTGACTCTCTGGAGTGTGTGGCTATGAGGGTGAAGGGAAGAGACCATCTGCTCCACCTTCAAAACATCTGTTATAAAATAAGACTGATGGCATGTGTCACGTCAGGGGGATCTTATGAAAGAAACTGCTGAGCCGTACATGATCTGAGCTAATGGAGAAGTCCCCAAGGTTTGAAGACCTAGATTCTAATCCCAATTCAACCACCAATTGACAATGGAACATCGAGAAACTGCTTAACCCTGTTCTGTCTTAAGCTCTCCACTGGAGAGGGGGTGGTAAAATAAACACTCTTGGGGATATTCCAAATTCACATTTTGTATTCATGTTAGGTACAATATATCTACAAAGTCGTATTAAGATAGTTCATCCTTTTCCATTTCAAAGGTGTCTCTCCATTTCAGTCCAAAGAAGACAAACCTAACTATTTTACTCCGTGTTGACTTTTAGAGAAAAATGTACCATGTTAGTCTTCTGACAAAAGAGACTTTTAAGGAACTAAGAGAAATTCACACACACAATTTCATTGCATATTTATCTTCCCAACTGGAGGAACAATCTCTATTCATTATATTTGCAATCATATAATAAATATTCTGTTATAAAATACAGAGCAAGAGTTTACATCTTAGGTTATATAGTTATAACAAATTCTTGGACTTTTCCACATATAAATTCCCTTGCAAATAATAAAAAATAAACCAGTACTTACCCATGAACTCATCACACTAATAAATTATGCTCTGTTGAGAATAGATGTATTTTCTTAATATAAGTTCATAATGGAATACATCAAATGAATTAACTGACATTCATTTGGTATTTTCAACCCAAGCTAGAAAACACTAGAGGAGTTAAGAGGGAACTACTGACCACCTTCATTTCCAGGAGAAAGAAAGAAGTTAAAAAGCATATGAAGTCGGCTAGTATCCTATCTTCTGATTATCTGTAAATATCATACTTATCTATATGAAGTAAAATTACCTAAAGCAGAGTGTCATTTTCTGTCAATGTCTAATTAGTCATGGAATAGGTAGGAATGGGAAAAGAACTGATGAGGAAAAAGTAGAATTTTGCTAGTTTTATTTATAATTAGAAACCCAAACTAGATCAAATTTAGAACTGGCAAGTATCCGTATGTCACCTTAAGTTCAAGTGTTTCAGTTAATTGTTTAGACAACAAAGGCCAAAGTTAGCAGTGCAGACTTTGAAGATATTTACATTTTAGGCTTTGCTGTGGCGTGGGAAATTTACCTGTGGCCACATCCTTGAAAAGAATAATTCCCCCTACTCTCACAGCTACCAGTTTTCAATACATCCTTAGCAAGGAGTGGTGATGGAGAGCATCTCCTCTACCTATGTTGGAATTTTGGCTGGACTGATTTTTAAGTAAGCACCTGAAGTCAAGAAGGGGCCGTATTGGGAGTGATTTCCAGAGTTTGAGAGGAAAATAGGAGGGATCTATGACCATGTTTCATAATATACATGTATGAAATTCTCAATAATAAAGAAAAATCATATAAAAGTATGTAAATATCCCTGAGAAAACAACTTGTTAAGCTGATGTCATTTTAGTATGAATCAATCTGACAGCTAAGCACTCAAATAAAGATTGTGAGTGGGCATGATTTGAGAGCATTGGTCTTATAAATGTACAAATGCAAACATTTTACTAAAAATGTACTTTCATATCTTGCATAACTACTCATAATAATCAAGATATAGAATCTACCAAAACTGAATCCAACTCACTCAGTAGATAAATGAATAAAGAAAATATCACACATATATGGGGACAGGAGTGGTGGTGGAAATTATTCAAGTTTTCCAAAGTATGGAATCCTAATATTTGTGACAACACAAATAACCCTAGAAAATGTTACATGAAGTGAAACAAGCCAGACACAGAAAGACAAAAAACATATGTTCTCCTGTGGGATCTAAAAACATTGAAATGAGAAGCAGAGAGTAGGACACTGGGCTGAAGTAGGTGTTAGAGAATTCTGAAATGTTGATCACAGGGTTACATTCTTTTTGGTAGGAGTCTAGGACTTTATTGTATTATTCTTTTTTCCCCTTTCTTCTTGAAATTTACAGTTCTGGGACCATGCACCAGGCAAACATTCCATCCTGAGCTCTGGCTCTAGCATTGTGCTAGTCTTAAGGTTTTCTTAATATTTAGGTTTTTTATTTTTGTTTTATTTTTATTTTATTTTATTAGTTCAAATTAGGAACGAGCTTGCTTCAGATTTCAATCCCTTCTCACTCTTCCTCTCCTCTCCCCAACATCCCACCTGCCCCTAGCCATCCCAAAGGATGTACATTTTATGTTAGCAGAAAGACTAAATTGTGGAAGTCTGTTGTTAAATGTAGTAATTGTCATTAGTGACAATTAATTGTATAATTGAATACTCTTAGACAACATACATAAAATATCCTCACCATAAGAGTAAACAGAAAATCATGATATGATGTATAAGTTAATTTACTTGGTCATTGCAATCATTTCTCAATATGTACCTATCTTAAAATATATTGTACATCACAAAAATGTTTGTCAATTATATTTCCATAAAGCTTTGGAGAAAGGTTAAAGATACAGCACAAATAGGATGATTTAACTCAGTCTTCCACATACATCTATGAAAGGAAATATGTCTTGATCCTGGAAGACAGTAAGCAACTGACAAAAGGAAGGATAAAACACCCTGGAAGCCAATCCTAAAGGAAGGGTGCTAAAGGGGGGCATACATATAGAGTACTCTAACAGTGCATCCTTCATCGCCAGGCCTCCACCAACACCTCATGTGCACACTTCTCCTGCAGCAGTAACATTTATAGTAAAACTAAAAAGATAGCCACTGAGATTGCTGAAATGTTTAAAATAGGAAAACAACAAATGTTTTGAATGTTCTAACTTAGCTACACTGCAGGTAGATGACTACAGAAAATACAATGGTGGCTGCTCTGTACATTTAATACAAAATGATGCGGCCAGTTATGAGGCATCCTAACAGCTATCCGAACTGACATATTAAATTCGTCATCAAACACATCACTCGAAAAAATAGATGTTCAGAATAACATGTGTACACGAATGTTCATAGCATCACCATTCACAATACCCAAGGGATTGGAACAATCCAATTTCTAAAAACATTAAATTAGAGCAAATACAATGAAATATTGCTCATCCTTAAAAAGGAATGAAATTCTCAGTGTTAATACGTGTTCCAACATGAATAAATCTCCAATATAATATCATAAGTTAAAGAAGTCAGTAACAAAGAACATAGATTGTATAATTACATTTATATTAATTATTTTCAAGAAATTATTATTTTCTATGGACTGCTTGGAGACCTCAAAGGGTATAGGGAAGAACCACTCAATTTCTATGCAGTGACATTAGTATTCTGGAAGCACAGAGTCATGATTGTTATACCACATTCTGAATGTGCTAAAATATATACTTTCAAATTATTTAAAAGAGGGTGCTGGATAACTGGGTGCAGACATGTAGAAGACTACAGATAGACCAAAGCCTTTCACCCTGCACAAAACTTAAGTCAAAATGGATCAAAGAGCTCAAATAAACCCACCCACACTGAACCTACTAGAAGATAAAGTGGGAAACACCCTTGAATTAATTGGTACAGAAGACCGCTTCCTGAACATAACACCAGTAGCACAGACACTGAGATCAACAATTAATAAATGGGACCTCATGAAATTGAGAAGCTTCTGTAAGGCAAGGACACAGTCAGCAAGACAAAATGACAGCCCACAGACTGGGAAAAGATATTCACCAACCCCACATATGACAGAGGGCTAATCTCCAAAATATACAAAGAACTCAAGAAGCTAGTCTCCAAAACACTAAACAATCGAATTAAAAAATGGGGTACAGAACTAAATAGGCAGTTATCAATAGAGGAATCTAAAATGGCTGAAAAACACATAAGAAAGTATTCAACATCCTTAGCCATCAGGGAAATACAAATCAAAACATCTCTGAGATACCATCTTACTCCTGTCAGAATAGCTAAAATCAAAAACACCAATGACAGTTTATGCTGAGAAAGAGGAACACTCCTCCACTGCTGGTGGGAGTGCCAACTTGTACAGCCACTTTGAAAATCAGTATGGCGACTCATCAAGAAAATGGGAATCAGTCTACCACAAGATCCAGCAATTCCACTCCTAGGCACATACCCAAAAGAAGCACATTCATACAGCAGGGACATCTGTTCAACCATGTTCATAACAGAATTATTTGTAAAAGCCAGAAACTGGAAGCAGCCTAGATTCCCCTCAACCAAAGAATGGATAGAGAAAATGTGGTACATTTACACAATAGAGTACTAGTCAGCAGAAAAAAACAATGGAATCTTGAAATTTGCAGGAAAATGCATGGAAGTGGAAGAAACCATTCTGAGAGAGGTAATCCAATCACAAAAATACAAACATGATATGTACTCACGCATATGTGGATTTTAGACATAGAGTAAAGGATTACCAGCCTACAATCCACACTGCCAGAGATACTAGTAAACAAAGAAGACCCTAAAAGAGACCTGGAGAAGGGGAGAGGGTCACCATCCATTGAGCAAATTGAGAACATGGGAAGAGGGAGGAGGAAGCTAGAGAGTGAGAAGGGAAGAAAAGGAAGGATGCAGAGGTCATGAGGAAGCAGAAATTTTGAGTCAGGTGTAGATTAGAGGAAAGGATATGCAATAGGTAGGGTTTTAGTTGGGGTTTTGGTAGACGAGGAAGGGAGGGAGAAGGGACCTGGGATCATTATGTATTTCAATCTTGTTTGTAAATCAAATATATAAAAAAAACAAGAGAAGGGAAGAAAAGAAAGGATGCAGAGGTCATGAGGGAGCAGAAAGGTTGAGTCAGGTGGACATTAGAAGAAAGGATATGTGATAGGTAGGATTTTAGTTGGGGAGGTGGCAGGGGAGGACGGGAGGGAGAAGGGAACTGGGAATGTCCTGTAATTCAATCTTGTTTGTAATTCAAATATATAAAAACTAAAAAACTTAAAAAAAACACCACATGCAAATAACACAAAAAAGAGGGTCCTGGAGACATAGTTTAGTGTGTATGAGCACTGGCATTGCTCTTGCAGAAGACTCAGGTTCAATTTCCAGCATTGCCATGGCAGCTCCCAATTGTCTGTAACTTCAGGGGATCCATCACTCTCTTCTAGCCTCTATTAACACCACATGCACATACTATATAGTTACACATGCAGGGGAAAACACCCATACACATAACAATAAAAATAAATCTTTTTTAGATTTTTTTAAAAAGATTTAAGTGGCAAAAGTTATATGCATTTTATCACAATTTTGAAATTTCAAATAATGGTTACAGATTTAGCTCACAGCTTGCAAAGCCATATGTTTTCCTCTTAGTGCTACAAAAAAGGTCAAATGATAAGAATTATGTAGAATTACATTTGTGTTGTTCTAAAAGCAATCCATAGGCAAAAGTGCAACAAAATTAATATAATATGGAAATTGGTATTTTCATCTTGACAGATATATTAATTATTAAAATGAACATTGCCTGATATGTGGGACTTCCTGATATTTAGAATGATATAATCAATTTTCTAAAAGATAATTTTAAATGGACATCAAAATGCATACAGTAACTGAAGCAAGCATAAATGTTATTCTATAAATGTCAAAGAGCAAAAGAGTATGTTTGTACAACTGCAAGAGGTGACAGACAAGACCATTTCATACATTTCTACATACATTTTTTCCTCTATCTTTCTTACTGTATAATATATTGCTATGCCCCCCCCCCGGGATAGAGCCATGAGCCTGCTTGGTAATAGTGAATCTATGATTTACCAAAGTGTTTCTAGTACTGCCAGGGATTGAACACATTGGCCCTGATCCAGAGTGCTTCTTGCCAAGTTCCATGCTATGTGCTGTTTAGAGAGGGTTGTGTGACGTTTGGAGGCCCATATGGCATGTTCTTGTTCCAGCACTTCTATTATTGTATAATACAAGATCTTTCCAAAAAATACATTTAATTGATTTAAGAATCATCTACTCCTGCTGACATCCAGGACTTAAAAGCTATATATGTTAAGAGGATAAGACCCAAGGATTTATTTGAAGCTCTATGATATGTTTCTCAGTAACACAAAATCAGGAAATACTGAAATATATAAATCAAAAGGATATTGGGGAAAGGAGACTGAGTTGTACAAGGAACAAAAATTCCATATAAAAAGACCACTCATCAGATCTTGGGATCCTACTTTCAGATGGAATTGCTGATTAATTTCTCTGTTCATGTTCTTTGTTTGCTATTTGTAAGCTCTACTATGAAAAGGTGATAATCAGTCAAGTATGAATCAAAAGAAAAAGCAAATTTTGGACCACTGAACAAATAGAAATGTGAATTACAAAGGGCTGTAAAGAGCAATCTCTTTACAAAGTGACTTATCAGTTAACCAGTGCTACATCCTTGAATATATATGATGTTCACATATATGCAAAATATCAGTCCCAAATAGTAGATTGAAGTATGGAAGATTGAAATTACTACGTTAGTGACGGTGAACTTCTAGGGTACATAACAATTCTTTACATCCACTGCTCAATGGTTATTGACCACAAATAACTTGAAACTTTCTCTACACTCAATCTTCTATCACGATTAGGTTCATGCTAATATTTCCTAAGCAAGAGCATTTGATATTCAATGAATGTTGCTACTATCTGTAAATTTTTCATCAGGGGCCTTAAAATGCCAAGCTTCACATTTAAAAAAAATTAAAAATTACAGCAACATTCCCAATTACATACTTATTGAAGGTCACAAAATAGCTTTCTTGTTTTATAGACACATGAAGTATGTATAAAAACATGGCTTGTTATCCAATACAATGCCCCCACAGGAGAACTCAAATGACAGCACCTATGCTTAGGAGTCCCAAACTTCAGACCTAGGGTTAGAATTGTTTCACTCTTTAAAATTCCACATTGTCACTCTCTCACCTCTGCAAGCCATGCAGCACACTTGCTTAGCCAGCTGAGCTCTGCATGTGTTAAGAAGGCACCTGCACAAATGGGAACCATGACATGATTGTTTTCGGAATGGGGCTCATCTAACATGCAAGTGTTACTACAGACACTGTTCAGTCTCTTCCCTCAGGCAGATGGGGAATGAGGGTTCCAAGAAAAGAGCTGTTTTTTCAAGGGGTGATGGAAGTGTTCTTTATATTCTTGAACTGAGGAGAGGGCAATGTTGAGGACCTTTTAAAAGACCATTTTTTTTTTCAGAAAACTTGAATTGTAAAAGAAAACTGAAGAGATAAAGCCCATTTCTTAGTGGATGGAGAAGATTTGTCCAAACATTAATGTCATCCTAAAATCTTGACCTCTGTTTTCATTTGAGGTATTTCAGTTTTAATACCTCTCCATTAAAGCTTCTCCTCTTCCTAGACATAAAGCAAAATTTCTCCCCTTTGCTCATGATTATGCTGTCAGTAAAATGATCAATCATGCTATCACCAATTTTGCATAGTGACTCCACTATGCAGGGTGAAATCATAGCATAAAATGGCTGTGGGGTAAGAATTTGTTTAAATACAGCTAGTTTGGAAAACCAGCAAAATGGTAAGAAATATGATGGAAATCATATGAAGTGTAAATGCATCTATCTTTCAGGCAGATCCATTTCAAAGCTTTCCACAGCATGAAACCCATTGCATGACGCATCTGAGTGTTTAAACTAGTAAAATACTGTAATCAGGTTGCAACTAAATGCCAATATTTCACTGTATTGGCTATGGGCACTGACTTGTATTTACTTCATGTTTCTAAAGTATCTAAATACACTGAAGGCTACTTAGGAAATGAAGCTTGATTTTATATTTACAACCAGGAAAACGTTTTAAGGAAATCCAACTACCACAAATTCTCAGACCAGAAAAAGGATTCAAAACGAAGCTTGGTAATATGTGGAGAAATAATAGAGGCACTTCTGTGTGTTTGGAGACTGACATGAAATGAACACAAGAGTCAGGAATGAGAAAGAGTTCTATGCTAAGCACACTCTAGTAGTAGTTTGGAAGCAAGATATTCAAGGAAAAGGCAAACAAGCCTAGGTTCTAATCAAAATGGAGCCACTTCAATTTAACTTGAGCAAGCAATGCGTACTTCTTTTTAATATAGATATTTCATTTAAATGCAGGTTTTGAATAACTTCTCTAAAAAGATTCAACTGCTAGAAATGATCTACTATTACAAGGGCTTCTGATGCTTGTTTAAAATCAATATTTTTAACGCTACCTTTGTAGTTGAAGTGTGATACAATCCTTTCTTCCTGCAAAGCCTTCTATTAATTCTAATGTTATAGTGCTCTCTACTGGTAGTGAATAAGAAAGCTCCTTAGCTAGGAAAAGGCCAATTAACTTCTTTCCCCGGGTTCACAATCAAGTTTATTACACCATCTCTCGTGTGCACCAGACAGCAATCGGATGCTGAGATCCAGCAAGGAGTACACGCTTGTAAGGAGGTCTTAAAACTGTACATTTCCATGAACATTTATATCAGGTGCACTTGGAGTAAAGGTCCCTAGCTACACAACAGAACACTTGGGCTAGCTCTAAGGTCAATTTAAAAAAGACATTACATAAAGAATAATGAGTTTGATTAGAATCTTCATTTACAGGATTAATCTTCAATTCAATTATCCTTGTGAACCTGTATGAGATTGTATTACTGAGGGTTTCTAACGCTGTGACAAAACATCATGAACAAACTGCAAGTTGGGGAGGAGAGGGTTTACTTGGCAAATACTTCCACATCACTGTTCATCATTGAAGGAAGTCAGAACAGGAACTCACTCAGGGCAGGACCCTGGAGGCAGAAGATACAGAGCCCATGGAGGGTGCTGCTTACTGGCTTGCTCCCCATGGCTTGCTCAGCCTGCTTTCCCATGGAACCCAGGACCAGCAGCCCAGGGATGGAACCACCAACCATGGGCTGGGCCCTCCCCCATGGAACACTAAATGAGGAAATGCCTTAGAGCTGGATCTCAAGGAGGCATTTCCTCAACTGTGGCTCCTTCCTCTGATGACTCTAGCCTGTGCCAACTTGACATAAAACCAGCCAGTACACAGATATGTAACTTACTGAGCTTTCTGTTTTGTTTCTTTTTTCACTTCGGCTCCTGTAAGAAATGAAATTATAAATAATATAAATATTTATAAAAATCACACTATCTTAAGAGCTTATTTGGAAGTCCATCAGGGGGAAGGAGTTGGCAGGAAATGAGGGATAGGTATGACCAAGACGATTGAGTACATGTATATAATTTTCAATTAATAAATAAAATACAATTATTATTATTATAATTGTAAGAAACACACTATTTTTGTTATACCAGTAAGTTTCAAAGACTTTCAAATTATCAGTGGGATGGGCTTTTCAAAATAGAATCCAGGCTAGGAATATGGCCCATCAAAGAGCACTTGCCTACAATGCACAATGCTTGGGCAATGCCCAGGACCACAAAACAAACCTCAGTCTCACACAAACTCATAGGTATTTCAACTTTATTTATTACATTAAAATACAATTATATTATTTCCCCCTTTCCTTTCCTCATTCCAGCCCTACCTATATAGCCTCCCCCTCTGTCTCACAAATTTGGGCCTTTCACATTTATTTAATGTTTAATTGTTTATAGGGTAATTTAAAAAGTTTGAGATTGGGATATAATACATAATATAATACAATATATAATACAATAATATAATCACTTATCAACAAAGAAACATATCTTTGCAACAGATATGTTTTCAACCATTATAGAAAGCCACAACTGGTCAAAATTCAGAGAACAATTGAATGTCTGTTACTCAACTCCAATTGACACCTTTACAAACCAATACCTGTACCTAAGGCTTGGGGATCATTGTAGAAGAGGGGGCAGAAAGATTGTAAGAGAAATTGGAAATCTGCTAAGATTGTGTCTCCCAGAAATGTCAGAGATTCTGCATCCCTGAAGTCTCAACAACATGCTGCCTAAACAAGACTTCAACAAGTGTGATAGCAAAAGACATGCTAGAATGGAAGGAGGAGAGCTCATGAGGCTCCTAACTTAGGCAGCTTATTATTTTCTTAGTATAAGTTTATTGTGTAGTTTCAATTGCTATTGTTTTGTAATAGTTATTTTATATTTATTATATATTTTAAGATTTATTTTAAGTCCTAACCTGTTTCCCCTCCCTTCTCTCCTCTCAGTCCCTACCATCAACCTCCCCTCTGCCCCCACATCCACCTCTCCTTTTCTAGTTAGAAAAGGACAGGCCACCCATGAATATCAACAAAACACGGCATATCAAGTTGCAGTAAGACTAAGTACACAGCCTTGTATGAAGAGTGGACAAGGTGACCCAGTATGAGGAATAGGGTCCCAAAAGCCACCAAAAGAGTCAGAGACAGCTCCTGCTCCCACTGTTAGGAATCCCACAATCAAGAATGAGCTCACCCCTGACACAGCCTGGAGAACCAGGACCCAGAGACTAGATGGCCCAGAGACCTAGGATAGAAGCAAACACAATTGGAGAAAAAAAATCTCAGTGTAATGATGCCTAATGGTATTTTGCTATACTCATAGATTGGTGCCTAGCCCAATTGTCAACAGAGAGGCTTCCTCCAGCAACTGATGGAAACAGATGCAGAGACCCACAGCCAAACATTAGGCTGAGTCTGGGGAATTCTGTTGAAGAGAATGAGGAAGGATTGTAGAACCAGGGGGGTCAAGGGCATCACAAGAAAACCTTCACAGAATCAACTAACCTGGGCTCATAGGTTGATTCACAGAGACTGAACCAACAATCAGTTATAATTATTAACAAGTAAGTTCAGGAAAATTGCCTAAATATGCACAAGGCCATGTTCAATGCCCCACAAAACAAAGCCTCAACCTCACATGAACTCCTAAATTATATATAACACTTTGTAAAATTAAAATATAATTTTACTATTTTCCCCTTTTTCCTTTCCTTCTTCCAACCCAATTCATGCTGACCTCCCCAACTCTCTCACAATTCATGGCCTTTGCCCTTTCTTTAATATTTAATTGCATAATATATACATTCCATATATATATATATATATATATATATATATTCCTTATATATTCCTAAATATACCACTGATATATTTCTTTCATGAAAACAATGTACATATGAGGTTTAGAAATATGAGTCATGATTGTGAATTGCACTAATTTTTGGACTTCTCTATTTAGTATCAGAAAAATCATGCTACACAGAAACAATAACCTAGAAATATATTTTTGAAGTAAGTTGCCACAAATCACAACATTTTTGCCAACCAAAATAACCTGGAACCATTTTTCATAAATGATAATAATAATAGTCATGGCTCATAAATATTCCCTATGGTACTAGGTGTTTCTCTAAGAACATCATGTATATTAGCTCAATTTTCAGAAGAATTCATAAGTATATCCACCATTTTTTCAGATAAGGATACACACAAGATGAAACTAAGCAGCTTACTCAATGTGGCACAGCTAAATCTGGTGCCAGACTCTGGTCATCACCATTTTGACCTGTTGCCTTGTAGACAGAAAATATTTCCTTGGAGATTGAATCATCAACATTGACACCTAAGAGAACCCAAGGATAGTGTAATATATTAAATTCAGAGTTCAACAATAAATAGTGTTCTCAATCGACATAAATCCTTACTATTTAGCAACATTACCTTCTTGATACACCTTTCCCTGACAATATCAGTGCTTTAAATATCAGGGATACCTTAATACCTACTTATCAAGTAATATGGACATTTCAAAACCACTGTATTTATTTTATTTTCCATGATTCCATTTGTATGTTTTCAATTTACTACCAAAACCACAGCCATAACCTTAGTAATATTAGAAACACATATTTTCACATTACATCCCTTTGCATAATCACATTCAGATAAAAACAGCCCCAAGTTGCCTTAGCATCAAACAGAAAATTGTATTTAATAACCTTAAAAGAAATACAACACTCCTAATTCTTATTACACAACTGCTAAGTACTGCCTGACATTTAATTACTGGGTCCAATAAACATGTGCTAGGGTGACAACCTCAAGGTATGCTTTTACATTCTAAAACATGTGTTACTGTACATTCATTTGCTTCACTACCTTTCCTGCCTGACAAGACCTCATTGAAGCAAACATAGAAAACTCAAAAGGTAGAACTGTCCCTTCTCATCTTCTGTACTTGGAATATAGATTTAAGTCCTACTATAAGATTTTGGCAATTATTGGTAAAAAGATACTAATCTAAAAATATTATATATATAATCTAAAAATATTATATGTATATATACATATTTTAGTATTGACCTTCTCCTAAAAAATACTTTGTTGGATGAACACCATTCAGAATTATATCCATAATTAGTCATATGCATAAAAATATCTTACAGATTAGAAAATAAACTATATGGAAATGCATTACCTGGTGATAAAATAATCATTATAATTAAGCCTTTCTTCTTTTATTCAAGTCTTTTCTCCCAGGTCTGTACCTCTGAAAATCAACTTAGAAATACATTAACATCTAAATTTTTATTTTCTTAAAAATAGTTTGTTTCCTACCTGTCTTAAGTAATTATAACTACACAAGTAAAACTGGTTAAATTAAAACTCATACCTCATTCTTAAATATTTGAGGCAACTACTATGTAAGAACACCACAATACTTTTAAAAGGAGAAATTGATACTTTGTGAAATTTTTTTTGGTTTTTCAAGAAAGGGTTTCTCTGTGTAGCTTTGGAGCCTATTCTGGCACTTGCTCTGTAGACCAAGCTGGCCTCTGCCTCCCAAGTGCTTGGATTAAAGGCATGCGCCACCAAGCCTGGCCTGTGTGACATTCGTAATCACCAAATTAGAACCAGAACTAGGATTATTCTTCATTAGGCTAATGATTCATTGTTTAAAAAATAAAGTAAAATAAAAATCATATATATGTGTTAGTATATTAGTATATTTATATAGTAATATTAGTATCTTAGTATGTTATACTAATGTTAGTATAATAAGTTATATTATATGTTATAATAATATTACTAATTAATGATTTTTACATTTTGACATCCCAAAAGTCTTCAAAAACAGAAACTTTTGCCAAACACAAACTTATGCACAGCAATTGTTATCAAATAGAAAATCTCAGACAAATACCCTGTGCAAGCTTCTAAAATATGTTCAAAGAAGGAAGGAAAACAAGATGACAATAAGTCCAAACAGGGAATCAAACGCCCTTGTTAGATTACCAGAATGTCCAAAGTTGCATAAAGAGTCTTTGTGGTTAGAGAACTAGGAACTTTGCAGTTAAGAACAAAGGCAAGTGGGTAAATATTCAGGACAAAACTAATTCTAGTAAGAAACTCCAACTCCAGACAGGAACTCAGACATACACAGCCAGCATGGTGGAAGTGGAAAAGCCATTTTGGGGACCACATGAGAAAATGAAGAACACTTATGATATGGTCAGAGTCAATGGAAAAATCCAAAATCTAAAAGCCACAATGATCATTTTGCTCTACTCAGATTGGAGCATTTCAGAATGTAGACTGCACAGATATGTGAAACTCCTAGAGATAGTTGAGAAAAGTTTTCTCTCCAGAAAGGTGATGCCAACAAGAAATCACTAGGCACCCACTTCAACAAGCAGCCAACACACATTTGTACATGTGTACATGTCTGGCACATGTGATTTGGAAACTTGTCTAATCATTTTCTGTCCTCATTCTCACTATTCAAACACCATGAGTCACAGAGCATCTGGACACATTTCTCAGATAAATACACCTGTAGTCTTGTGCCATTATTTCTCAACTACTCTGTTGGCACTGTAGTGCTTATCCTTTTTTCCTGTGCTACCCCTTAAAACCCTAAAATCAGCATCTGTTCTCTTAATTAGGAACTACAGAAGGAGAGATCTAAATCCTTTGGGTCAATACGGAGAAGAAGAAAGTCCATGTTTCCTTTATTGTCCTCTGCTTTGGGACTGGCAGAATGTCTTTACTTGAAAGAGCCCACACTTCTGGTAACAACTTTGACGCAACTATCAATGACAAATTTTAAGGCAAATAATTAGCAGGATTTTATATTTCACATACTTCTCAGACAGCCATATATATAAGCTAATTAACATTTAAACTCAAAAACTCATATCTCAAAATCTATTCTTCTTAAAACCCAAACTTACGATCAAATGCTTCATGGGACAGGGAAGTGACTAAATTGATATATGGAGAGATGTTAATTTTCAATTTCATCCATGCAAGTCTTCTGGCACCAAACTATGCAGCAGATGTGCATGTCTGGATCTTGCTAAATCAAGGGATACTGGGAAGCTGACAAGATATTACTGTGAAATGTTTTCCATCCCTGAGTATCATGTGTATTTCCTTATTTTCCTATTTTGTTCTCAGATCGGAAATAAATATATGAAGAATTAAATATGAAAATCTCATGAATCTTTACATAGATTAAATGAGTGGTTTTGCAAAGTATTTAAGATAATCTCACTCCCTTCAGCCTTGAGAATGGTCTTCTTTTATCAACTGCCAGGCTATTTCTCTCAAGCTCTATCTGAAATCACAACAGTTTGTTGTAATCTAGAAAAAGGACAGAGAGGAGTGAATGTATTAGGAAGCAGACGTTTCTCGAGGACTCCAGCTCCTCCAAAAGAAGGTGCATAGTTTCCTCCCTGGAATGCAATAGGAAATTGGCCTGCTGAGGGTTCATAGGTCAAGTGGTTCCAAGTGAAACTTACAAGCTAAACTCCAAGTGTGTGGCCAGCTTGCTTTGTCCATTATTACTTATGAGGAAATAAAATACTTCTTTTAATTTTGCTTTTATTAGATTTCTGTGAAAGCAAAGATTATTTAAGTTTATAATAATATTTTCTCATTATTTATTCATATTCATGTTAAACTTCATAAACTGCATTTGCCAAAATATAACCTGCTGATGAGGGTGAGTCCTCATGTGGTCTATCTGTTCAACTGAGTCAAGAAAATGCTCAGGCATTAACCTGCATTTCCACAATTAAAATCCCTCAGTCTGAACACACCCATATAGTCTTACTTACCCTATGTTCTTACTTTCCTTACATAAAACAGGGAAACAGAAAGAGCTATGCTTCAAACACAAGGAATAAATAATCAGTACAAAAATTCCCCACCCCAAACTATGTTTGTTGTATGTTAGAATCTTGCCTTTCTAGACAAACAGGGTGCTAATTGATTATTTTCAACTTCCCGCTGCCTTAGTGTGGTTTTTAGTTTTAATCCATGTTGGAAAGAAATGTTGGTATAGACAAAAGTATCTTCAGAAAGAAAGTTTTCACAGGCGTGAGCATCTCATCCAGGGCAGATTAATTGATTTGAAAATAACATTAAGCTAGCAATGCTAACATGAAACATAAAGCCAACTTGAGTTATATGCAAAACCTAATGCAATTTGAATTAGGTAAAGAAAAAATAATTTCCAAAATTGCCTATTACCTGAATCAGCTCTGAAATCATCAAATCAAACCATAGACTTAAAGGCTACCCAATAAAAACTATGAGAATTAAACTATAGTGAAATACCACTTTATGCATCAAGAACAGGAAACAATTTTTGTATTTACAAAAATGTATAATCACAACTAAAGTCAGATAAAATAATAGATAATTAAACACAAAGCAACTTGCCATTTCCATTCTTAATCACAGAATTTGATACAAAGAATTATGACACAACATAGACATCAAATAATTTGCCATGTGAATGAAATACATACACTTTAATTACATTTAATTTCTGCATGCAGCTCTTCTTGATGTCACTAATGACCCACAAAAGGAAGGACTGGGAAAATTTTACTTCATCTGAAGTCTGGGGACTGCTTGCAGTGGATCCCAATTTGACAGGATGCAGCCCAACCAGAGTTTTCAGGGTCCTGGTCCCTTCCTCCATCTATGGGAGCTTGGGCTTATTTCCGGCCTGCCTTCCTCTGCCCTGCTCAGAGACAACTGAAGCCTGGGGACTGCTCATGGCTAATCCCAATTCTTGCAACATCCAACCCACCCAGAGACTGCCGAGGCCTCGGTAACAGTCCTGCCTCCATCCACAGGAAGAGGAGAGATATCAGAGTATTGCACATGTTTGCACACACCAGTAGGGAACCTTGGTACCCTACCCACCATGAGAGGAAGGGACTCCTTCTACACCCACCAGAAGAAGGGTTGGGAAGAAGACAATATAAAAACACATCCAACAACAGATAAACCAGTATGACACCACCAGAATCTAGGGACTCTACACCAGCATGACGTGAACATCACAACGCAGATGAAGCAGAAGAGAATGACCTTAAAATCAACTTCATGAAAATGATAGAGGATGTCAAAAAGGATATGAGAAAATCCCTTAAAGAAATGGAAGAAAAAACAATCCAAAAGTGCAAGAAATCATCAAATCTCTTAAAGAAAGCAAGGAAAGCCGAGAAAAAGCAACCAAACAGATGAAGGAAACAATTCAAGACCTGAAAACTGAAATAGAGACAATAAAGAAAGCACAATCTGAGGGAATTCTGGAAATAGAAAAGCTGGGTAAACAATCAGGAACTACAGATGCGAGCATAACCAGCAGAATACAAGAGATGGAAGAGAGAATCTCAGGAGTTGAAGACACACTAGGAGAAATAGACTCATCAACCAAAGAAAATCTTATGTCCAACAAGTCCCTAACACAAAATATCCAGGAAATAGGGAACACCATGAAAAGACCAAACCAAAGAATAATTGGTATATAGAAGGTGAAGAAACCCAACTCAAAGGTGCAGAAAACATATTCAACAAAATCATAAAAGAAAACTTTCTCAACCTAAAGAAAGACATGCTAATGAAAGTACAAGAAGCCTACAGAACACCAAATAGAGTGGACCACAAAAAAGTCTCCTTGACACGTAATAATCAAAACCCCAAACTTACAGAATAAAGAAAGAATATTAAGAGCAGCAAAGGAAAAAGGCCAAGTAACATATAAAGGCAACCCTATCAGAATTATGTCCAACTGGTATAGCCACTTTGGAAATCAGTATGGCAGTTCCTCAGGAAAATGGGAATCAGTCTACCACAAGATCCAGCAATTCCACTCTTAGGCATATACCCAAAAGATGCACATTCATAAAACAAGGACATCTGTTCAACCATGTTTATAGTAGCATTATTTGTAATAGCCAGAAACACAAAGCAACCTTGGTGCCCCTCAACTGAGGATTGGATGGAGAAAATATGGTACATTTACACAATGGAGTACTACTCAGCAGAAAAAAACAATGGGATCTTGAAATTTGCAGGCAAATGGATGGAACTAGAAGAAACCATCCTGAGTGAGGTAACCCAGTGGCAAAAAGACAAAAATGGTATTTACTCACTTATATATGGATTTTAGACATGGAGCAGAGAATTGCCAGCCTACAATCTACACTGACAGAGAAGCTAGGAAACAAGGAGGACCCCAAGAGACACACACATAGTCCCCCAGAGAAGCGTAAAGGGACAAGATCTGCTAAGCTAATGGGTATCATGGGGAGGATGGGAGAGGGAGTTAGAAGAAAGAGAATGTGAGAAGGGGAGGGGAAAAGATGACATGAGGAAGCAGGAAGATCTATTCACGGAAGGAATGGAGCAAAGCAAGAAAGAAATACCTTATAGTGAAAGCCATTATAGGTTTAAAGAGAATTCTGGCACTAGGAAAATGTCCAGAGGTCTACCAGTGTGACCCCAACTAATAATCTAAGCGATAGTCAAGAGGCTACCTTAAAAACCCTTCTCTGATAATGAGATTGATGACTACCTTATATGCCATCCTAGAGCCTTCATCCAGTAGCTGATGGAAGCAGAGGCAAACACACACAGATAAACACTGAGCTGAACTCTGGAATCCAGTTGCAGAGAGGGAGGAGTGTTGAGAAAAGAGGTCAAGACCAGGCTGGAGAAACCCACAGAAACATCTGAACTGAATAAGGGGTTGCTCATGGACCCCAGACTGATAGCTGGGAAACCAGCATAGTACTGTTCCAAATTCCCTGAAGGAGGAAGTCAGTTTGGAGGTCTGGACAATCTATGGGGCCACTGATAGTGGATAATTATTTACCCCTAATACACAAACAAACTTTGGGAGCCCTCTCCACATAGAGGGATACTCTCTCAGCCTAAACACAATGGGGAAGGTGTTGGCTCTGCTCCAAGTGATATGACAGACTTTGAAGATCCTCCATGGAAGGCCTCACCATTCCTGGGGAGCAGCTGGGGGAAGAAATGGGGGGAGAGGGAACTGAGATTGACATGTAAAACATGCTTGTTTCTAATTTAAATTAAAAATAAATTAAAAGAAAAAGAAAATTTTTATTTTCTGTCTACCTGTGATCTAGTAGCAAAGGCAAGCTTCTCCTTAGGCAAACCGATGATGAGTACAGTTATTAAAGATTTAGGATTACCTCAAACATACTCTACTTACCATATCTCTTTTTATGTTAGTACTCACAGTAATTCAACTCCCAAGTGCTTTTCATCTGACTCTAAAAACCTGTAAGGTAGATACTCATACACTTGTATAGACTACATATGCATGAACATCACACACACACACACACACACACACACACACACACACACACACACACACACACACACACTGTTGGCTTTGAACATAGTGGCAGAGTACAGATAGGAAAGCCAACCTGAAAGACAAGACTGGATTGGATAAAGGTACATTCTCCTCTGCAGCTTTTATGCTTTATACACATTTGGGGAAGATTATTGGGTCATTCAAATCTAGTGTTAAATTCACAAATGCCTATAGTGTTTGTCTATTGAATGACTTTAACCTTGATGATACACTGAGAACCTTTTGATCTCTTTGATATAATGTTAAACTAATGGTTATATTTTTCTGCAAGTTCCTGTCTCCGACAAAAATTGTCTGCCATCTATTTGAACCCCTGAAGAAACTATTTCTCCAGTCCTTTCTTGCTCTTCTCCAAGGAATGATAAACTTCTCACCATATTACTAGGTATAAAACAGAAGTCACTCTGCAATCAAGTGCTATTCTTTACTACATCTCTCTGAAATTATCCTAAAAACAGACATCTCTTGTTATCTTCCATAAGGTGGTGTGTTTTGAAAGTATTTTTAAATAAATGATCAATGTTTAAATCAACATAACAAGAAAAGTCAGATTCCCTCTCTACAATGTGGATGAGCTTCACCAAACAGTTTCAGAACTTAATAGAGAAGAGCCAACCTTACCTTAAGGAACAGAGAATTCTGCCAATATGGTAATTGTTAATCTTCATTGTCAACTTAACTGGAATCATCCAGGAACACATCTCTAGATGTGTTGAGAAAGGCTTTCTAGAGGAACAGAAGTGTGAGTGTGTGTGTGTGTGTGTGTGTGTGTGTGTGTGTGTGTGTGTGTGTGTTTAAAGCAAGCTATGAATTGTCTTACATGATAGTCTTCTTCATCTTAGAAGGTCAGAGCCCATGCTAAGTGTTCAGTCCACACAGATGGTATTTCAGCAAATGTAAACAAGTTCCGGATGTCTGGAATACTCTTAATCTGCTAGTGTTCAACCCATGGTGAAAAGCCAAAGAAGCTAGAATGTAAGGCTAGCAAAAAATGGCATTACAGATACCTGCACTCACCAAAAAAGTCAGCCAAGTAAATTGCTTTTACATTAGACCTCAAGCTAGAAGATATTGTTCACTTTAAAAGTAAAGCTCCAGTTAATCGTCCCTAGAAATCCTTCACAGACACACCCAGAAGCATTTCCCCACTTTAATTCTCAATTCCATCAAGTTGGCAAGATCAACATGCACAATGTGTTTTCAAGGGATTGTCTAGATTAAGTTCACTGAAGTAGGAAGACCAGATCTAAATAAGGGACACACCATTTCATGGTCTGTCATGCCAGAAAGAATTAAAATGGAGAAAATGAACTGAGCACCTGTACTCATCACTCTCTGCAACTTGACTCTGCATGAAATGGGACCAAGTGCCTCAAGCTCCTGTGAATTACTACTCCACCATGAAGAACCTATTCCCTAAAACTATAAAACTGTCCTGGATGGGAATTTTGTCACAGCAAGAAAAGGAACTAAAATGAGTACCTTTGGGATAATGCTACTACTGACTGTGTATATCCAACCTCCAGGCCTACCTTGTAGATTTTAGACTTGCTAAATCTTTATATTAATGTTAGATAATTTAGTTTCTTTTTGTTGTTTTTCAGGAAAAGTTTATTTTTATAACATTGGCTGTCCTAGAACTAGCTGTGTAGACCAGGCTGGCCTCAGAATCACAGAGATCTGCCTTCCTCAGCCTCCTGACTGTTGGGATTGTGCATCATCACTGCCTGGCCTGGATAATTTCTCATACTAAGTCTCTCTTTATTAGTCATATATCCCAATATGTCTCTTTCTCTGGAAGTCCCTTATTAACAGGTAGGCTAATTGTCATCTAGCAAAAACAATCTTCTTTTCATGATAAATCACCCATTGGGAAAAAAAGCACTTACAATTATGAGAATTCAAAATGCCCAAACATTTTCCTGATTAATGTTACATATCACTGAGAATTTTGTATATACGAGGCAATTAATTGAGTAAATTAATTTGTATTAGAAAATGTATCTGACTTCCTTTACAATATACTTTTAACATTAGAGTTGGGTTTGCCTCTATTTCAAAGAAGGGAGTTGAGATGCATGAGTTCTAAGGAAAACCTGGTCTTATGGTTTCATTCTATATAAAAATCATTGCAAAAATGACTAGAAGCTGACCACCATCCAGTAGTGTATCTGATAACATGTAAGATGTATTAGCTGTCTATTGCTCAATAGCAAATAATCATAAGCTTTACTTAAAACAAAACATATTGTTAGGTTCCATAGGTTAAAAGTCCATGCTCACTTACCTGGCCACTCCAAAGAAAATCAAAGTGTCAGAGATGCAAAACTAATTAAGGTAAGCTATCTTGAGGCTAAATGAGATCGTATTTCTGTGCTCACTCAGGTTGTTTGCAGAACCCAGTTTCTAGAAACCATAAGAATTGTGTTCCTATTTTGTTACTAGGTATTGACTGTGAATTGCCCTCAACCTCACTAAGCTCCTCTGAAGCCCTTTCTATGATGTCCCTCAATATTCATACCAGCCATGATGCTTCTGATCCATTCACTGGCTTTATCTTAATCTCTCTACCTTATCTTCTGCACCAGATGACCGATATTTTTTTGATTTTAAGCAGTTCACATAATAAGGTTATGTCAGCTTCTACAGTGTCCTGAAGATCAACTGTTTCGTAACCATAAGTACATTAACAATATTACTTTTTCCATGTTACATAATCAGTAAAGTAAATAATGAGAATAAAGGTTATGCTGGGCATCTTTGCTGTTTTACTACCACAAAAACTCATGTACACTGTTAAAGAGAATTGTGTTGCTAGAGTTTTCTTTCTCACCAGGTCCTGCTGCTGGTGCTTCAGGCCCAAATAAATACACAGATGCTATATTAGTTATAAACTGCTGGTTGATGACTAGGAAGTTTTTGGTAAAGGTGAGCTTAAAACTCATATACCAAAGGGAGGGTTAGGATCTTAATAGAAAATAAAAAGAGGGACAGGATATCACAGGTAGATGGATTCTTAATCAACTCATTTAGCACAACTCTGTTATACTGGGATCAGTAGGCCAAGATTAAGCCTACTCCGGACAAAGGCTCCAAGGAACCTGATTAAAATTTAGTTGTGTCTTTTATAACATATATGACTAATACAAGGCATGGTAGCTCATGTCTCCTATTCTAGCTCTTGAGGACTGCCACAACTTTGACCCATAGAACTCACACAATTCTGAGAATGGTGGCACACGTTCATAATGCCACCACTGGGAAGGCCCCATCCATGGTGCTCACTACCCAGCAAATCTAGCCTAATTTGTGGTCTTCAGGCCAGTGAGAAGCCCTGTCTCAAAGGAAGTAGATAGTTCTGCCTGAGGATGACATCAGATATTGTCTTCTGGCCTCTGCATGTGTGCATGTGTGAACACACACATAAACACACATATATACAATAAGAATTAATATACAGAATAAGTGAATTAATTAATCCATTTTTAAAGTTAATCATTTGCATCTAATTACATAGGTTTAGAACATGAATATGAGGACTGGCAAGATAGCTCAGTAGGTAAAGGTGCTAGCCACAAAGCCTTACACCCTGAGTTACAGCCTGGGAACCCCCATAGTGGAAGAGAGAACCAACACCCATAAGTTGTCCTCTAACCTCTACTTGTGCACTGTGACACATACACACATACATACACTAGATAGATGAAAGAGAGGGGATAAATAGACAGACAGACAGACAGACAGACAGACAGACAGACAGACAGACATATAGAGAAGTCATTTTTAAAAGAAACAAACATGAAACCTAAAAACTTTCAAGACAGGAAGAATGAAGATTCCTAGAGGTGACCTAGTTGCCAAAGCCCATCAATATTTAGACAAGCATATGTGAGAAGTATAAGTCTCTCTGATACCACAGTTCTACAGCCAAAGCAAAGTCCTAGCTCAGATTTCCAACAAACCTGTCCCAAAACACTAATCAAAGAGACAATGAGGATGGGGACTGGAGGATGGTTCAGCAGTTAAAAGAAACACACTGCTCCAGCAGAGGACCTGAGTTCAATGCTCAGCAACCTTATGAGGTGGCACACAACCAACCGGAACTCCAACTCCAAGGAATCTGACATGCTCTTCTCAGTCTTCCACAGGGAAGCATAAATGTGCATAAATATACAGATACAGAGAGAGAGGGGGCAGAGAGAGAGGGATGAAGAGAGGGAGAGAGAGAGAGAGAGAGAGAGAGAGAGAGAGAGAGAGAGAGAGAGAGAATAAACATCCACAAGTCAACCTTTAATGGGGTGACAGGAACTTTGAGGTGTCAGAGAAAAGAGAAATAAAGGAGGAAATGGGGAGTCTACATGGTTATTATAATGTCAGTTCTGGGGTTCAACTTCATCATAGGTAATTGATGTTATTTGAGAGAGAATAATCTGTCCTGTAAGACTTACTGTTACTTGGGGTAGTTTCAGTCCCTCATTATACAGATATTTATTAGCTACTATCATTCCTGAATTCCATGATTAATGAAGAAGGTGACTCAAAAGAAAAAGAAGTTGAAGATACAAATGAAGCCTGAAAATGGCAGACAAATGACTAGCAATGATGCTTCCATGGTCTCATTCATGCTGTCACCCAGAGTTAAAGAGGCACTTTTCTTTATCTTGTCTGCATCTGTCCACCCATTCTACTACTTCCAGGCAGAAAACATTGTTTTCCCCACATTAGCAACTTACTTTAAGACATATTATTATTTTTTTAAATGTCTCTCTTTTCCTCAACATCAGAGACTAAGTCTGAAAAAATTCTATACTTCCTCATCTAGAGTACCTTATACAAACATGCAAGGAGCTTATTTACATTTTGTTTTCTTGGTTTGTTAGTGGGTTATAGTGAAGGTAGAGGGATACATGGTTGGTTAGTTATTTCACTGTTTGGTTGATTGATATGCTTCCCTAAAAGAGTCTTATCTTTCTTCCAGAAAGCATAATCCAATAGGCCTCTTTTTGCTTATTAGTCAGTTGGAAAGCACAGTTGTAGCATCTCAAGAAAAAAGAATCTAGACTCAAACACTGATCTCATTGCCCTTCCCTCCAAATGTACCCCTACGAATGGCAGTGTCAGTTAAAAAGCTGTTAAAAAAAAGATTCAAAATCCAGGCATAATCTGTAGGTTATTTAGGAGATGAGTCAGCATGATTGTGAATATATACAGATGAATGTTGTTTTGGATGCCTTGGAAGCTCTCCAAAAGAGAGTTATTTTTGTAAGCACTTCTCCATCACCACATTTAAAGGGTAGCTATCCATTGAAATTTTTAGCAGCATAATATATATATAATATATATATATATATATATATTCTATATATTCAGTCACACTCAGAATGCTTAGTGGTTCACTGGTATTTCCATTCAGGTCCCTGATGAAAATGCCACAATGATTCTGCTTGTCGATAGTCTGTTGAATAAAACAAAGGGTTATATATTAGTGTATTTTCCTGACAGAAAGGCCTTATATCTCTGAAAAGAATTTTAGAATATTTTCTACCTCCACTGTCTACTTGTATTATGGAAAAGAGATTCAATCTTTCAATTACAGCTGGTTTCCAGGCTCCCACACCATCATCCAAGTGCTTACTCATAATACCTATCCTGTCAGAGTGAATCACTACCAACTTGTCTTACCACTTTCTAGCTGACCCTCCCTATCTCAATTTTGAAGCCAACTTGGGCATGTTTCTGTGTACTTTTCAACTTTGAACAACATTGTCACAAACAAGTAACTGCACATCCATGGAATTTTCCCAATAGATGTTTATGAAAAAAATGATGATGGTGATTTTGGGGATCCTACTTAAAATACACAGATGATTAGACACAAATATCCTAGCCATTGCTTGGCCTTTTATTCAGTGCCAGGACTCCAGAAGGTGAAAACAATAAGTTTCCAGGATTTTCTTATGGTTGAATTTCATATTCACCAACTGAGATAAATAAATGTATAATTCTTATATATTATATAATCATATTATATGTTATACATTACATTACTTCACACAAAACAAAACAAAAATAACCCACAACCTTTTTTTCCTAAAGAAAATACAAAAATGGAGCCACAAACAAAGGAGTACCTTAAATAAATTTATGTACCAGTAGTTTCCAAAGTCTAAGTGAGAATGAAACTTTAGTGGGGTTTATGAAAATATGTATAATCCATTTCTAATAGTCTTTCTGATAAGTCATTTATGGATGATTCTGAATCAGATGTTGGATAGCAAGAAATTGAGTATAACTCTAAACACTGCCTTCTGGCTTGTAAAGAAACCCATCTTCATCAACATGAGTATACACAAACTTTGTTACCTTATTTATTCCACCTCCCATGAGTTTCTCTTTTATTCTATCTTTCTTTCTTGATTGCTTCCTATATACTTGCAGATTAATGTGAAATATTCTGTGTCTATTATTGCTTTTTTCATATTCTCTGTGGTTTTTTTAGTACTTCTATTAGAAAAATGAGATGGTCCAAAATTCATAGTGTTCAGCCTTTCACATATGCATGCATCAGAAATCTATATGACTTGTACTTTGAGGTTCATCTTAGAAAACTGTGCAAGTATAATAGGAAGTCAAAATTCTTAGTAAAGGAACCCTTTTTCCTTTTCTAATGTTTCACTGTTGAAGAAACCCAAAACTTCATGAACATTTCAGTAAAGACTCCATTAAAGGAGCCCTGATAGAATTCTCTATCTGAAGTTATTGGTTTCACATTTCTCAAGAAATTATTGTGTTAAAAATCCTCCAATTCTCATCAGTACAAGACTGGAAAATGTTTTTCAAATAATGACATCTTTCTCAACATATTTATCATGTAAGTGCCTATAAGTCATTGCCATTTTTTGCCATTATTACTTTCTGTGTTTCTAATATTAAAATTTGGTCCTACTTTGACTGCCTTAGTTCAAAAACTAAGATTGATGAAGAGCTAAGCACCTGTTACATTGTTTTCATCACCAGCAGTAGTAAATTTGGAAAAGGACCTACCTCCCTGAGGTCTCACTATCTTCAAGGTTTGGGGGATTAGATAAGTATGTGAGAGCCCATGTGACAGCACCAGGAAGAAGAGTAAGAGGTATTTTTCTCTGTGTTACTGTTTTTCTGCCCTAAGTCCGATAGGTACCCCATGCTCCATAGGGTTATGAAAGTTGAATATCTTCCTTCCTTCATATTTTCTTTCTTTAATTTTGTTTGGTTCTTTTGCAATAATGTCATAGAGTATCACTTTGCAACCCATATTGGTCTTGAAGTCACAGTCAGTCCCCTGCTTCAGGGTTTCAAGTGTTGTGATTACAGGCATATGCCACGACATCTACATAGATGCCTTGGTTTATACATGCAATTGCCATGTATTTGGAACATTGGTTCACACATAAAAAGTGATATGTAAGTATTAGCTATTTGCATTTTTTCTTTGTCTTTTCTTTCTCACTTTTTCCCATGCTGGAGATTGAACCCAATGGCCCCACTCATGCAAGTCATAGTTCAACCACTGAGCCATGTTCCAACCCTATCAGTACAATTTTTAATTAAATTTGCTCCTTGACATTTTCAAACATGTACAAAATAAATTCTGATTACTCTTGCCCACTACCCTCTCTTATCTTTCTCACAACTCTATAAATCACCTCTCTTCCCTACAAGTCTTTTTTTCTTATTCACGTGGTTTTGTTTTCTTTTGAGATACAGTGAGTTTAACAGGTACCATCTGTGGAACAGTGGTTTGGGAAGTCTCCTTTGGAACCTGATGGGTACATCAATGAGTGCTCAAATATTGGCACTGAATCCTCAGTTCCCAAAATCTATCAGTGGCCTTTTCTACCTGGCAGTCTGTACAGCAATTTTTATACTACCTATCACTAATTATTTTTAGTAATGATAATTAAGGTAATAGTACTTGTCTTAGGGTTTTTATTGCTATGAAGAGATGTTACGATAAATCTTTCCAGCACCCGCTTGAGTTCTGCCTGCCACGTGAATGGACAAAATAATAAACAGAGATTTATATTAGGTACAAATGCTGCTTGGCCAATGACTAGGATTTCTCATCTGTTAGCTCAGTCTTAATTATCATGAATCTATATATTTTATAAGACTTATGACACATTCTACTTGTGTCCTCATTGCTGGGATCACATGATGGCTCAGAGCAGAGAGAAGGAAGAAGAGCAAAAGGGAAAGAAACTACTTCCTGCTTGTCCTTGCTTAAATATGAGTCTCTCTGCTATGTTACTTCCTGCCTGGATCACGACTTCTTTGCTACATTTCCCAGAATCCTCCTTGACTCCTAGTCAAGTCTAACTTCCTGCCTCATGGGCCAAACAGTACTTTATTCAACAATCAATAAGATAAACACACACAGAGGTACATTCCCCATCATCTCCTCTTTTCTGTCTAAATAAAAAGAAGGGTAACTTATCTTTTATAATAACTGAAGAAAACTGTAACCATAACTATCTGTCTTCAACTCTATCAAAGACCACAACAGGATAATATATAATCTCTAGAATTGACAGAGACATCTAGCGACCTGGACAGTTACCCAAAGTTCCTCTGTAATATTGGGGCATCTATCTACAGCACATAGGCAATAGTGTGTCTGGCTCACTTCTCCATTTCAACAGGAACCTACAGTACTGTCTTGTTTGGTAAGTTCAGCAGTCACTTTCTTGTGGGTCCTGCATGTCCAGTGTATACAGCAACAAACAGTCCAGGCAAGAGCAGTTTCTTGCTCAAATGGCTAATCTTGCCATGTTGAAGGCAAACTCCATAACGAGTTTCTTCAATGCCCATCATCCTTCTGACTTAATTGGTATGCCAGGAGGAGTTGTGTCTTACTGCCAAGAAAAACCCTAAACCATTTAAATGCCAAATAGTCGGTAGGTCTTTGAAGGTTTGGAGAATACCTATCCAAAACCTAACTAACCTAATTATAAGTTCTGACTATTATAGGTTTCTATATAACCCGTATTTAATTATGCATATGATTTTTAAAAATCTGTATAAACACAGTAACTAAACAAGAGGAGACATATACATATGACAATATTGACCTTAAAGTTGCATCAATAAATAAAAATCCATATCAATGCAAGTATTCATTCCTATATCCTATTCCCTTTTTTCCTTTAAAAGGAGATTGACTATGCTCATAATCATTTATAACCAACCCATTTAAATGAAAACAATCATTTATAAACAATATTTGGGAATTTGGGCATCGTTCATTCCAAACTGCTTCCTGCTGATTGGGGACGATGTCCATACCATGGGGATCATGATAAAACACAGAAATCTGACCAATCTGGTTTTTGTAGTCTGTAAGGCTGTATTGTCTCAACTGTTTTGGATGTAGGATCAGTTGGGTCACTGCTTCAGGGGGTCTTGCTTGATCAAACCATATTAGTCTGGAAGGAATCCACAGCTTTTCATTTTCTGTGGAAACACAAGCAAAATCTTTTTCCCAAGTAACCTGTCCTTAGACTTAAATTTTGAAGACAAAGCATTTTTAAAATGTACAAGTTGGATTAATTTAGCAGTACTTATAATCAAATGTATTTTAGCAGCAGTAACACTTTCCTCGGCAATAAAGATAACAATAAAGCATAGAGCATCCAGACTCTCTCTGTATTTTTCATCTTTAGGTGGCTTTTTCATTATTCTATTTTTACTTCCTTTTTTTTTCCTGAGACAGGGTTTCTCTGTGGAAATCTGCCTGCCTCTGCTTTTGGAGTGCTGGGATTAAAGGTGTGTGCCACCACATCCAGCTACTCTATTTCCTCCTGTTACTTTTTCTCTCACAAGCCTACACATATTTTTAAATGTAGTGTAAACCCTTAGAGGTTTTTCTTTATCTGGATCTGTCTTTATCATCTCATGAGTATCGAGTCCAACCCCCAAGAGCATAGGGACAGTGCGAGCATATGGAAGCTACTCCAATGCTTCTCAACAGCCCAGCAGGACCGGCTGTGGCAGAGGTTTCCCTGTTCCTCTGGGAACCTTGGGGTGTGGTTTCATCCCACTCACTGACACCATTCTGTTACAATAAATCTTTCTGCCACCTGCTTGAGTTCTGTCCGCCACGTGGATGGCCAAAACAATACAGAGAGACTTATATTAGGTACAAATGCTGCTTGTCTTTGCTTAAATATGAGTCTCCTTGCTATGTCACTTCCTGCCTGGATCACCACTTCTTTACTACATTTCCCAGAATCCTCCTTGACTCCTAGTCAAGTCTAACTTGCTGCCTTATTGGCCAAACAGTACTTTATTCAACAATCAATAAGATGAACACACACAGAAGTACATTCCCCATCAAAGAGACTCTATGATCACAGAAACTCTTATAAAGAAAACATTTAATTGGGGTGGCAGCTTACAGTTTCAGAGGTTCAATTCATTGTCATCATGATGGGGAGCATGGTAGTGTGCAGGCACATGGGGTACTGGAGAAGTAGCTGACAGTTCTACATTTTGCAAGCAACAGGAATTTGACTGAGACACTGGGTGGTGTTCTGTGCATAGGAAACATCACAGCCCACCACACAATGACACACTTCCTGCAACAAGGCCATACCCACTCCAACAAAGCCACATCTCCTAATAGTGCCACTCCCTATGATATTAATGGGAGCATTTACATTCAAACTACCACAGTACATTTCACTACATAAAAAAATAATTCATAACTGCACTAAACTCCAGCCCCCAATGCAAGAGTCTTTAGAGAATTCAAACCCAGTAGCAGTAGCGATCCAAGTAAGCATCTGCCCTAGTATAGAGGTTCTTACCCCTCTACTTTAGAATATAACTACATGTTTTGCAAAAACACAATTCTAAGAACTGTAACACAAAACCAGTCTTCAGGATGAGATGTATTCCTCTTTTTTTTACAAAATTCACAGATAATACAGATACATGACACATTCTGGGAAACACGCATAAAACATTTCTCATGGATCTCTGAAACCCTATAAGTACATTCATTATAGAAGATATCCAATCATACTCAGTGCAAAGAATCATTTTATATAATTAGGAGCACAGGAAAGAAGTAAACGAGGTATAGGAAAATAGTAGCTACAATTAAAGATGAATTGTTTAACCTGAAGCAATAAGTTTAAGAGGGAGATTAATCTTGAAGTAGATGGGGGTCTACTTAGCAGTGAAGAGGCTTGTGCTCCATATCTATTCAGGTAGAACCAGACAAATAAATCAACAGTCTATTTAAGCATGCTACAAGTAAATCAATAGATACTTATTCAATGAGCTGTAGAGCAGTAAAATGTTCACGTGTAAGCTAATAATACTTAGGCAGCACCTTCAGTATTAACCCATTAAACAGTCTCAGCTGTGGAGTGATAGCACTACCCTTATCACAATCATATATGCTGTTAAAGATAAGAAAACTACAACATAGAAAAATTAAGTGACTTGTGTTAAGTAGAAAATTCCTTAGACCAATTATATTGAGTAGAGTTTGTGTAAGTAAAGTAAAACAAAACCCCTTCACGAATTGGACAGCTCATAGAACCAGAGCAGAGTAGCTAACACTAATAACATAATCAGATCACATACATTGGCACCAAAAATGAAAGAAGTAAAATAAATTATCAGCCTAGTTAGTCAACCAGTCAGACAGTCACAGCTTAATTAGTTAATTGTTTACAGCCCAATCAGTCAACTGGAAACTAACATGTTGCGTTAGTAGAATTACATCCTGGTTTGGTGTGGTCTGTTGTACTTGGTGCAACGAATCAATCTAAATCCATGGCTTCCTAACAATTTTGCTTAACACTTGTCAACTATCATGCAATCTAGAAAAGATAGTGACAAATTCTGAACCAAGACAATGCTGTGTTTAAAGTCATCATTTTCAATAGTATTTGAAATAAATTGTCTCCAGGTCTCCATGAAGGCAGTGCTAGTGTTGTCTGAGTTTACAACTACTTGATATCATCAGTACTACTGAGTGTCTGGCTTAAAATTAAGAATTTAGAACTTTATGCAGCTTATTTATAGAGTTAAGAATTTTTTAATATATCTTGGATTTTTCAATTTTTATTTTTTCTTAATATATACTTTTTAATTTTTAGAACAATATTTTTTATTTTAAATACCAATCCGAGTCCCCTTTCCCTCTCCTGCTCTTGCTCCCCTCACCTTCCCTCCACCCCAGCCCCCATGCACTCCTTAGAGAGGGTGAGGCCTCCAACATGGAGTTGACAATGTCTGTCACATCACTGTGAGGCAGGACCAAGGCCCTTCTCTCTGTATCTAGGCTGAGCATGGCAATCCTCCACAGGGAATGGACTCCAAAATGCCAGTTCATGCAATAGGGATGAATCCTGGTCCCACTGTCACTGGCCCCATAAACTGCCCAAGCCACACAACTGTAACCCACGTTCAGGAGGCCTAGTTCAGTATTATGCAGGTTCTGCAGCTGTCAGTCAAAGTAGTTAAGTTCTAGCTAAAGCAGTAAGATAACAACAGGAGATGAAAGGGGTACGAATTGGCAAGGAAGAAGTCAAACCTTCACTATTTGCAGGTGATATGATAGTATACATAATTGACTGGAGAAACTCTACCAGGGAACTCATACAGCTGATAAACACCATCAGCAAAGTAGCAGGATATAAGATTAACTCAAAATATCAGTAGCCCTACTATATAAAGACTATAAATGGGCTGAGAAGAAATCAGAGAAACATCACCCTTTACAATAGCCACAAACAACATAAAATATCTTGGGGTAACACTAGCCAAACAAGTGAAAGACCTGTATGACAAGTCTTTGAAGAAATAAATTAAAGAAGTTATCAGAAAATGGAAAGATCTCTCATGTTCTTGGATAGGTAGGACCAACATAGCAAAAATGGCAGTCCTACCAAAAGCAATCTATGGATTCAATGCAATCCTCATCAAATCCCAGCACAATTCTTCACATACTTAAAAAATACTCAATTTTATATGGAAAACAAAAGACCCAGGATAGCCAAAACAAATCTGTACAATAAAGGAACTCCAGAAGGCCTCAGCATCCCTGAGTTCAAGCTCTATTACAGAGTTATAGTAATGAAAACAACTTGGTATTGACACAAAAAAAACCACACAGGTGGACCAGTGGAATCAAAGGCCCCCATATTAATCCACACACCTATTAACACCTAATTTTTGACAAAGAAGCTAAAATTATATGATGCAAAAAAGAAAGCATCTTTAACAAATGGTGGTGGCATAACTAGATGTTGACATGTAGAAGAACGCAAATAGATCCATATCTATCTCCCTGCACAAAACTCAATTGCAAATAGATCAAAGACTTCAACATAATTCTAGCCACCCTGTCGGGAGCTGAAAATTATGCTATTAGAGAATTTCTCAGGGTGCAGACCTCCGGTTCCAGTATCCAGGAGCTTGAGGTTCCATTATATTGCAAATGCTAGCTGATTTGCTGTTTAATGGCATAGCCTCAGTGGAGAATGTCCCCTAGTTTTGCATCTCTATAGAACTAAGCATTTGGATTGGCCTGCACCAGGGCAGAGTGCTAGGTCTACATGAGGAGAGACTGTTTTGAGGTATCAGCTGAGAGCATCTAGAGAGGTTGAGGACAATGGTCACCACTATCACCATAGAATGGTTAGAAAGCAGTTGAGGAATATGCTGGAATAAAGGAGAGACTCCAGTTTGCAGCATGGGACTGAGAGCTCTCCAAAGATGACAAGATGCCCGTGTCTGATTTTTATCACCAATGGGTTGCTAGGAATTTCCAAGTCCATGTTCTCCCACTCAAGCAGGACCTCGTGGCTTCTTTGGTTTGGGACTGAGACATTCTGGGCCATGTCAAAATGGTGCCTGAACAGGGACCTGAGAACAGGGGAAGAAGTCATGGATACCATGGAGAAATGGACACCAAAACAGTAATGGACACGGCAAAGGTGTGGAAACTGTGAAGAAATAGGCGTCGCTGGCAAACAGGTCCGAAAAGAAGCACGTGCAGAAAACAAGAAAGAAGTCAGATGTGGTGAGTGAGCGGCATTAAGTCAGGAATCAATCAGTATATAATTGTAGAAATAGGAAAGAGATCATTGTAATATAAAACAGGAGGACGTCCTCAAAGTGGAATGGTGCACAAAAGTAAATAGAAAATAGGAAAATGTCAGCCAACAGCTGACAAAATGTAAAGTGGGTTATTTAACCCTAAAAGTGAAAAGCTACACAAGCATAAATAATGGACAGAAAAAGGTCAGGCAGCTAATGACAAAAAGGTAAAGTGGGTTATTTACCACTAAAAGTAAGAAGGTGCACAAAGTAGTTGTAAGACAGAGAAATGTCAGTCAGATGATAAAGAAGTAAAATGCAATGAGTTGAACTCCAGAGTAAAAAATACAGATAATTGTAAATATGAAACAGGAATATTAGCCAAATGATAAAGAGAAGTTAGCTTAGAAAGTAAAAATGTATATAGTTAGAGATATGAGACAGAAAATTGTTAGTCAGATGATTGTATATTTACTTGGTATACTTTATTAGCCAGGAGAGCTGAAACAAAGCGAAAGCAGGTACAGAAGATTATAAAATTTAAGAATTCTAAACATGCCGGGCCATGTCACCACCCTGAGCCTTATAGAAGAGAAAGTGGGAAGTAGTCTTGAACACATAGGCACAGGAGACCACTTCCTAAATAGAACACCAGTAGTATAGACACAGATATCAACAATTAATAAATGAGACCTCCTGAAACTGAAAAGCTTCTGTAAGATGAAGGACACAGTCAACAAGACAAAATGGCTGCCTGCAGAATGTGAAAACATCTTCATTAACCCCAAATCTAACAGAGGGCTTGTTAATATTTTAAATCAGCCAGTAGATATAAGATACTAAATATGTACAAGGTAATGAAATGTAGAACTGGATGATATACACTATTCCCAACAAATGTCATATTAGTTGGATATATAAAAGTCTTTTAAATCAGATTTCTTCCTATAAAGGTCCTTTCCCACATTATAATGTAGCTGGTTTTTAGCCTTCAATATTTTTATTAACTGTGGCAAATTTTACTACATGCAATATCTGTTTGGTATATATAGACTGCTAAATGTAAATTAATTATGTAAGTTCCTCCAGAATTATCACAAGCTGTCATGGTGCACATTAAGTGGTTTATGATGATGATTGCTTAGTAAATTTATTGCTAGTAAGGTAGCTTATCAAAGTGATCTATCCTGAATATAGCACATACAATCTGAATTAACAATTTTTAAAATATCAGTAAAAGTATTTTGGGGTGAAAGAATATATTAAAAGTATTTTGACTAATAGCTGTATCCAGTTCTTGTCTTGCTCTTTTAGAGCTCGAAAATACTTAGCAATGTGAATTATGTGAGCATTTTCTCCATAAGGAAGGTATCACAAAGTTCCTGGGCAAACAAGATTTCAGTTGCTAGTTTACTTGAGGAGGAAGAATGAATGGTCACAGAGCCAGTGCGGTCCATCAGACAGAAGCTGGGTGTCCAGGGTGTGAGAGGCATAAAGCCAGGTGGACTTCCTATACACCAAGATATTAAAAAATATCCAGAAGAAAGAATGGCACCAGAGAACACATAAAAGTCCTAACAGTGTACTTCCAATTCATCGACAATGTAGAGTAGGTCCCACAACTAGTAGGAGATGTGGTGTTATCTTTCTTGCACAAATAAAGCCTGTCTGGGGGTCAGAGAATGGAGCTTGCCACTAGCTCACAATAGAGGTCTGGAGATCTGAACAGACAGGCAGGAAGTGACATAGCTGGACAGTAACATTATAAAAGCTGGGACAAACGGGAAATCACTCTCTCCTCTGTGGAGACGCTTAGAGGGTAAGGTGTACTGTGGCTTGTTCCTTCTCTCTGACCTCTCAGCATTTCTCTCTATATCTGACTCTGGTCTTTTACTATCTACACCAATTATGGACTACTTTTACAAGGATAGGAAGTCACAGATAGGTGGCAGAGATCAGTGAGACACCCAGAAGGTGACAAGAAATATTTGTACACCTGCTTCCAAATACTGCAGGGAGACCTGTCTGAGCTGGTAAGTATGTGTACTATTTTAGCTTGCTTCATATTCCAATTGCTACTTGCTAGCCTATTCTGACATCATCTCAAAACCTTTTGTCTGTGAAAACCTGTTAGACTAATGAAAAACAAGCCACAAACTGGGAGGAAATACTCCCACATCACATATCTGAAAAAGTAACTACTGTCCTAATGGAGTCTCTTGTGCCTTTACCCAGGTTCTACCAGCAATTCATCTTGTATAACTTTGCAACAAAATCAAAGCCAGAGTGACATTGACACAACACTGTGAAGTAGACTTCAAGCCCTAAACAGTGTATATAAGAGACATTCAAAATTCAATGTCAAATTTCAGTTTACATGAGATTTTCCCCTTTCTTTCTTTTTTTCCCCTTTTATTCTCTTAAATTTTATTTTGTTTTATTGGGGAGTATGGGTGGGATCAAGAGGAGGTGGGATCATAAAGACACAAAAAATAATTAAAAAGAAAGGTTTTTTGGTTTTTTTAATTTATTAATATAGTCTTTTCATTTAATTTAGAAACTATCTTTTTTTATTTTTCTATTTGAATTAGAAACAAGATTGTTTTACATGTCAATCCCAGTTCCTTCTCCTTCCCCTCCTCCCCTACCACCCCCCAACTAACACCCTATCTATCTCATATCCTTTCTGCTCCCCAGGGAGCGTGAGGCCTTCCATAGGGGGTCTTCAGAGTCTGTCATATCCTTTGGGATAGGGCCTAGGCCCTCCCCCGTGTGTCTAGAGAGAAACAATTCAACAAAAGGCATAAACAGACAACTCAACATAGAGAAGCTATACTGGTAAATAGTCATGTGAAAAAGCTCAACATTAGTGACTATGAAAATGTGCATTGAAATTATGTAGCATCAGTATCTACTGTCAGAATGACTAAAAGAAAAATAGTGAAAATACCAAATTAGGCAAGAGATGTGATGGCCATCCATTATAGCTGCTAGTGAACTATAAAATGATAAAGTCACTCTACATAATAGTTTGTTGGTTCCATATAAAATTGTATTCAGCTACTACACAAGCCAAAAAAAATGAGAACTATATCCACTTAAAAATGACACATGAATACTCATATCGCTTTTATTCATAATAGTTTAAAACTAAAGGTGACCAAACTGTCCTTAGCTCAAATCCTGAATAATGGAATACTACTCAGCCACAAAAATGAATGAAATTTTGGATATACATCAACCTGATGGATCCCAATGCATCATTCTAAATGGGGAAAGGGAAACTGTAAAAAATTGAATTCTGGATTTTTGCTGTTATGTAATATACTTTAAATAGAAGAATCATAAAGAGGGGCTGGAGAGATGACTCAGTGGTTTTAGAGCATTTGTACCTATTACAGAAGACCTAGGTTTAATTCTCAGCATGTAGACTTGTTTAGAACCATCCAAAAGTCCAGTTCTAGAGGATCTATAACCATTTGCTGACCTCCTTAGAAAATAGGCATGCATGTAGTGCATGTACAGACAAAATTTTCATATGCATAAAATAAAGTAAATAAATGTTTAGAAATTTAAAAATAAAATATATAATCATAAAGATGGAGAACAAAATAATAGTTTCCAGAGGCTAATGTAGGGGCTGTGACCATGAAAGAATAGCAGATGAAATTTCCTTTCTGGTGGTGTAATAGTTCTACATCCTAATTATTACAGTACTACAAAAATGTATATGTTAATCAAATAGCCTAGATTTATACATATATACTATACATACACACATGCAAGTACTATAAAATTGTTGAAATTATATTATGCATGTATATGTATGTATTTCTGTATATCAGGTATGTAGTCCAACACTGCTGTGTTAATATCATTGCCTGTATGTTAGAATGGGTCAATAAATAAATATTCACTAGAGGAATGAATCAGTGACTAGTGAGCAAAATACTTATATATTATGTTGTATAACACTGTAATGTTAATATCATTTTATTAGTTTTGATATTATACTTCAGTTATATATAATCTCAGCATTAGGAAAACAGGTTCAAGGTAGTCTAGTATTAGTTTCCAACTTTCTATAAATACATAGTCATTTTCAAAATAAAGAATTAGAGAAAATCCTGATCAGAAAGGATACAGCAAAAATGTTTCTATACAGCTGTAAAGGGTAAGTATTTGCATCAGTTGGGCTATACATATCAAGATTACCACAATAATTCTTATTAGTTAAACCTAAGGGAATACATTTTCAAGAGTTAACCAGATGCCTGCTTAAATGTGTGCATTCAAGAATCTTCCCATAGTAGTACCAATGAGAAGGCAATGACCTGCCTTTATAAAGACAGTATTATGACTAAGAAAAGTAAGCATTTTATGTACTGTATATTACTATGTAGCCAATAAAAACAATATTTTGAATATTTATAATTTATGGAAACATTAGATAACATTCAAGATACATAACCATCTGTACACTATAAAGAAACACAAAATTGTGAATAAAATCGTAGGGAAATACCATAACTTTAAGAAGACAAACCCCAAGGCTAGATTTTATGAAGTCTTTTCATGCCCTAATACTTTACTAAAATTTTCCAAATATTATACAGTGAACATGCTTTCAGATTTATAACATAAATATATTAGACTCAAGGGAGATTAACTAAAGCATCAGCAAGTATATCTCAGTGGTTACACTATTATATCACTTATAGATTTATGTCATTTTGTTTTCCACATAGTCTACAATAAGTCTACATTATTTAAATCACCCAGGAAACTAATGAATGTCAATTCAAAGAAAACTTGCATCCTACATCATGATCACTGATAAACTTGTCATTGTAATTCTTGCTCTGAACTCAATTGCCTAAAGATGACATTACTTTTCACAAGCTTCTCTGGATCAACTTTCATTAGTTTGCTCGTTTAGTCATTAATTCATTCCTCCATCTAATGAATATTTATCATCATATACCAGTGTAGAGCCAGGCAGTAAGTAAGTGAACTATGTAGACATGACCTTTGCCCACTTATGGTTTGATGTGAAATGTCTCCCATAGGTCCATTGTTTGATCATTTCACTTTTTTTCTTTTTTATTAAAAAAATTCATTTTACATACCAACTCCAGTTCCCCTTCCCTTCCCCTTCTCCATAAACCCCAATTTCCCCTCTTCACACCTACCACCACCATCCCCATCCACTCCTCAGATCAGGTAAGGCCTTTCTTGGAGAGTCAACAAAGTGCGGCATACCAAGTTGAGACAGGACCAAGCCCCACACCCCTGTATCAAGGCTGAGCAAGGCAACCCCCCATAGGATATGGGCTCCAAAAAGACAGTTCATGCACCTGGGATAGGTTCTGGTGCCACTGCCAGCACACCCCGCCCATAGATCCAGTCACATAACTGTCACCCACATTCAGAGGGCCTAGTTTGGTCCCATGCAGGTTCCATAGTCTGTGAGCTCCCACTAGCTCTAGTCAGATGTCTCTGTGTTTTTCCTTATCATGGTCTTGATCCCCCCTTGTTCATATGATCCCTTCTCCCTCTATTCAAATGAACTATTCAGGAGCTCAGCCCAGTGCTTGGCTGTGTGATGGGGAATGTTCTACTGTATATATGTTTATCTTATTGGTTGGTGAATAAAACACTGTTGGCCAATGGGGAAGCAAGATAGGTGAGACTGGGATATGAGGAGGATTCTGAGAAATGTAGGCAGAGAGTAATTGTCATGTGATCTCAGGAAGTTACATAGCTGGGCAGAATCTGTCACTAGCTAACAATAGTGGTCTGGAGGTCTATACAGGCAGGCAGGAAGTGATGTAGCTGGGCAGAATAAGAATATAAGCAGGGGCAAAAAAGAAATTGCTCTCTTCTCTGCAGAGATGCTGAACAGTCGCAATGTAGCAGGCAAAGGAGTTGTAGGTCTGGCATTCCTGGTAAGCCAATACCACGTGGAAATACATAAATTAGTAGTTATGCGTTAATAACTAAGACAGAGCTAACCAATAAGACGCCATAGTCACCAGCCAACAGTTTCATAATTAATATAGAATCCATATGTTTCTTTGGGGCTGAGAAGAGCACCTGGACGTTCCTGGCCAGAAACATTCACATTACAGTTGTGGGTCACTACATCTGCTTCCATCATTTACTTACTGGATGTAAGTTCTATAATGACAATCAGGATAGTCACTAATCTGATTAAAGGGAAAGGCCCATTCAGACACCCTCTCCACTATTGCTTGTGGTCTTAGCTGGGGTCATCCTTGTGGATTCTTGCGAATTTCCCTAGCACCATGTTTCTCCCTAACCCCATAATGGCTCCCTCAATCAAGATATCTCTTTCATTGCTCTCCCCCTCCATCCCTTCCCTAACTCAGACTTCTTGGTCCCTCATGTTCCCATCTCCCATCCATCTCTCTACCCCATCCCAGTTTACCCAGGTGATCTTAACCACTTTTGCTTCATGGGGCCCTCCATTGTGTCCCTATTAAAAACAATGACATCATGAAACTTGCAGACAAATGGATGAAACTACAAAAGAAAAAATCCTGAGTGAGGTAACCGAGACCCAGAAAGACAAACACAGTATGTACTCACTCATATGTCGATATTAGACATAAAGCAAGGGATAACAAGGCTGCAGTTAACAACCCCAGAGAAACTAGATAAAAGGGGGTGCACGACTTCTTACTAATGCTGCTGTTTGTGAAGGTTGTAGAAGTTTTCAAAGGCAGAGTTAAGATGGAGGAATTGAGTAGCTGGGAGATTGGCTCTGAGAATCTATCATAAGACAGCCTTGCTTTGAAGTAGTCCCCCTGCTTCTTGATCTACAAGATGTGAGCAATTCATAACACAAACTCTTCCCACCATTCTCTCCTCTCCATGATGGAAAGTACCTTCTCAAATTGTTAGCTAAAATAAAGTTTTCCTTTTCTATGTTACTGTCATGCCAGTGAGAAAAGAGACTAATATAGACATGTAAAAGTATATGAAGAGGCAGAGTTTAAACTAATTGCAAGATTAATCATCATTGGTTCCCAGGACCTCTTATCCATTACATCTATTCACATGTAGTCTGCTTAGTACTATAATTTCCATAAAGACCAATAGTTCTCAGTTTTCCTAATGCTGTAACCCTTTAACACAGTTCCTCATCTCATGATGACCCACAAATATAAAATTATTTTCTTTTCTAATTCATAACTGTAAATTTGCTACTACTATGAATTATAATGTGAATGTCTGATTTGTGGGATATCTGATATATGACACCCATGAAAGTGTCATTCAATTCCCAAAGGGGTCACACCTCACAGGTTGAGCACAACTGATGTAGACTATCAGGTACCCAAATAACTTGATAACCTATGAGTCATCAGTAAGGGAGCTAGAGGCAGTTAGTGTTGATACTGTCTTAAATTGTTTTTGGCTGAAATATTTATTGAAACAATTGTAGACTGGCATTCAGTTATCATAAGTGATACAGATATATTCCATATGTATTTTGCTCATTTTTGTAATGTTTTGCAAAATTATAATAAATTCAAGTTACTAATGTTGCTGTCATTTCTCTTAGTAATATCCCTCAACTTTAAGTCACTTGTGTGTGCATATGTATGTGCATTAGTTCCATGCCATTTTATAAGCTTGTATGATCATGTGACTACCACCATAGTTAAGATACACAATAGTTCTATCATCATAAGGAAAATTATGCTGATATTTATACCATTATCCATCTTCTTCTTAATCCTTCCCACCAACATACCTTACTGGTGTTAGGCACAATATATAAATGTGAAGAGATACATTAAGATGATGTCCTAATGACAAATAAACACATAAAAAGATGTTCAACATCATTACCCACAAGGAAATCAGAGTTAGAACCATAACTAGATCTACGAGTGTAGCTCAGTGGTACAGTGCTTGCCTCAAATGTGTAGGTCCCTGAATTCCAACCCCAGAAATACAAAAAAAAATCGCTGTGTTTCTATTCTAATAGGAAAAATTGAAAACAAATAGTAACAGCACCAATTGTTGGTAAGGATGAAAATAAATCAGTAACATGTCCACCAATATTAGCAATGTAATATGATACAGCCAGTCTGAGGGAATGATTTGCAAGTCTTCAAAATAAATATTTGAGTGTCACTTAACACCAAAAAACCATGCATGTAAATGTTCATAACTGATTTTCTGGTAATAGCTTCAAAATTAAAAGTCCAGCTATCTTTTGCTTTCCTTTATGATGGTTTTTGAGACAATGTCTTTCTGTGTAGCCATGCCTGTCCCTATGCAGGTCAGACTGGCCTCATACTGATATAGAGTCCCCTGCCTCTACCTTTCTCAAGTGATGGAATCAAAGGCATGCTCCTCCACACACAGCACCTCAGGTATCCTTTAACAGAAGTCAATGAGCAATCTATAGCATATCTATATCTGATGCTACTCAGCAATGCAGATATCATAGGTAAAATTTCAGCATATTGTGGTTACTAAAAAGAGTTTTGAAAGAGTACATACTGTATGAATCCATTTTTTAAAGATTTAGTTACTTATTATGTATACAGTGTTCTGCCTGCATGTATGCCTGCAGGCCAGAAGCGGGCACCAGATCTAATTACAGATGGTTGTAAGCTGCCACGTGAGTGCTGGGAATTGAATTCAGGATCTCTGGAAGAACAACAGCCAGTGCTCTTAACCTCTGAGCCATCTCTCCAGCCCCCATAATCCATTTTTAAGACATGTTTGAAGGAAACACATTATAGGTACCTACATTTTATTTCACTTTGATTCTTTTTCTCAGGCTCTTTGAAAAAAATCACCTTCTGTGCTGCATAACCTAGATTCTGTGGCAGTCTCCAATGATACATTAATGATAAAAAAATAAGGAGTATGTAAGATAGGGTTATGAAAATCCAGCCTTCTGTGTTCTCTACATAATTTTATTGTTTTGTTGAATTTCAGAAGCAAATAATATTTAATCATTAGGTATTACTATCTACTATTTCCCACTTTGAGGTGAAGAAATTGAGCTTCAAAGGCATTAAATATTTTTAACCAAGTTTACACAAGTTCCAATGCAGAAACAAAAGCAGGACCACGAAGGAAATGCCCTCACACTTAAGATTATTTAGGGACCACTATCACAGATTGTATGGGTCTACATTTAAAATACTCAAAAGACTCCATCAGAAGATGCTTGCATCTGAAAAGAAAATTCAGGAAAGTAGCATTAACTGCCTCTAACTCCCTCACTAAAGAACTCATAGGATATTAAATGGGTTGGGCACCTGACGGTGCTCAACCTATGGGCCTCGACCCCTTCAGGGATTGAATGACCCTTTCACAGGGACCACACATCAGACATCACAGTATCAAATATTTGCATTACAATTCAGAACAGTAGCAAAATCACTGTTGTGAAATAACAATTAAATGATTTTATGGTTGGGGTCACCGCAACATGAGGAACTATCTTAAAATGTGGCAGTATTAAGGAGGTTGAGAACTATTGGTCTAGAGAATGCCCATCTCTACAGAAAGTTCCATTCAACAGTGCTACTCTTACTGATGCCAGGTATGTGCCACATATTATTATTCATACCATAAGGCATCTTTATGATGCAGGAACTTCTGTGAGTTTTGTTGGACAGACAAGGGGACTGACATTGTCAAAAAGGAGGAAGCTTCCCCCCAAACACACAGTCTGTGAATGGCAGGTGATGCTCTACATCATTTCTACACTTGTACAAAATGCCAAGCTTTTCTTCATTACTCCTATACATCCCTCAGTGTAGGGCCAGGAAGCCAGTATCTAGGCAGGAAATGTCAAAAGGAAAATACAATGTTGGTAACTACCCAACCGAAAACCTTTAAAGGCAAAAGCCATATGCTCATCTTTCTAAAGCTGTAATTGACTTCAGAGTATAGACATTGCTTATGTTCATAAGTAAGAAAACCAAGCATTGGTGAGGAGCAATGGAAAATTTCTAACATAATTATCACTCCTATGTCCTAAGAAAATATATTTTCAGAATGAAAGCATTATTTATTTATTTATTTATTTATTTATTTATTTATTTATTATGTATACAACATTCTGCTTCCATGTCTATCTGCACACCAGATGAGGGCACCAGATCTCATAACGGATCTTTGTGAGCCACCATGTGGTTGCTGGGAATTGAACTCAGGACCTCTGGAAGAGCAGTCAGTGCTCTTAACCTCTGAGCCATCTCTCCAGCCCCTGAAAGCATTATTTTTAAATTGTTATTTTCTCTTTGTCATGGCTGACAACATATGTTTCCTTTCTCTCCCATATACTACAGAAACGTTGGCACAGAAATTAATTCCTGAAAAATCTGTAGAATTCAGGTATCAATAATGTCACTTCAGGGATGCTATAAGAGTATGGTGGAAACCGCGGCCTAACCATAAGACAGTGTGACTCGGCTTATGGAAGCATACTATCTATCAATTGCACAAGCCAACTTAACAAAAGCATGTGGAGGGATAGGGGAACATATTTGGAAATCAAGAAGAGAAGTGAACACTGAGAGTTAAAAGATTCAACCAGGTTGCAGGAGACAGGAGGGGAAGGGACTGGCTTATCCAAAACTAAGGATTATGGAAAGGAAGGCCTTATGGAAATCCAGGACTTAGTAAACTAATCTCAAAATAGAAATTTAAATGAAGATATCAAAATTGCTTTGCTCCAGAAGACATGAGTTATTAAGTAAAAATTAAATCCAAAACATGAAATGCCTGCCTACAACTTTATTGATTAGGGAAACCCCAGAAGTGTCCCAAACAACACAATCTGTTGACATTTCCCTGGGTTACTTACTATAACTAAGACCCTATTGGGAAAGACAAGAATTCCTCATTGGAATTTTTTTCCCTGGTGGCAAGATTTCATAGTACTGGAAGTTGACATAGGGAGAAAAGACATCAATGTACTAGAAAGACAACCAGTACTAGAAGCTGCATGTTACAGAATCTACCTGGCAGGCAAAGTGTGCCCACTGGTGTAACAGTAGCATGAGTATTACACAGTGACTGCTTTCTGACTGGATTTGATGTTGCTTCATTACTGGTGCTGTTCTCCTGATTAAAATCCCAGTCACAATTCCCAGGGTAGAATTGTTATTTTGCTAGGTGGTCATGCTGTCAATTTGCCTTTAAAGTATCCATGTTCATACCCATAGACCTAGGCTGTTCTCAACTATTGTTGGAGAAGCTTCTTGGTTTTTTTCTTTCTTTAAATATTTATTTTATGAGTGTAAGCATTTTTCCTGCATGCATGTCTGTGTACCACAAAAATGTCTAGTGCACACAGAGATCAGAGGAGAGTGTCAGATCCCACTTGAACTGGTGTTATAGACAGTCGTGAGCCACAATATGGGTGCTAGGAATCAGTTCTGGCTGCTCTGATATAGCAGAGTCATCTCTCCAGCCCTGAAGCTTCCTTTTTAAATATATAGGAGACAATGGAAAGATGCATAATTTTCAAAGTGCTGAAAATAGGACGCTCTGTGCTCAGCCATAAAGGGAATATCTATATTAACCTTATGACCACTAAGGCTCAGAAAATATCATCAAAGAGGAGACAGAAGTAATGTAAGAGCTGAAGGAGGGCACGAGTGCTGTGGACTAGACTGCTGTCTTCTGGATCTACACGGTGACATAGGTATGTTAGAAGTTTACAAACCCCAAACCCCAATCCCATTGGTCTTGTTGAGATTTAGCAGTTTTCTTTGATTAAGCAATTCTCAAATTGTTACTGGCCTTTGGTTAATTTCCAGAGTTCTGAAAGAGTTGGTTATGCTATTTTGGCCCAGAATTTTCATTTTTTTATGAACAGGCAGGTTTATCTCATGATAAACCTTAGTCTGTCATTCTAAAGAGCTACACACCCACTGGATGGTTTTAATAAGTACTCTTTTTAGGGTAAAATATTTGCTCAGAAGTCTTACCATGAAAGAATGTGCACTTTTATCAAATGGTGTATCTACAGAGATGGGCACACCATTTTTATTCTTTAGTCTATCAATGCATTGAATTATTTTTAATTGTGCAGAGGCAACTTTGTATTTTGGAATGGATCCTACTTACATGTATCCTTAGGTGTTACTGCTCTGATTTGAATGCATGTACATCCAAAGTTGATGCTGAAATGTAATTGTGATTATAACAATAGTGTGAGAGGGAAACTTTCAGAATCTCTAATTTTATAAATTAATTAATACATTGTGAAAGGCATGGGTTTATTATAAAAGAGTGAGTCCAAGCTTTTCTTGTACTATCATTTACCCTCCTGTCTTCTCCATGGAGGATGGCACATTACGAAATCCCTTGCTAGGTATTAGCACCTTGACTTTGTGTTTCTTGTACCAATAATGGTCTGAAAATTAATTTCTGTTTTTTATAAGTTGCTCAGTTTTATAGTAGCAAAATGAACTTGAATAGTTTTGATGATACTCTTTTATAAATTATTTAGTTATATTCATTTACATTTGGTTAGAATATTGGAATCTATGGAAAATAATGAGACTGCCTTTCATTTTTTCCTTCTTTTCAATGATATTTTTTTCTAATCATCATTAGGACTATGTTTGGTTCCTAAGACAAATCAGGAGAGCTTCATTCATTTTCTGCTTTCTGCCATTTTATGAAAAACTGGAATAATTTCTTGTTTGAATGTTTGCTAGAACTTGCCAGTCATACCATCTGGGCCTGGATTTTCATTGTGAGAAGACTGCTGCCTAAAGACATAATTCATTTAATTGTTCTAGAACAATGTGGGTTTCTAATTCTTATCAAAAGGGTTTTGATATATTAGACTTCTAAAAATTCATCTGTTTTATCTAACTATTCACATTTTTTAAGAAATAAAATTCTTCATAATTTCTTATCTCTCTAATTTGAAGCATCTGTAGTAATTTATCATGTTGATTATGGAAATTTTATAGGAAAATATAAAATGATTTTTCTCTATTCAGAAGCTTTCATTCTGGTAACTAATTTTTACCAAATATATTTTACTTTAAAAGTTTCTGCTTACTCTCATTATAAAGGTGAATGTATTTGGAGTTATTGCATTAAAATGGTCCTATCAGAGAATACATAAAGAGAAAAATTTATAAAGTATTCATTAGTAGTGAAAGATTTCTTAAGAAAAAATATTTTTGAATTCTCAGTTTTCTAGTCACAGCTTTTTACTGTTTATCCTTTCTTCTTCACAACCATCATTTCCCCTTTACAAATTCACCATTTCAGACTCTGGATTCTATTCCATTGCTCTATACAACTGTATTGTTGTAACCAACTCCATGTTTTTATTTTTCTGGTTTTTCTGAGACAGGGTTTCTCTGTGTAGCTTTGGAGCCTCTCCTGGCACTCGCTCTGGAGACCAGGCTGGCCTTAGCTCACAGAGATCGGCCTGTCTCTGCCTCCTGAGTGCTGGGATTAGAGGCGTGCACCACCAACATCCAGCTCCCAACTCCATGTTTTTTAATCATAATTTTTTCCTAGGCATTCTTATGGGATAGTATGGGAACTCTAACAATATTTATTTCTGGAGTTCTGTTGATTACTATATATTCTTTCCTTTACATTTAAGTTGCATAACCAATTTGTCAAATCTTAACATGATGACTTGTTAGGAGTTTGTCATATATATTTTTATAATTTTTGACTTATACCTTCTACCTCAAGTTAAGTGCCACAATTTCTCTCCTCCAAAGTATCACAGAAACTACATTGTTTTCTTGCTCTCTTGGTTTTGGAGTTGGCTCTAAAGAGATTTCCTGACATCACCCTTGTCTAAATGAAAGATGTAAAACCCTTCTCATTACAAAGGATGTTGCCTTTTAGAAGGAAGAATATGGAACACATATATAAGCTAAGAAGAAAATTGAAAAAATAGCAGGTGCGATGTGTTTCCTTATCTAGTCCACTCACATGAAACAATGAAGTCTATATATACCTCCAAAAGACAAGGTTGTGAGATCTTGTGAATAGCTGAACAAACAGGGGTCTCTGGAGAGTGGTGTCCCCAGATTCTAGGTAGTTTCTACTATTATGCCTTGAAGCACAGACACGCTTTTCTCCTTCTTCCAGTTGTAATCTGTTATTAATGTCATCTACTGTGTTCATCATGTCATGTTCTATGATAGCCAATTCCACGAGATTAATTTGAATCTATTTTATAATTTTATCTTCTATCTAGCTTTTTGGAGAGATAAAATAGTCACAAATATTTCATATTCATGTCAGCAAAATCCTAAAAATGAACAAGTTATGGATTAGATTTGATCTCTCATAGTAGTTTTTCATATGAGTTTTCTCACAATAATGACCTCAAATACCCTTCAATATTCAGCATTAATTAGGGTGTCTATTGTTGTGAAGAGACACCATGACCACAGTAACTCTTAAAGGAAAAATTTAACTGGGGCTTGGTTACAATTTCAGAGGTTTATTTGATTATCATCATGGCAAGAGTCATAGCAGCATGCAGGCAAGCATGGTGCTGGAGACGGAGCTGAGAGTTCTACGTCTTGATCCATAAGCAGCAGGAAATGAATGCCACACTAGACCTGGTTTGAGCATTTGAGACCTCAAAGCCTGCCCTCTAATGATGCACATTGCCAACGAAGTCACACCTACTCCAGCAAGGTCACATCTCCTAATAGTATCACTCCCTATGAGCCTATGCAGGCCGTTTTCTTTCAAACCACCACAAATACTTACAGGCTTACCTTTCCTGTCAATTGCTCCTTCATGTCTTTTACAATTCTCTATACCAAGTTCTCTAAACACAAAATAAGACTTTTTAGAGATAATAATATTATAGGATTCACAGTTTCCTGCTTCTGAGTTGTGTTTTGAATTTGTTTGTATAATGTTTATTCTGACTTTAAAATTTTTTGGTGGAATATATGTGTAAGAAAGGAACAACTGGTCCAAAGAAAACAAATACACACATGAAACCCCAGAAACCCCACAAAAATTTGTAGATCCAAGTGAAGGCCTCAGGGAAGCTAAACGTGCTAGATATTTAGTAATATAATACCTGTACCTATCCCACTTGCTCCTGGAATGAAAAGGTGAATGGGAGATTATGCACAATGGGTGATACATGAATAAGACCCTGTTCCCCATTCTTGTTAGAGATTCTCATACAAATAAACTCTAATATCAAAATTGTGAGAGAGGCTCCAAGGGCAGTAGGAACCAACAGGGACACACAAGAAACAGCAAGAAAAGTATCTGGTCCCAATTGGAACATATGGAGGACACTTACCCCTGAGGCTCATGTATCTTTGATTAAAGCAACATCCTCCCTCTGGATGCACATTAGTCTCGGGTCAGTTTCCTGAAAAGCCAACTTCTGGCATATGAATATCTTCATCAGCTCACTAACACCACACTCCCATACACACTATAAAGCCCAAATCTTGTAGGATACTAACAGAGATGAACATGACCCTCGGTCTTGAATAAGACTAGGATTCCCAATGCAGAGAGTCTACCTACAGTGACAAACTGGAAAACAAAATCCAAGGGCAACAGCAGTGGACTCTAGGAAAAATCAGTCCGATGGAAATGGTTCCTGGTGGTTAAGCAAGAAATGGAGCAATTGAGGTGCACAAGAGAAAATGTCAAGGAATGTCCAGAAGCATACCCCCATAAATACTGACATATAGCCACTTTATCATGCTAACACACACACACACACACACACACACACACACACACACACACATAGGGGTGGGGAATGGAAACAAAATGTACCACTGAAGCTCATATGTATGGAAAAAGTAAGGAGGAACACCCTCTCTTTGCCTTGTTACCTTGGTAACTGATGTGGAGAAGTGAGGACAGGTGGGCATGCCAGTATGGAAGACCCTAGAACGCTAAAGAAAATGCCTCTATTTTCTAACAAGACCAACTAGCTGGCCCTCCCGTAACAGGACACAAGGATGGTGCTCAATGCCTTATAAACCCTTCCCCCCAGGACTAGACTGGGTGGGGCAGGAGCTTTCTGACCAAACAATGTAAGGGCCTGGTTACTCCTAAGCCAGCAAGAGGAGTATTCAGTAGGAGGTTTGGAGGCCCAGACTAAATTCCTAGGAATAACCAAGATGGGGATGGTAGCTGCAAAGCTACAGGAATCTAATGTAGCTGAATCTGAATTAACAAGTATCACCAAACAAGATGTGAAGAATGTAGAGAAACCCAAATATAAGTTCAAGGTAAGCTAGTTTCCCTACCCTATTCTCACAGCCACACACCCCCTCAGACCTCACCCCTTCCCTCGAACCCCTGTTCCCTTCCCATCTCCAGCTTCTTTACCCAAACCAATGCCTTCTTGTGCTCTCTTAAGAAACCAGTGGCAGTAAAGAAATTCTATCAAGGGTGTGTGAAGAAGCCATTCCCTGCAAAATCTCAGACTCCCCTGATTAAGACAAATAAGGGAAGAAAACTGCTAAAATTCGGCCATTATCATCGGCTAAATGAGAAGCTTAACCACGAAGTAGAAGAGGAAGATGACACAAGCAAGGACAGTGTCATCAGCACCTCAATTGATGACCTGTACTTCCAGTGGGATGGGATGGAGGCAGGGCATCTTAGAGCCACCTACCAAGTGTCCCGAGGTCTCTCTCTTGACCAAGAGGTATCTTTGGAGACCTTAACTTTTTAGCTACTGGTGGTCACTGATGGCAATAATAAAATCAAACTCTTGGGAGTAAATACCTGTGCCTGTGTGTTCTCTGATGGGAGGAAGGGGAGTGGAGAATCTGGGGAGGGTGGGGTGTCTAGGGAGGGTGACAGATGGGGGAGGGGAGGGCCAGAGGTAGGGGAGGAAGGGAAATAGGGGAAACAGCAAAGTTGGGAGTTGGGGAGGGGAGGGGAAGAGGGGTTGTGGAGGGGAGGTGTGTGGTTGGGAAGATTGGGGTAGTTGTGGGGGTGGGGCAGGAGGCAAATGTGTAGGAAGGGAAGGAGGTGGGGCTACAGTGAACCAGATGTAGGGGAAAAAGAATTGAATCACAGATGGCAGTGCCCACAACCTCCCATTACAGGTGTGACCAATAGGGGATAGAGAGACCCTGGCAGTGAGAAGTGTGATATGTGGAATGACATTGACAACGCTTCTACAAAAGGGGGACAGTGACCTCAGCTGCCAGCCAGTTTCACCCTGTGAAGGAAGGGGAATAACTGCCCTCAAAATCAGCAACCTCCTTATCCCATTGAAATCTATCTCAAAGACAAAGGATGGTGTTTCCTGAGGTCACAAACCACACTGTCATTAAGACATTTTGGGTGCAGCTTGGCTTGTTGAGGTTTACTATAATGGGCTGTAACTTGAAGGTGCTATCTATTGGATTTTATGATATGAGCAAAAGAGAAAAGAAAACTGGTCCTGTTTTATTATGTCCATCCCCCTCCACAATGTCTAATAAGGAAGGGTGTTGGTGATTAAACACTTCCTTCCCTCAATCCATTCCCGATTCTTCCCCTGCTCTGAATTCTGAATGTTTGCTGTGATTTGTGTTATATCATGTATGAATAAGTATGTTGCCTTAGCACGTTTTCAGTGATTTTCCTTTTAAAAACTGGGGGCATTCATGAAGGGACATCACATGCAGTGGCCCAGCTCTGGCTGACAGTTCCCACTAGTTCCTTCCCTCATTGTTCCTCTTGCTGGGAGGGGGAACAACAATGGTGGCTACTGTAAGCCCCTTGAGGCACAGAAGTAGTCAGGCCCCTCCTCTGAGGAACTCTAACTGCCAGCTTCCACCCACAGAACACTCTAGCTGTCCTAAGAGCTGGCCCCAGGCCCTACTCTACAGAGTAAAAAGCCCAAGCTCTGGACTTGAAATCTCACTAATTTCCACCCTGGAAAGCTTCACCCTGAAAAGTTCTACTACCACCCCTCCCCCAAGAAACTCCATATAAATGCTTACTTCTGCTTAGTTCCCTAGTGTTTATCTCCTGAGCAGAGGCAACCACCCTCCTGTTTTTCCCTCTCTCAATAAATCTCTTGTGTGAGGTTTGTTGTTGGTGTGACTTTGTGGTATTCCTTGGCTCCCAACCACCAAGATGCCTTTCCATCAGAGCTGTAATACCTACAGCTACTGCATGAACACTTCTATCCTACAGGCTTTATGCAAGGTAAATTCCGAGGCATCCTACCTTGAAACCAGACTCTAAACAATGGACGAACAAAAACAACCCAGAGAAAGATAGCTGTAATAATATATTGGTCTGCACCTGTAGCACTGACCATTCCTTTTGGGCATGGTCACAGGTGCAGACATGACTGGTTAAACAGTAAAGGATAGGAATTGGAAAGCCCCTTCAGGTTGCGGAGAGCATCGGGGAGCAGGGTCTGCCTCCTTAGAGCAGGAACACCGTGGCAGTTACTTATTGTTTTCAGTTTAAGTTATTTACTGATAAACTCTACTTCAATTATACTGGTCTGGTGAATCCTAATTTCCATGCCTTCAGATAGCCCTGATTGGATCCAGTTTATCTTAATCTGTGCTGGTGTGTCCTCTGACCTGCAAAGTTTTGTTTGAGAACCTCAAGATTTTCCTGAATTTGAACATATTTTGCACATCTACATTACCTTTGAAAGTAACGTTTATTTTCTTTCCTCAATTAAGACTACAGAACAAAGAAAGACTTTGTCTGCTTTGAACCTATGCTGGTCTTCTGTAAACTGTCACTGTTTCTGTGATTACATATTTGTGTCAGACCTGCCCTATCCAGAAGACACTGTTTCTTTAGCGTCACACACCACCTCTGGATCTTTAGATCTTTCTGCCTCCTCTTCAGTATAGATCCCTAAGCCTTAAGGGGAGGGATTTGGGAAAGGTTTTCCCACTTAGGAGTGTTTCAAAGTATCTGGCTTTCTATACATTGTCCAGCTGTGGGTCTTTGTGTCAGTTCTCATATACTACAAGAAGAAGCAAGGCTGAATGATGCACTGGTCTATGAGTTTAGCAATTTGTAATGAAGAGTTACTTTACTGTTATGTCCTTTAGCACTATAATAGTTTAGGTTTTTTACTTATGCCCATGTCCGATCTCATCTCAAGTTCTTGGAAATTTTAACCATGCCAAGTATGGGTTCCATATCAGGGAGGTGGCCTTTAATCCAATTTTTTCAAAGTACTTGGTTACTCTCACATTTATGTCACTATTACAGCAGTAGATTTGGTAGGCAAGTCACTGATGTAGGTCACAATGTTTATAGCTATGTGATATTAATGATTACTTTTGTCCCCTGTAGTGTACAGAGTGCCTTTCACCACCATGACAATGACAGTCAGTAGGAGTGAAGCTTCTCCTTGGGCACCAACTTAGTTTCTCCATATTCTCCAATGAAGTGTAATTAGACAGCCAGAACAAAACAGATTCTGCTTTTTGTAGACTTTTGTTTTGGTATTTTTTGACTCATTGTTTTGTTTAACTTTCATTTTGCTTCTGTTTTTGTTTTTGGAGAAAGAACATAGGGTTGGATGGGTAGTGAGGTGGGAAGGATCTGGGGAAAGGAGAAAACAATCAAAATAGAATGTATGAAATTTTTTAAATAAAATAATAATAATGGCAAAGAAGGTCTTATATTTTATATTACTTATAAAAATCACATTTATTTTGTTCTGTTTTGCTAAAGAAGTGCCTTTGTATTCTTAGCTTGTAAAGAATCTCAGTAAGGAATGCCTGTTGGACTCTATCAAAAAACTCATTCTGCATCTACTGATTTGTTTTGTTTTGTTGTAGTTCGATAATAATATGAATTGCAGTCATTGGTCTCCACGGATGTAACCAACTCAGCATTTCTCTGATAAACCTCCCCTCATCTCTCATTCAAATGCTAGTGGGTGTAGTAAGGTAGCTGGCTTTGCCCCCTCACCTGAGGCAGGTGGCCCCAGCGGCCCAGTCTGACCAGCTCAGCTACCTCCCAAGCCCACAGCTGGGCATCTTGGGTTGGCCCACCATAGCATCTACCCCACCTAGGACCTGCTGGAGCTCATGAAGGGACAGATCTTGTGGAATGATAACCAATAACTGCAGGATCTCCACGACTCCCGGTGGCCATGGGATATCCCAGAGGAGTTTCAGTGAGGATCCAGTGATGCTGGTGTACCAGAAACCAGAGGCCTTGAACAAAAGCAATGACTCATTGTAATGAAAATTTGCTAGTAAAGCTGATTCAACAAAAGGGCACACTGTGTGTCACACCTCAGCTCCCAATGCCACCAAGACGATGAAGAGGTGTGGGAGAAGTAAAGAGGGTTTTGGTTTCGTTTGTTTGTTATTTGGAGGGTGGTTTTTGTTCTTATTTTTGTTTGCTTGTTTGTTTTGTTTTGTTTTGATTTATTTTTTAATTTTCTTTTGTGTGGAGCTACAGGGGTGAGGGAAGGATATGGGGGGATTGGGAGGTGAGCAGAATTAGGGTACATGATATGAAATCCCCAATGACTCACTCAATAAAGAAATATATTTTTTAAAAGACTCACCTCATCAAGGTGAGCAAGTGCCATGCTTATTGATAGGCTATTTTTTGTTAGAAATGTTTTCTTCTACTATGGCTTCCTTGTCTTTTGTGAGGTTTCATTTATTTTTAACTATGTGTATATACATGTGTCTATGTGTGGGTATGTGCATGTGAGTGAAGGTATGTAGAGAGACCAGAAGAAGACACTGGATTTCATGGAGCTTCAATTTCAGGTTGTTTTAAGATGCCTGACATGGGTGCCAGGAATTGAACTCAGGTCATCCTCAAGGAAAAGCATGTGCTCTTAATTGCTAAGCCATCATCCCAGTTGCTCTATTACATGTAATTGATTTTTAATGTTAATGAATCTGTCATCATAGATACTGTGCTTGTCATCTCTATAAATAGTTATATGTTAGGTATTTGTTCTACAATAATATTAAATTGTTAGATAGAATGTAGTATCTTTCCACTTGGGGTAAATTACTAATCTTTGAGATCATTTTAATTTTAAAATAATTTTATGTCATTTTGCCTTATTGTGCTTCGGCTTTTATACCAAAATGTCTCAAACTGAAATACAATAGAAATTTGTTTCTCACCATTCCAGAGGGCAACATGTCTGAAAGCAACACAACTGCCATATTTACTATCTTCTGGTCCACACAGAATGTCTTCCACCTATGCCCTCACTTGCCAAAAGGGGTAAATGATCTTGTTGGTCCTCTTTCATAAGGGCTTTAATCCCACTCAAAGGGCCTACTCTCTCACCCTTATCCCCCTGCAATCTATCTCCTAAGGTCTTCAAGTTTCAACATTTGACTCTTTGAGAGATATACATATTCAGCTTATTGCATACTTTTCATTCAATTCTGTTCTGTTCCCCTGATACTCCATCTGCCTGGGAATCATTTTCTCACTTATTTGTTTATCGGAGTTCTGAACTTCCCCTCTCCTCCAGAGACTAGAGGATTGCCTCTCATCCTACACTGCTTTCATCCTCCCCAGAGGAACAGCAGATGGTGTATTCTCTGACATGACTTCAAAAAAGGCAGAGCTACATAGTGAGATGGAATGGGGGAGCCAACTTGAACACAAGTTATATGGAGGTCTGGGAAATGCTACAGCCCATAACTAAACCGTAAAGAAATTCCATCTTTTCCAATTTTGTGTCAATGTGTTTGCTTTAGGTATCCAGAGGCAATCTGCTTTTGGGAGAGCATGGTCTTTCTCTGCAACTGACATACGAATCTAAAGGTATCTGATTTTTGTTTCTGTGATACCTGAACATTTTGCTTTTTGAGAAAGTTTTGATGCACAAGCAATATCAACATCTGTTTCAAGGATCTCTGCTGGAATTGCAGTTTCACACAGCCAAATTGCCTATGCTTCCATCAAGGAAATGGCTATTTATTTTATGCAGCCATCTGGGCTCTAACTAGGATGTTTTGTCATTTGTGTTCTTGTTTTCTGGCTTTTTCTTTTAAGGATAAAATTTGATGACTTCATAAGTAATTTTTTCTGTCAATATCATACACACAGACACAAATTTATGAGTCAATGTTCTCTAAGTGGTTGGCAATGCCAATGTGGTGATAAATATTTTGTCTTTATGCCCTCTCTTTCCCCATCCCCCAATTGTACTTAGATCTGCAACATTTACACTTTGTTGAAAAACAAGTTAATAAACTCCACAGGGCCCATATGCAGTTGCCTGAAGACTTTTTGTGGGGTTCGGCTCCCTTTCAAAAGAAACAGGCTGTTTAGAAACTCAATCTGTTACCAAATGTAACTTTCCCCTACCTTCCTAGCCCCTCTCACAGTCTATCTTAGCACTTCCAAAAATACTATGATCTTAACTTTTAGAAGCATTCCTCATCTTTTAAAGTGAGTGGCTTCTCAGGAAAAAATGGCTGGTGGTCCAGAGTAGAATTTCAGTGACTACAAGAGTAGGAGACAATGTGATCTGAAAACAATCAGTTTATCTTTGAAAATTCTATCACCATTTTCTTGACATAAACTTACTTGGGATTATGGGGTTTATAAAATCTTCCAGGTATTCTAATTTAGAATGAAAAGACATGAAAGTCCCACAGACAACACATGATTCTTCATCTCCCTAGCAATTTCATTTGCCTTGAATGAAGCTATAAAACATGAGGTCCATTGAAAGGCCTGCAAGCAGTCCAAATAAATATTGAAGAGTCCATATCCACAAAGCTTATAGACTTTATGCATAGAAGTGTGCTTTGCCCATACTCCATTTACTCTCACGTTACACACAATTATATCTAGTTTTCCAGCCCATTACAAATTAGAATCAGCCAGTTAGCATGAAGAGAGGAGCTGCCAAGGGAGACTCAGAAATGTTATCAATTGGAGACACATAACTTAAAATTCACAGTTCTGGTGCACTAAGGATTGGGCAAAAAGTTCTTTACCCTTCCATACCCATGAGAGCTCACTGTGTTACAACCCAGTGCAATCACTGATGTTCAGGACGAGAAGTCGGAGTTGTCAAGGGGATGCATTATGTGTAGAGAATCTCTCTGTAGGAAGGCAGAGACTGTGTAATGTGTTTCAGAAGATTTTCATCCAAAATGATTTCCATTTTAAAAGGTAGTGCTCAGCAGTATTGAAAGCATGATGATTGGAATTACTTCCCAACTGATCACCTTTCTTCTCTGCCTCTCCCCTGTCCCCAATGCCTTACTTCCACAAGTCATCTTTTTACTTTTAGAATAATTTTCCTAAAGCAGTTGTTTTGATCAAATTACTTCCATGTTCATGAATCTGCAACAGATCTGCTTAGCCTACCACTAAATAAAATACTGAACTTATTCACAAAAGACCTTCTATAAAGTAGCGCTAATCTATTCTTTCATTGTTATTTACATGGAATTTAAATACACTATTCCTTGGCTTCTTTTTTCCAAAACTCATGGAAAACACTGTCTGCATGCTTTTACTAGTATACATTATCAGAGACCTAGTAAATAAGAAACTCTGGTTAGGGGTATGGCCCAGACACTTGGCTTAATAAAACTTTGAGTTAATCCTGATACACGCTCAAGGATAAAAGCCACTGAGCTGACAATTATAAAATTATAATTCACCTCTTCTGCCTCTGTGATTTATCTTTGATGTTTTCTTTATCTCACTTCCCCTTGCTCCTGTCTCCATCATAAAATTCTAAATATATTTCAAACATATGTGATATCTATTCAATATGTTACTCGATGAGACATAATTCTTCTATAAACCCTTGAGAAACATTTACTTAGAGTTCATTCTACCATTCATAACAGTTAATAATCACTGAAGTCTGTTGTTTGCCAGACACAGGTCCCTGGGGATAAAGGTCCAGGAAGAAACAAGAAATTATATCACTGCATTTCTTGAAGGCAATGGTGATGACACAAAAAACGTCACATCTCTTCATAAACATGAAAATTTGATAAGGTTTTCTGTTAAAATCATGACCAAAGTGAGAATAAAATATAAGAATAGAGAATCAGCAGACAGTTTTAATACACTAAAAGGCATCTTTTTCATTCCTTTGCAGTACTGGGTATTGAATCCAGGATTTTGTGACTTTGTGTATGTCAGGAAAATTATCTGCCTGTGAGCATTGCTACCCTTAAGTAAAAATGCATAGTCACATAAGCATGTCTAGTGGAGTCATGTAAATAGATCTTTTATAAGAATCTCAAACTCCTTGTGAAAGTTTTTCTTTCCTTCCAACCAGCTACTGTCAAATACAAAGATACTAGCCAAATTTATATAGCCAAAGTGTGCCAGACATATTCCTGGTATCTTAGAGAACATCATATCTGAGATCACTAAAAATACATACACAGGTAGCCTATTTCTACATTTCAAAGTCAGCTTTCCTTCCTTAAATCAGAGCTAAATATTGCAAGAATGATTGTATTCTCATTACTGTTTTGACCATCTAGGATCCTAATAGCCTTTCTATCAAATATCAACTGCCCTTTTAAAAATTTCAAGAACACACCAATTGGTTATCCAATATCATATGGTCATCCCTGACCACATACATACATGTAACATTGTACAGAGTAAGCAGGCTATATTTAGTAATATAAGTGTGCATACACATATGTATGCAACAATAATTCGTGAAATCAGAGGCCATTAATTTAAAGAAGAGTGGGAAGATGTATAAGGGGGTGGAAGGAAGAAGGGAAAGAGAGAAATGTTATGATTATATTAATCTCAAAAATAAATTTGTAAAAGTTCCCTACAAAAAGATTAACTTTACGATTATCCAGGAATTTAAGTCTGCTCTGTTACGTTAAACAACTGACTGGTGTCCACCAAAAAAGGCCTGTAGAGTTAGAATGATTTCCTCTAGAAAATTTAATAAACTACAGTCTCTGTTTTTCCAGATAAGCCTCATGACACATAGCTCTGAGACCTCTGAGCGCTGACTTATTAATGCCTCCAGAGCATAAGGAAGTTTGCTTCCAGTTCTCAAGAAGATTCCTTCAGAAGGGATTGAAATCACAAAGATAAAATCTCCTACCACTTAGTCTGCTCAGATTCTTTTAGTCAGTTGTCCTTGAGGCAACTATAGACAAGGATTAACTGACAGAGTGAGCCACTACTCTAACCAAAGGTTCTGTAACAAAGAGTTATAGAGGGAAAGTAACTTTGTCCCAAGAGCAAAGGTATCACGTGGTTCTTGGAAAAGGCACTAGAGCAACAATCCAAAAAGAATTAAATTATGGAATACCACTAAACAATAAAATAGAAAAAAAACATATGATCCTCTCTATGGATGCACCAAAAAAGCATTTGACAAATTTCTTTTTTTTCCTCTTTTTTTTTTTTTTACTTTTATTGATTCTTTGTGGATTTCACATCATTCATTCTTATGCCATTATCTCACTATCTCCTCGAATTCCCCTCTGTAACCTCCCCCTAAAACAGAAGCAAATTTAAAAGAAAAAAAAAAACCAAAACAAAGAACAAAACAGAAATAAAAACAAAAAGAGAGAGAGAGAAGAATCTTGTCATGGAAGCTATAGTACGGCCCAGTGAGTCACACAGTTTACTCTTTAATCCATACATCTTTACTTGCAAGTGTTCATTGCTATTAATCATTGGTCTGGCTCAAGAACTCTGGTTTCTTCTACACTACCAGTAATGGGATCTTGCTAGGCCTCCTCTTGGATATCCTGTTTTTGTTCTGTGTCATGGACATCCTGCTATTTTGGCTTTGTAGATTTGTCCCCATCACATGCTCCGACAATTTGTAGATTCGGTGGATGGTGGAGTGGGCCAACTCATAGTATCGTTCTGGGCCGGGGTGGTAGCTGGATTGGTCAGCTCCGTAGTCTTCCCTCATCTTCGATACCCAGGTGAGCTCGCCAGCACTGACCTGGCTAGCTCACCCAATGCAGCATACAGCAAGGAACTGAGCCAGTTCTCCTACCCTCATATCCAGTTCCTTCTCACTTATAATGCCAAGGTCAGCTCTACTATTTTCCCCAGGCAAGGTGCAGGGCCTTCTCTCCCTATTGCTTTAGGAGGCATTTGAGAGTGTGGCAAGGATCAGCTCTCCTGCTCTTCCCCTGCTCTCCTCCTGCTCTCCTCCTGCTCTCCTCCTGCTCTCCTCCTGCTCTCCTCCTGCTCTCCTCCTGCTCTCCTCCTGCTCTCCTCCTGCTCTCCTCCTGCTCTCCTCCTGCTCCTGCTCTCCTGCTCTCCTGCTCTCCTGCTCTCCTGCTCTCCTGCTCTCCTGCTCTCCTGCTCTCCTGCTCTCCTGCTCTCCTGCTCTCCTGCTCTCCTGCTCTCCTGCTCTCCTGCTCTCCTGCTTTCCTGCCCTCAGAGATGACTCACCTGCATCCCCAACAACAGGTTCAGCTCTAGTGTGCTGCCCAGACAGGAAACAGAGGTTGTTTTCCCTTGCTCTGCAGCCAGTGGGGGTCAGGGCTGGCTCCCCTACTCTTGTGATCCCAGGCCCAGCTCTCTCACATGGACAAAATTCTTAAAAGTCACCATATAAATACAAGCAATTCTCTTACATTAATAAAACTTATCAGCAAAGAACCTACAACTATACAGCCACCATTCTATTGTTTTGAGTGGTCTTTTTTTTCAGTAGGGTTTCATATTCTTCAGTCTGGCTACAAGTTTATTACATAGTTGAAAATAACCTTCAATTTATGATGCCCCTGCCTCCATCTCACAAGTACCAAGATTAGGGATATCCACCAGCACACCTGATTTTAGATTCTGAACTTTTTGTTGGCTTCAGCACAATTGCATTTAAGTCTTTACCATAGATGTTCCTTCTTGTTGTTCCCAAAGTTACTTCCTCACTGACTTTAAGAAATTGTAAAGTTTTCAATTTTAAAGATTTCAGTCCTTCTCAGTTTTTGAAAAAGGACGGAAATCACCATTTAATGGGCTTGTGCTCTCTCTGAGCCTCATCCTCACCAGCTACAACTTGAGGGTATATAGCTGAGACTTTCAACTGTCCAACTCACTAACATTCTTGTGTTTACACACAGGGGTGGGCCTAGGCCCTATCCCAAAGGATACAATAGACACTGATGACACCCTATGGAAGGACTCATCATCCGGGGGGAGCAGAAAGGATATGTGATAGATAGGGTTTTAGTTGGGGGGGTAGTAGGGGAGGACGGGTGGGAGAACAGAACTGGGATTGTCAAGTAAATGAATCCTGTTTCTAATTCAAATAAAAAAGTTGAAAAAAATTCTTGTGTTTAGCCTTAGTTATGAAATATGGGGAATGGACTGCTAGGCTATACTCACTGTGGCATATGAGCAGCTGCCCATCTTAGAGTTATGCCCAGTGTTAAAAGTGCAGCAAGTTTTTTAAGGGCCTCCTGCTTCCTGTGGTTTCTCTAAGCAACAACAAATACACCTCTCTGGACTAGTAAGTTGAAAAGTGGAAGGATCAAGGAATCACTCAAAGTAATTAGTTTAATAATGCTATAGTATTATACAATAGGTTCCTTCTGGATCACTTTTCATACACAAGTTAGATAAAGTTTCTATCATTTTATATTATCTGATTTACACGCATTAATCATCTACTTTACTCATGATCCTTATTATCATAGTATCTGATATTCACATGATCACTTTTTAAATACTAGATATTTGATATGGTTTTCTAACTTCTTTCTGTACTTGTTTGTATTTTATATTATTCATAAGTAAAATTTAAAATCTGTATCAAAATATTTCCAAGTCATCAGTATAAGATTCTTAAAGTCAGTGAGGAAGTGACTTTGGGAGGTATCTAGTATCATTTCATTTTGTTTATAAGAAAATGAAACCGAAATACCTCAGTCTTCCTTCCCTCCCACTCCCCCCCCCCGTCCCCTGCCGCTGGCCTGACCCCTACCTAGGTGAGTATACCATCTGCTCCTGCCCTACTCCTACCCAACAACCCATTCACCCCTGATCTCTCTGGGCCTGGGCCTGGGCCTGCTTAGAGTGGACCCACTCAGGCAGGGAGGAGCTCCCTGAGTCTGGAAACACCTCACTTTTCCTTCCCCCTCTACCACCGGGCCCACCCCTACCAAGTGAGCAGACTACCAGGAGATGCAAGACCATCCAGATCTGCAGACATTGAAGTCTTGGCCCACACACACCACCAGGTAACAAGAGGAGATAGAGACCCCACCTGCATCCACTGGAAGAAGAGATGGGAAGAAGACAGAATAAGAACACAATCAACAACAGAAAGGCCAACATGACACGACCAGAATCTAGGGACTCCACACCAGCAAGATCTAAAAAGCCCAACACAAAGGGTGAAGAAGAGATGGACCATGGAGGGCCCTACCCTGCCTGGGGAGTGGAGGGTGGATGGGGTGGGCAGTAGGTCGGGGTGTGGTAGGAGGGGTCTGGGTGAGGGGAGGGAGAGGGAGAAGGGAATGACATGTGAAACAAGCTTGTTCCTTATTTGAACTAATAAAAAAAAAGAAACAAAAAAGAAATGGACCTCAAAAATTATCTTAGGAAGAAGATAGAGAACTTTAAAGGGGAAACAAGAAAATCCTTTAAATAGAAGAAAAAACAAACAAAAATTACATGAAATGAAGGACAAACAAAAAAATTCAACAAATAAGCAAATATCTTAAAAAATCTAAAGAAAGCCAAGAAAAAACAACCAAGCAAGTGAAGGAAGCACTCGAAACAGTTCAAGCCATGAAAGCTGAAATAGACACAATAAAGAAAACACAGAATGGGGGGGATGCTGGAAACAGAAAGTCTGGATAAATGATCAGGAATTAAAGATGTGAGTATAACCAATAGAATTCAAGAGATGGAAGAGAGGATCTCAGTTGTTGAAGACTCTCTAAAGGATATACAATAATTGACAAAGAAAATCTCAAGTCCAACAAATCCCTAACACAAAATATCTAGGAAATATGGGACACCCTGAAAAGGCTGAACCTAAGAATAATAGGCATAGAGGAAGGTGAAGAAATACAGCTCAAAAATACAGAAAACATATTCAACAAAATCATAGAAGAAAACTTCCCCAACCTACAGAAGGATATGCCTATGAAAGTACAAGAAGCTTACAGAACATCAAACAAACTGGACCACAAAAAGAAGTCCCCTTGACACATCATAATCAAAAAACCAAATCTACAGTATCAAGAGAAAATATTAAGAGCAGCAAAGGAAAAAGGCCAAGTAACATACAAAGGCAGACCTATCAGAATCACACCCTACCTCTCAATGGAAACTTTGAAGGCCAGAAGGTCCTGGATAGATATCCTACAAACACTAAGGGAACATGGATGCAAACCCAGACTACAGTACCTGCAAAACTTTGAATTATTATACATGGAGAAAACAATATATTTCATGACAAAACCAGACTTAAAACAATACATAACCACAAATCCAGCACTATACAAAGTTCTGGAAGGGAAACTCCAGCCAAATGAAGATAACTACACTCACAAAAACATTGGCAATAAATAAAAAACTTTCATTGCCTATGTTTAGACTCAGGAATCTCTTTTGGAAAAGAAAATAGTGCAATAGATGGGATGAGTAATAGGTTGATTATTGTATCTACTTGTGAACTATTTTAGCAACTGTTAGTTATAGACAATTTACATTGATATAGATCCTTGTATGTTGATACATATGTAAAATTATTTTGGCATTCCTGTCTAATATAAATTGTATATTGATTCAAAAAATAAATAAAAAACATAGGCAATAGAAACAGGAGGGTGAAATCCTGACACAATGACACCACCAACAATAAATCCAAAACAAACAATAACCAACAATCAATGGACATTAATATCCCTCAATGTCAATGGTCTTAAACGGCCTATAAAAAGATACAGGCTAACAGAATGGATACGAAGACAGAATCCATCCTGCTGCTGCATACAAGAAATACACCTCAACTTCAAAGACAGGCGTTACCTCAGAGAAAGGGTTGGGAAATATTTTCCAATCAAATGGACCCAAGAAACAAGCTGGTGTAGCAATCATAATATCTAACAAATTCAGCTTCAAATGAAAATCAATCAAAAGAGATGAAGAAGAGCATTTAATATTCATCCAGGAAAAGTCCATCAAGATGAAGTCTCAAACCAGAAGATCTATGCCCCAAATAGTAAGGCACCCACATTTGTATTGTAAAAGAAACATTACTAAAGCTCAAACCACACAGAAAACCACACACATTTATAGTAGGAGAATTCAACACCCCTCTTTCAACACTAGACAGTAGCACCAGACAGAAACTTAACAAAGAAACAAAGGATCTAACAGAAGTTATGACCCAACAGGGTTTAACAGATATCTATAGAACAATACATCCAAACACAAAAGAATATCCCTTATTTGCAGCGCCACATGGAACCTTCACTAAAATTGACCACATACTTGGCAACAAAGGAAACCTCCACAGATAGAAAAGAATTGAAATGCCCCCTGTATCTTATGATATCACCATGCTTTAAAGTTAGAATTCAACAGCAATACAAATTTCAGGAAACATACAAACTCATGGAAATTGAATTACACACAATTGCACCATTCCTAGGTTGAGGAAGAAATAAAAAAGAAATTAAAGACTTCCTAGAATTTCATGAGAATGTAGACACAACATACCCAAACTTATGGGACACTCTGAAAGCAGCGCTAAGAGGAAAGTTCATAGCACTAAGTGGCCACATGAAGAAACAGGAGAATAATCACACTAGAGATTTGACAAAACAACTGAAAGACACCAGGAAATAATCAAAATGATGGCTGAAATTAATAAAGTAGAAACTAGGAAATCATTACAAAGAATCAATGAAACAAAGAGTTGGTTCTTTGAAAAGATTAACAAGATAGACAAAACTACCCAAACTAACAAAAAAGCAGAGAGAGAGCATGCTAATTAACAAAATCAGAAACGAAAAGGGGGATATAACAACACATTGAGGAAATCCAGAGAATCATCAGGTCATACTTTGAAAACTTGTACCCCACAAAATTCGAAAGTCTAAAGGAAATGGAAAATTTTCTCGGTAGATATCACTAACCAAAATTAAACCAAGAAGAGATAAGCAATTTGAATTGACCTATAACCCCTAATCAAATAGAAGCAGACATCAAAAGCCTCCCAACCAGAAAAAGCCCAGGGCCAGATGGCTTCACTGCAGAATTCTACCAGAAATTCAAACAAGAGCTAATACCAGTACTCCTCACATTGTTCCACACAATAGAAGCAGAAGGGTCATTGCCAAACTCTTTTTACCAGGCTTCAATAACCTTGATACCCAAGCCACACAAAGACACAACTATAAAAGAGAACTACAGAGCAATATCCCTCATGAACACTGATACAAAAATTACTCAACAAAATATTGGCGAATCAATTCCAAGAACACATCAGAAAAATCATCCACTATGATAAAGTAGGCTTCATCCCAGGGATGCAAGGATGGTTCAACAAACGGAAATCCATCAGTGTAATCCACCATATAAACAAAATGAAAAAGAAAAAACACATGATCATCTCACTAGATGCTGAAAAAGGCTTTGACAAAATCCAACATCCATTCATGATAAAGATCTTGGAGAGAACAGGAATAACAGGAACATATCTAAACATGATAAATGCAATATACACCAAACCAATAGCCAACATAAAACTAAATGGAGAGAAACTCAAAGTGTTTCCTCTAAAATCAGGAACATGACAAGGCTGTCCACTCTCTCCATATCTCTTCAATATTGTACTTGAAGTTCTATCTGGAGCAATAAGACGAGAAAAGGAGATCATATGACAGTCTACATATGTGATCTGAAAAACTCTACCAGGGAACTACTACAGCTGATAAACACCTTCCGCAAAGTATCAGGATACAAAATTAACTAAAAAAAAAATTAACCCTACTATATACAGATGATAAATGCAATGAGAAACAAATCAGAGAAACGTCACCCTTCACAATATCCACAAGCAACATAAAATATATAGTGTTAACACTAACCAAAAAAAGTGAAAGACCTGTACAGTAAGAACTTTGAGTCTCTAAAGAAAGAAATTGAAGAGGATTCCCAAAAATGAAAAGATCTCCCACGCTCTTGGATAGGCAGAATCAACATAGTAAAAATGGCAATCTTGCCAAAATCTACAGAGTCAAGGCAATCCCCATCAAAATCCCCACATAGATCTTCACAGACCTTGAAAGAACAATACTCCACTTTACATGGAAAAATAAAAAACCCAGGATAGCCAAAACAACTCTGTACAATAAAGGATCTTCTGGAGGCATCACCATCCCTGACTTCAAACTATTACAGAGCCATAGTTCTGAAAACAGCTTGGTATTAGCACAAAAATAGACAGATAGACCAATGAAATCAAACTGAAAACCCTGATATTAACCCACACATGTATGAACAACTGATTTTTGACAAAGAAGCTAAATCTATACAATAAAAAGAAAGCATCTTCAACAAATGGTGCCAGTACAACTGGATACGGACATGCAGACGATTGCCGATAGATCCATATCTGTCACGATGCACAAAACTTAAGTCCAAATGGGTCAAAGATCTCACCATAAACCCAGCCACACTGAATTTTCTAGAAGAGAAAGTGGGAGATACCCTTGAAGGAATTGGTACAGGAGAATACTTCCTGAACATTACACCAGTTGCACAGACACTGAGATATACAATTAATAAATGGGACCTCATGAAACTGAGAAGCTTCTGCAAAGCAAAGGACATAGTAAGACAAAAAGACAGCCCACAGAATGGGAAAAGATCTTCACCAACCCCACATCTGATAGAGGGCTGATTTCTAAAATATACAATAAACTCAAGAAGCTAGTGACCAAAACACCAAACAATGAAATTAAAAAGTGGGGTGCAGAACTAAATAGAGAATTCTCAACAGAGGAATCTGAAATGGCTGAAAGACACTTAAGAAAGTGCTCAAAATCCTTGGCTATCAGAGAAATGCAACTCAAAACAATTCTGAGATACCATTTTACACTGGCCAGAATGGCTAAAATCAAAAACACCAATGACAGTTTATGCTGGAGAGGATGTTGAGAAAGGGGAACACTTCTCCACTGTTTGTGGGAGTGCCAACTTGTACAGCCACTTTGGAAATCAGTATGGAGACTCCTCAAGAATATGGGAATGAGTCTACCACAAGATCCAGCAATTCCACTCCTAGGCATATACCCAAAAGATGCACATTCATCCAACAAGGACATATGTTCAACCATGTTCATAGCAGCATTATTTGTAATAGCCAGAAACTGGAAGCAGCCTAGATGCCCCTCAACTGAAGAATGGATAGAGAAAATGTGGTACATTTACACAATGGAGTACTACTCAGCAGAAAAAAACAATGGAATCTTGAAATTTTCAGGAAAATGCATGGATCTCGAAGAAACCATTCTGAGTGAGGTAACCAATCACAAAAAGACAAACATGATATGTACTCACTCATATGTGGATTTTAGACATAGAGTAAGGGATTACCATCCTACAATCCACACTGCCATAGAAACTAGTAAACAAGGAAGACCCTAAAAGAGACAAACTTTGTCCCTTGGAGAAAGGGAAAGGGTCATCATCCCCTGAGCAAATTGAGAACATGGGAAGAGGGGAGAGGAAGCTACGAGAGTGAGAAGGGATGAAAAGGAAGGATGCAGAGGTCATGAGGAAGCAGAAAGGTTGAGTCAGGTGTAGATTAGAAGAAAGGATATATGATAGGTAGGATTTTAGTTGGGGGTGGTAGGGGAGGAAGGGAGGGAGAAGGGAATTGGAATTGTCATGTAATTCAATCTTGTTTGTAATTAAAATATATAAAAAATAAAAAAACAGCATTTCCTCTCTTAGGCATAAACCCAAATAATGCACATCCATACAACAAGGACATATGTTCAACCATGTTCATAGCAGCACTGTTTTTAATAGCCAGAACCTGGAAGCAACCTAGATGCCCCTCAACTGAAGAATGGATAGAGAAAATGTGGTACATTTATACAATGGAGTACTCCTCAGCTGAAAAAAGCAATGGAATCTTGAAATTCACAGACAAATGGATGGAACTAGAAGAAACCATCCTGAGTGAGGTAACCCAGTTATAAAAAGACAAACATGGTATGTACTCACTCATATATGAATTTTAGACATAGAGCAAAGAATTACGAGCCTACAATCCTCATCACCAAAGGAACTAGGAAACAAGAAGGACTCTCAGAGAAAAATGCATGGACCCAGGGGAATGGAAAGGGGCAGGATCTCCTGAGCTAATTGTGAGCATGAGGGTAGGGAAGAGGGAGCTGCCAGAGGAAGAGGAGGAGAGGAAGGAAGAAGAGGAAATGGAGGATAAGAAATGTTGACTTGGGGGAAGAATAGAGGGGAACAGGATGAGAGGTACCATGTCAGAGGGAGCCATTATAAGACCGAGGAGAGATTTGGGACTAGGGAGATTTCCAGAGATCTACAAGGATGACATTAACTGACAATCCAGACAATGATGGAGAGGATAGCCTAAATGCCCTTCCCCTATATTGAGACTGATGACTACTTTTTATGCCATCCTAGAGCCCTCATCCAGTGGCTGATGGAAGCAGAGGCAGACACCCACAGACATACACTGAACTGAACTCTGGAACCCAGTGGCAGAGAGGGAGGAATGAAGATCAAAGGGGTCAGTACCAGGCTGGTGAAACCCACAGAATCAGCTGGCCTGAACAAGGGGGAGCACATGGACCACAGACGCTGTCTGGGAGGCCAGAATGAGACTGATCCTGACCCCTGAATATGGATGCCAATGATGAGGTCTCCAAACTCTATGGGTCCCCTTGTAGTGGATCAGCATTTTTCCCTGGTGTAAGAAGGGACTTTGAGAGCCCATCCCACGTGAAGGGATGCACTTTCGGCCTGGACACATGGGAGAGGGCCTAGTCCCAGCCAAGGATGATGTAGTGGACTTTGGGGAGCCCCCATTGAGGGCCCTACCTCCCTGGGAAGTGGATGGTGGATGGAGTGGGGGGTAGGTGGGGGTTTGCGGGAGAGTTGGGGGGAAAGGAGGGAGAAGGAGAAGGGATTGACATGTGAAGCAAGCTTGTTCCTAATTTGAACTAATAAAAAAAAAGAAAATGAAAGCCTAATCAGATAAGCCACCAGGTAAAGATTACACAATGAGGCAAAGCAAAGCTACATTCTAACCAGTTTTCCTACCCTCCATTCCAGATTAATTCTATCACATTCCATTGATGAAGCAATACCCAGGTATATTTTACAAAGAAAAGGCACTACCACCTCCCTCAACCTGCCAATGTCCTTTTTACTATATCTGTTTTAAAATGTTCTGATTTCTGTTGGCTTCCATTTAATGCAATTTTAGTCTTCATCAGGAATCCCCCTTTTTTTTAAACATGAGAATTAAGGGAGAGATTTTTAAGGGAAGGAGAAGAAAAGAGAAGGAAATGAAAAACATATGGCATGAAAGCAGAGAGGTGGAATATTTGTAGGGAAGAGGGACAAGCAAAAGGGGCCAACAGAAATAATGAGGCAGGGACGTGGGAGAAGGGGATAAATGAGAACAAAGGATGTCATACACATATGAACATGTCATAATGAAGCCCATTATTTATATGTGACTTTTAAGCAAAAATAATTCAAAGTTTAAAAGGTCTCCTTTTTAACTAATTTGCTTTTTGCATTCAAATTGTAACTTGAGAGATTAAGAAAGTAACATCTCTCAGGAAATAAAGAAAAATATTTTACATATAAATATCTAGAACTAGAAAACCTATATAACACATCAAATTGGCCATTATGAATTTGGTTTCAATTAATACAATACTTCATGCTTTAGAAAGAACTTCCAAGGGTTGACACTACAGCTTAGTGGTAATGTGCTTTCCTTAAATTCCAAGGCTCTGGGTCCATTCCTCAGTGTCCAAAAAATAAAGCCCTTTTATCTGAATTGTCTCTGGGATCCTTTCCAATCCTGAGATGTGTAGGAATTGCTATTGTCCCATAATTGAATTAGCTGGACATTAATGAGGCAGATATGTCTTCTTATACCTAACTCTGTTTTTGTCATTTTTAAGTCATTTATTTATTTGTTAATTCTAGAAGAGTCTCGAAACAGTATGTAAGTAGGCCCTACAAAATTAAATCTGGGTCTATCCTGGTAACTTGTATTTTACAGCAAGAAATTGTGGCTTGATGAAATTAACTTTAGTGCAACATCAGAATTTTCCAATGCTTTATAAAGCGTAATTCAATTCCACATAGTTGATAATTTTATCAGGATGATTTTATTATAATATTCTGAAATATTCATTTGACATTTTTAGATACAAAGATGCATCAAGTGCAAATAGTACCTTACATACACACATTTATGTGAACACATATGTGCATACAATGCCTTCACCAAACATAGAGACCTAGAGAAGTGCTACCACAGCACAGGCACATTACAGATAGCTGCTGGAGGTGATGGGAGCAAACTTGACCTCTGAAAAAGGCCAGAATCATGCAAGAGGCAAAAGTTTCCTACTGCTACTTAGAGAAAGTTACCTGATTTACTCCAAAAGATTTATGATATTGTGAGAAGAGAGTGACACCAAATAGAGCAGTATGACCAAGAAACATGAAGCCAGGTGGGGAAACAACTATCTCACAGGATGCTGTGTGGGAAGTCATAGTGGACAAAGACTATAAAGGATGGTGCATACCACAACAAAGGCTGGCATCACCTGTCCTTGCCATTACATAAGCTTGCTAACCTAAATGATGATTTGGGGGAAAGAAGGAGCAGAAGAATCTAAATACAAACTAAGATTTGAAATACATGGCTTGAAAGCAACCAGGATTGAGTTTTGTGCCATTTAGGAGACTTAATACTTAAGAAGCTACACTTACTCATAGAAACAGTGAACTAACTTACACAACCCTGTTTTATCGGTTATAGCATTTGTACCTTCTCTATTTTTAAAAAATTATTTTACTAGAAGATAAAAAAAAACAAATTAGTTAGTAGAAGTAGGAAAGGCTTCTATTTAGAATCAGAACCTCCATCTTCAAGTCCCAGATCTACCACTTACTAACCTTGGGAAAATTAGAAATATTTTTGTTCTCAAAATTTTGCTACTTTATTCATTCACTTGTTTCGTTTCTTTTGTAGTACACAGAGAAGGATTAACCTAGAGCCTTCTCACATTCTAAGCAAGTGCTTTACTATTGAGCTACATCCCCAGATACCTTTTACTTTTTCACTTAATTTTTGTTTTAAAAAGAGTCTCACTAAGTTGTCCAGGCTGGTCACGAACTCACTATGTAGCCCAGTCAGGCACATCTGCAGTTCATTTGCCTCAGCCTCTCAAATAGCTAGGATGGCAGTAGTCCTCTACATCTGAATTGGCTTGACCAAATAATTTATGTCTGTGAAATATAAGTTTTCTCATCCAGAAGATAGGTTCACTGTCTTGTCTTCTCCCTAATTCCTCTATAAAATTTTTAGGGGAAAATATTTTGTGAAATGTGAAGCTCTTTATAAATATTAGGTCTAAGCAGTGATCACGTTTATTTTCATTCATTTTATTTTTTTAAATATTTATTTTTTATTATTTTTAGTTATGTGGGAGGGATATCTGTGTGTGGGTATGTGTGGGTATGTGAAGGCAGTTGACCTTGGAGGCCAGAGGTGTTGCATACCCTGGAACTGGAGTTTCAGGCAACTGCTTGGCAGAGCATCAGGAACTGGACTCAGGTCCTCTGGAAGAACAAGATGGGCTCTTAGCTGTTAAAGCACTTCTCTAGCTCCTGTTTTTTTTTTTTTTTTTTTACTTTGTACCCTATTTTTCTTCTTTCCCAATATAATACTTTACTGATTTCACTTAATTCACCGTCATCACATTCACTCCCATATCTCCCATGTCCACACGCCCTCCCTTGGCCCCTCCCACAAAAAAAGAAAAGAAGAAAAATACCAAAAAGAAAACTGAGTTCTTTCCCATCCCAATCCCTGCCAGAAACTATCAACTGTGAAGAGCTACACTTCAAGATTGCTATCACAATTTTTAGGAGTTCTTTTAGATTATGCTGGAAAGGATGTGGAGAAAGGGGAACACTCCTCCACTGCTGGTGGGAGTGCCAACTTGTACAGCCACTTTGGAAATCAGTATGGGACTCCTCAGGAAAACAGGAGTCAGTCTACCACAAGAACCAGCAATTCCACTCTTAGGCATATACCCAAAAGATGCACATTCATACAACAAGGACACTGTTCAACGATGGTCATAGCAGCATTATTTGTAATAGCCAGAAACTGGAAGCAGCCTAAATGACCCTCAACTGAAGAATGGATAGAGAAAATGTGGCACATATACACAATGGAGTACTACTCAGAGGAAAAATAAAACAATGGAATCTTGAAATTCACAGGCAAATGGATGGAACTAGAAGAAACAATCCTGAGTGAGGTAACCCAGTCACAAAAAGTCAAACATGATATGTACTAACTCATATATGGATTTTGGACATAGAGCAAAAGAGTGCCAGCCTACAATCCACAAATACAGAAAAGCTAGGAAACAAAGAGGACCCTAAGAGAGACATGCATGGTCACCTGGATGAGGAGAAGGAGACAGGATCTCCTGAGAGGATTGGGAGCATGGAGGAGGGGAGTAGGAACTGGGAGAAAGAGAGGGGGACAGGAGGAGGGAGAGGAGGACATGGGGGAGTAGGAAAGTTGAGTCTGGGGAAGAATAGAAGAGAGGGAGCCATTATAGGTTTGAGGAGAGTTCTGGCACTAGGGAGATTTCCAGAGATCTACAAGGATGACACCAACTGGCAATCTAAGCAATAGTGGAGAGGCTACCTTAAATGCCCTTCCCCAATAATGAGATAGATGACTACCTTATATGCCATCCTAGAGCCTTCATCCAGTAGCTGATGGAAGCAGAGGCAAACACCTACAGCTAAACACTGAACTGAACTCCTGGGATTCAGTTGCAAAGAGGGAGGAAACCCACAAAATCAGCTGACCTGAACAAGGGGAAGCTCATGGACCCCAGACTTATAGCTGGAAAACCAGCATAGGACCGACCCAGAATTCTGATCATGGGTGTCAGTTAGGAGGGCTGGAAAGTCTATGGGGCCTCTGGAAGTGGATCACTATTTATCCCTGGTATATGAATGGACTGTGAGAGCCCATTCCACATGGAGGGATGCTCTCTCTAATTCAGCTCTCTCTCTTTCAGCGTAGACACATCGGGCAGGGCCTAGACTCTGCCCCGGATTATATGAGACTTTGGGGATCCCTCATGGAGGGCCTCACCCTCCCTGGGGAGTAGAGGGGGAGTAGGGTGGGGGATGGTGGGGGCAGGGGAGGAGGGGAGGGAGAGTGAGCTCGGATTGACATGTGAAGCAGGCTTGTTTCGAATTTAAATAAAATTTTTAAAAAAGTTCTCTTCAAATGGCTTCCTGTCTAAACCATTTCAGTTTCGGGCTGGGGTTGGTAAGGAGAGGTTATCTGTGTCTGCAGTCTTCAACACCACTGCAAAAGAAGCTTCACTTCCCTTTACAGTCTGAGACAGCATGGATCATGGACTTCCATATGGTCTCTGGTGGCAGTACAGACCATAGACATCAACACTGTCTTTAGTGGTAACATGGGCCACGGACTTCTACATGGCTCCTTGCCACATATATCTTTCAATATATTATTGTATTACTACCGGAGAATCACCTAACTTGGAAATATATTTGATGCTTTTTGATACAATTGTTAGCTTTCCATTGCTGAGACAAAATTTTCAGTGCTCTTCCTTCACTGATATAATAACCCAGTTTCTTTAAGATTCCAAGGGCTGAAAAGCAGTGGCTTACCAGGAATCCTCTGGTCCTTATTGCCACAATGGGATTGCAGAGACACTCAGCGTTATGTACTGAACAATTACCAGGTTTTGAGCCTCTCCACTGTGTGACAGCCACTGTTGGATTACTCAGATTGCATTGTGTAAGCCAATCTAATAAATCATTTTAAGTGTAGTTATTCTATTTATTCTGCTCCTCTAAAGAGCCATGATTAACAGACTTAACATTATCAAGTCTGTCTGACTCCATACCTCTTTTGCGATTATACTGAGACTACCCTGACAAACGAGTTTCCCTTTGTCAATGTTTTTTTATCCTGATTCATTTCACCAAAAGCCTTTTAGTCATGTATTCATTTCAAATAACATTGAAGAGTTATTTTGAAGTAACAGTAATATATTCTTTCACATTTATAGAGGCTAGCAGTAGGACTTTGCTCCATCCAAAGGCTCTACCAACTGAGCTGCATCCCAGGCCTTGAATATGTATTGTTGATGTGCCAGATACTCACAGACTTGCATCATGAAATCCGGAAAGCTAGGCTTGGGAAGGGAATATTAGTCAACATTCAGATTATTAAGATGAGCCGCAAAGATTTAAAGTGGGCTTCTTGATGTTTGCAACAGCTTCAAGAAGCAGAGGCCAATAATACTGCTAAAGGTCAAGGGCAAATTCCTTTCTACTGTGTTTCTTGACAAAGCCTTTGCCTTTGCTCCATGGACTAAAGGGCAACACAGTATGCTGAATGGAATCATTGCAGAATCCAGATCTGGATAGTCAGACAATTCTTCTCCCACAGATACTTAAGCTTTAATCCACAGAACCCGCATGTGTTCTGCTTTCCATGTGCAGAATTGAGCCATTCCCCAAAGATACACTGGTAAAAGCAAATTTGGATGTATGGCTAGTAGTTCTGCCAAGACAGAATAAATTAAACTAATAGAGAAGTGGGACTCTGACACAGGCCTGTGTGTGTACCTTCCAACTACCAACTGGTTCCCAGTACTGCATTTCCCAGTCTGTCTTGCTGAGCTTGATATTTGGACAGACTTCTAACTAAACATAGAACTACCATATGATACAGGCATAAATTTAAATAAAAAGAAATTCTAAAATGCCAATGGTACCTTTCAGTGCCTTTCCATTTGTTTCCCTTATGTCTTTTGAACCTTCAAAGGACAACTTGTAAGAGTAGTTCTCTCCTTCCACCATGTAGGTCCAGGAGATTGAACACAGGTTGTCAGGCTTGGTAGCAAGTGTCCTTACCCACTAAGCTATCTAACTGGGCCCTGTGAGCCAAATTTTTCAGGAAGTAAAGCTGAAAGAAAGGAGCTGTGCAAGGCATTTGAGATTCTGACTTTGCTACTGTTCACCTCTGAAGTATAGGATAGTGAATGGGCTTGTGCTTCTCATAGATAAATGAAGGATGCTTTCTCCACTATTCCTGCACACTGGCCTTGGTGAAAGAATGAAAGAAGACACAGAAAAGGAAAAGAAAAAACACAAATGCATAATGTATAGGATTGTGTTGGGTCTTCAACCTTTAATGAAAAGCTCATAGAAGTAGCCCATTTGATGGAATAATTGCCTTAAAGAGGGATGGGAAAACTGGTTCATGCTGGGGTTGGCTAGCCTCTCTCACTGATTGCTCCAGAGAGTCAGTTACTGTGGCTCAGTGTACTAATCCTAACAACTACTCACTGCCAGTCTTTGGTGACAAACCTTAGCAAAGAGATGGTATTGATTTGTTTAGATTGCAAGAACAAAGTATAACACAAACTGGCCAGCTTATATAACAAGAATGTCTTGTCTACTAGTTCTGGGGGCTCAATATGCAAAACCAAGGTGTTGTTGTTAAACACTTTCTCTTAGCATGCCCTTGTCTTGACTATGAAGTTGTTTGTAATTTGGGGCATTCATTCTATACAATCTACCATCATCATATGGCATTCTCCCTACATGTGCTCACATAACCACCTTCTTATCAGAATACCAGTCAAGCTGGGTTTGGGTAACATGCTATACTAATACAGCCTTATCTTAGGTATTGATGTTAACAAAAGCATCACTTTCCAAATAAGGTCACATTCTGAAAGACAGAAAGCTAGGACCTCAACATATCTTGTTGGGAAATCACAATTCACTGGTAATAGAGGGTAATTAGGATTGGTTCCAAAAGTCCTAAATGCATCCTGCTAAAATGTCCATCATGTGTTCTATTGGTGGGTCTCAATTAGGCTTAATTTTCAGGCCCTATGTATCCCAAGGACATTCAGTGATGTATGGCATTACTTGTCTAACTTGTAGAGGATTGTTATAGTTAATTTTGATTGTCACTCAAAATTGATAAGATTTAGAATCACTATAGAAAAAACATCTGAGCATATGTATGAGCAATTGTCTAGAGTAGATGAATTAAGGTGGGAAGATCCAACCTAAATGTGGCCATCACCATTCCTTAGGCTGTGGCACTAGACTTAGTTGGAGAGGAGATAAAAAGAGAAAGGGATCTGAGCACCAGTATTCAACTATCTCTGATTCATGACTTCAGATGCAATGTCATCAGCTATCCTCCAAACTCCACACCTAATTCCCCATGCCATGATAGACCCTATCTTCTAACTGAGCCAAAACAACCTCTTGCTTCCTTTAACTGCTCTTGTCTAGTATTTTAGACTAGCAACAAGCAAAATAACCACCACAAGGTTGTTATTGCCATTTAATGGTAGAGAACCAGAGCTGCTGTTAAATATTCTACAGTGCATACAACCCTGAAACAAAGAATTACCCTGCCCAAAATGTCCCTTGTGTTCACATCCAAACCTCTTCTGCCTCCTACACTATCCCATCAGAAGAGTGTCTCTCTCAATCCAACCTGCTCCCAAAGGGCACTCCCTTTCTCCCTTTGAGGGGCCACAGCTAGCCCTTTAACTTTAAGCCTGACTCACTACCTTCCCTTTCAGACATGCCTATTCAAGGCAGGGTGTTCAAACTGATGATTTCAGAGGTTTCTCCCTCTCTACTTACTGCTTGGTCCCTGCTGAGAAACCCATGAAGTTGCAAGGCTACTGGCCTCTCTACATCTAATCCTGAACCTCAACAGCAGCAGGGAAGGTGGCAAATCTCAATAACAGTTGTTGGCAAAGAAGCACAGCAGTGGCCAGACACAATGATGCCACTGCATTCACAAAAGATGCTTATCAAATTTCTCCTTTGTGGTCTGATTTGCAACCAAGGCAATGCTCTCTGCTGTGGATGGGTTCTGAGGACGTGGTGATGCAAAGCTCCATTTTCATTCTTTGCTGATTAGTTTGGATGACTGGCTGGAATCCCTTTTTAATTTAACTTCTGTTATTAATATTGGTAGATTAATCTGATCCATGAGGCGCAATGGGGGGTGAATTTATATGACACAAGAATATAAAGCAGAATATTTCCACAAGTGTGGTTTCATCTCAAGTAAAATGATTTCTGCATTGATTATTCTCTGGTCAGCAAACGGCTGTCTGCTGTCCAGTTTGCTTAATTGCACTAATTAATTAGTGATTAGGTAATATTCAAAAACTATGAAATGCTTAATAATTTAAATCTTTTGGCTAGGAAAAATGTGATTTCTATCTCCTCATAGTCTTTAGATTTCTATTGTTGTCTTCAATTGTGAATTTTTTTTAGTCAAATAGCTATGCTTTCAGATTTAGTGCTTGATCGAACAATTCTTCCTTGGTGACATTAAACATTTAAGGAAGTTGGCATTTAAATCCAGAAGAAATTTGTAGTCTCAAGATGTATCATTGTGCATTTTACCCTCTCACTGGAGAATTGGAAGGAGATTCTTGTCACCATCTTATTTTCTGGTCAACTGAACAACTGTGGGTAGGCATTTGCCTTGGTTAAATATCAAGGGGCTAACAGACATAGCTTAACAAGACTTTCAGCCACTTGCGCACTTTGACAGGAGCAAAATATTTTTCCTCAGCAGCCTCTATTTTTAGTGACCTTGCTGGAGGAAATGGCTTGTCATAAGGCTGGGTCTTATCATTAGAGCCCAGCTCTGGTTCCATTGCCTCCAACTAGGTACCTACCCCTAAAGGATCCACAACCTTCAAAAAGAGAGCCACCAGTCACCAGTTGGGGAACAGGTATGCAAACCCATGAAATGGTGGGGAACATTTCAATTTCAAATCCTAATACAGCTCAAGTGCTAAGCTCATGGCTCCTCTCTCATGATTTCCTCTTCCTAAGATAACCACTCTGCTGAACTGGCATGTTGAATGCTATTATTCTAGTTCTATGTGTATGCACCATAGACAATATATAGTACTGCTCTAGGTAATTGTAATTATAGCTGGGATAAAATTGACCACGTCTACAGGTCTATGCTAGGGAAACCTTCACTCTTGTGCACAAGAATATATGAACATTACAGAACAGTACTTTTAGTACTATTTAAAATACACTACAAATTATTGACTATTAACAGTAGAGCAAGTGAATAAAAGTGTGGTTTGTTTGTATCAGAGAACAGCATATAGATGTTAAGATAAACGGAATAGACCTCCATGTACCAACATTAACCCATCCAAAATGCAGTGTTGCATAAGTAAAACAAGTTGAACAAAAATATGTGTGCAACTGAATGAATGTTTAAATGATGTAAATATAGAACCTATCTAACATCAATAGGCCAAGTTTGTATAAATCTAGTTGAAAATTATGAAATGAATGTAAAGAGAAGCTTTAAAAATATGTGTACAGGGTACTTCCAGTCTGGCTCGCCGGCAGTAGCTTGCTTCTTGCATGGGTGCTTCTGGAAAGGCTACGGGGCTCCATCAGCCGTGGAACCCTCGGGGACCCAGCGAAGTGACAGGCGCAGACGCGGTGGGACCTGACCCTCAGCTGGCAGTCATCATGGGCTTCACAGGGTTCGGGAAGAAAGCCGGCACATTTGACTTGGAGGCCATGTTTGAGCAAACTCGAAGGACAGCTGTGGAAAGAAGCTGGAAAACACTAGCGGAACCAGTATTTGGAAGTCTGGGCTAGAGTGGCTGTCACCATTGCTTGTTGACCCAGACAGTATAGAACATTGTGACAGACACTGAATGTGGCTGCTGGTGGTAATTCCCTGCTTTAATGATCTGTAGGGGATACTTACTGAAGCTTTATTTCCAGCCTGGCTTGGTAGCAGATGGCTGGCATTTCTAGGGACCACCTCCGGGTCTTCAGAGGACATTGGTGCTGTGCTTTCTGTGAATATAACTCAGATCTGTCTTACACTGGAAGATGGTCTGGAGTCTGGGAACAAATGGATTTAAGTAAGTGCTGTGATAGTACTTGTCATGTTAATTTGTTTCATGTTGTTTGTTTCTTGTCTTGTTTTTGTTTATAGTTTTGAGACAAGTTCTTGAACTCCCTGTATAGACCAAGCTGGCCTTGACTTCTTCCAGTGTATCTACCTCAGGCTCCTGAATGCTGAGATTATAGGAACAAGCCACTGATATCTTGATCATACTCCAAATTCAATTTTAATGACAGAGGAGATATGTGGGATATTACTGTGTTACCCTGAGCAGGCCAAGTTATCCTTCTATCTCAGCCTCCTGAGTAGCACATATTGCAGGAGTGTACCACTGTGTATAGTAGTTGGTTTTGGTTTTAAAATGATGAATTGTGGGGCTGGAAAGTGGCTCTGTGATTAAGAGCACTAGCTGTTCTTCCAAGGCACTTGGGTGGAATTCCCAGCACCTACTTGATGGCTCACAACTCTGAACTCTAGTATCTGGGATATGATGCTCTCTTCTGGCATCTGTGGAGACTGCACATATACTGTACCCAGACATACATGCAAGCAAAATGTACATACATATAAAATAATAAAGAAAATGTTGAAAAATTAAAAAACATATGTGTGCAGTGGCCAGTCTGGATTTCATAATAAGACCCTGTCTCAAAAAAATACTATTCAGCATATTTTTTCTTTTTTTAAAAATTACTCTTCATGTCTTTCACATCATGCATTTCCATCCCATTAATTTCCCCATCCCTTTGCATCCACCCTCTGCTCTTGCAACCCCCCCCAAATAAATTTAAGATGAAAAAAGAAAAGAGAAAAAAGAAAGAAAAAAATCAACCTTGTCATGGAAGCTGTAGTACGACATGTGGAGTCACACAGTAAACCCTTTTATCCATATATGTTTACATGCAAGGGTTCATTGCAAAGAGTCCTTGGTCTGGTTTGAGGAATCTGGTTTCTGCTACACTATCAATGCTGGGCCCTGACTGGAAGTCCTGTTGTTTATCCTGCCATTACCTTCTGTTGTGGAGCCTGGAGCTTTGGGTCTGCATTAACAGATATCCTTTTTTTTGCCTTCTTCTTTTTAATTTGAATTAGAAACAAGATTGTTTTACATGTCAATCCCAGTTCCTTCTCCCTCTCTTCCTCCCCTACCACCCCCCCAACTAAAACCCTACCTATTATATATCCTTTCTGCTCCCCAGGGAGGGTGAGGCCTTCCATAGGGGGTCATCAGAGTCTATCATATCCTTTAGGATAGGGCCTAGGCCCACCCTCATCTGTCTTGGCTCAGAGAGTATTCCTCTATGTGGAATGGGCTCCCAAAGTCCATACCTATGCTAGGGATAAGGACTGAACTACTACATGAGGTCCTGTAGATTTCAGAGGTCTCCTCCCTGAAACCCATGTTCCTAGGATCTGGGTCAGTCCTAGGCTGGTATCCCAGCTATCAGTCTGGGGACCAAGAGCTCCCCATTGTTCATGTCAGCTTTTTCTGTGGGTTTCACCAGCCTGGTCTGGACCCATTTGCCCATCACTTGTTCTTCTCTGCAGCTGGATTCCAGTTCATTTCATTGATTAGTTGTGGGTGTCTGCTTTTGCTTCCATCAGATACTGGATGAAGGCTCTAGGATAGCATGTAAGACAGTCATCAATCTCATTATCAGGGGAGAGAATGTAAGGTAGCCTCTCCTCTAACAGATATTCTTATCAAATACTTTTTTGTAGTTTACAAAGCATTTTCATGTATTCAATCTCATTAATAAAGATCAATGGAAAACTAAAGGTATTGTTTTCAAAGGTGCTCTTTCAGATGATATCTTCACTCAAACCTTAAGATTCTGAGTTAGGATCCGCAAATAAGAGGATGTGTGGTGGTATTTACCTTTATTGGCCTGGGTTACCACACCCAATATTCTGAAGTTTACGAAGAAGCCAGGGAAATAGAATGGTACTATTGGGGAGGAGAAGAGAATGAACTATAGCATGGAGGACAGTAGATGACAGGTGATACAAAGGGGGGTCGTTAACTGAGAAATGGGGAGGAAATGTAATGTAGGGTAAGAGAGAAAAAGATAAAATAGTGAAGATTTTTCAAAAGTCACAGAAACATTATTTTATAAATGTAGCATATGTATATATATATATATTTGTGGGGGTTAATATCTTATTATACTCTAACAAATAAGGCTTTCCTGAAGGTCAGAGGGCAGAGCTAGTCACTAGCTAACCATAGAGGTCAGGAGGTCTGTACACACAGACAGGAAGTGAGATGGCTAGGTGGAGAGAGGAATATAGACGGGAGAAGACAGGAACTCAGTCTCTTTCTAGTCTGAGGATTTTGTAGAAATAAGAGCTCTAGTGTCTGGCTGCTCTGCTTCTCTGATCTTTCAGCTTTCACCCAATATATGACTCTGGGCTTCTATTATTAATATATATGCATATGTACGTATATATGTATGTATATATTTCTTAGTTAGGAATTCTATTGCTGCAATGAATCACTATGGCCAAAAGCAAGTTGGGGCAGAAAGGGTTTAGGGTTTATTTGGCTTACACTTCCAGAGCACTGTTTATCATCATTGAAGGAAGCCAAGATAGGAACTCAAACAGGGTAAGAACCTGGTGGCAGGAGCTGATACAGAGGCCATGAAGGAGTGTTGTTTACTTGTCTGCTCCTCGTGGCTTGTTCAGCCTGCTTTCTTACAGAACCAAGACCACCAGTCCAGGGATAGAACCACCCACCATGGGATGAGTGCTTCCTATCAAGAAAATATCTTACATCTGGATCATATGTGTATATATATATTATATATATATATATATATATATATTAAGAAAAAGTTCATTGCCAAGCCTGGGAAACCTCCCCTCAATTTGTTGGTCAGAAAAATACAACAAAGTGACCACCAAAACTATACAGGCTATCGCCATTGCCCTTGGTTACCTCCCAGAACTTGTATTTTCATCTTGTGATTGATACTGAACAACTTACTTGCCTGAGGACAGAGACCTTTTGTCTGGAGAAATATGACTGATGGAAGTAGCATTTCCTACTTTGTCATGCCAAGGATGGAGTATGATGACCCTTGCCTTTCCTGCATCTACAGATAAATTCAGGCAACTGATACTAAATACCTTGAACCTGGTCAAGCGGCCCCAACTAGCCCTTCACAAAGAAACAAAGTGCCTTCCAAACAATAAGGGTGCTTTTCCTAAAAACCTCTATAGAGACCTATGGGAAATGGTGACTGTGCTCATCTTACTGCTGAATTGGTTATTTTACACTTAGTCGAAATTTTGCTTTTCCCCACTTTGACTATGTATGGTCCTATCTCGCCCACGAAACTACAATGATGAAATTGGGAGGTGACAATTGAACAAGTGATATTTTGTTTATAATCTAACAAAGCTTGCCTGAAGAACAGAGTGCAAAGCTAGTCACAATGTTTAGCCATAGAGGCCAGGCAGTGAGGTATACACCTTTAATCCCAGCACTCAGGAGACAGAAGCAGACGGATCTCTGTGAGCTCAAGGCCAGCCTGAGGTAGACAAAATTAATACAGTCTAAAAGAGAAACAGAGCTCCCACAAAGGTGATCTCAGCCCTTGAGATCCCATGCCTTTAATCCCAGCACTAGAGAGGAATATAAGGCAGAAGGAGACAAAAGCAGTCTAGTCTGAGTTTTGATGGAGACAGATGAAACCTAGTCAGAAGGCATTCTAAGGAGCAGTGCAGTCTAAGCAGTCTGAGGATGCTGTCTTAGGACATGATTGACCCTTTGGTCTGAGCGGTGGTAGAGGTGAGAACTCTGTGCCTGGACGCTGTGCTTCTCTGAACTTCAATATTAACTCCATTATCTGACTGAGTTTTTAGTATTAAGAACAATTAGAGCCGGGCCTTGGTGGCACAAGCCTTTAATCCCAGCCCTCGGGAGGCAGAGGCTGGCAGATCTCTGTGAGTTCGAGGCCAGCCTGGTCTCCAGAGCAAGTGCCAGGATAGGCTCCAAAGCTACACAGAGAAACCCTGTCTCGAAAAACCAAAAAGAAAAAAAGAGAACAATTAGAATTCATGCTACAGTACCCACCCCAACTAAGATAATGTAATTCTAATGCCAGCAAGCAGTTGTCATAATTCCATCTTCTTGGTTTTATAAGAAATTTCATCTTTAACCCAGACTTGGTTCAGACAGGTTAATGAACAGATGCATATTTCCTGTCATGTTTTTCTCATTCTATTGCATTTCTCTAGTTAAACTCCAAGTGGACAGTGAGTTGTTGATTTCCTTATCTTTTCTGGCTGTGACTTCCCCCAGGCAATCCTGAAAATGTCAAATTCAAGTCACAACATTGAGAAGAATTGCTTTAGGAAGGAGTTTGGAGAGGAAAATGTCATTTGAACATGCAAAAATACACTTCCATATGGAGAAGCCCATAACAGAAAATCTAATAGAATTAAATGTTACTTCAACAAGAAATATTGAAAAATCAGTCTACCTTCCACCAGCATGTGGGCATATCAAACTATCTTGAAATCCCAGTAGTAGGGGGCCTGTCCCTTCTCTGCCAGCTGTCTTGCCTCCAATTAATAATGTATCCCAAAACACTCTGTAGAACTGGTATCATCAATTTAACTTGCATACTAATGGCAAAATATAGAGGTTTGAGACTCCAGAAATACACTTACAGTGAACAAAACTATGATATCCCCTAACATGTAATATGAGGCCAAACTGAAGCACATTCCAAGAAATGCAAGGAAGTGGCAAAGTGACTGAACCTCAAGAAAATTACAGCATGGATTCAAGACTAATATACTTAAAGATGGAACTTCAGCTGAAGAGCCCATGTTTTCATCTTGGGGAAGAATTGCTGCAAGACTCATTTATATCAGGGTTGTGAATTGCTATATTCTTCCCAGTTAATTCTAAGGAGGCCTTCTTATTGTAAGCTTCTGGTGCCAGGCAGCATGTGGTCCATGGCTAACTGCTCCTACATATATGCAGACAGCATTCACCTGCACTTTCACACAGTTCAGACCTGGGTCCTGGCCACTCCAAGAGAGTGATTTCTTTCTTCCTGCTACTGGCCTATTTTCCCATCTCTGAAAGAGAAAATATTATACTATGCCCTAAATGTGTCAAATGGAATGAGATCATAAAATGATAGAAAAAACATTGAAGGAGACCACAATATGCTACCCTCAAATATATCTTATTTTAATTTTTTTATTAGTTCAAATTAGGAACAAGCTTGCTTCACATGTCAATCCCTTCTTCTCCTCCATCCCCTCCCCCATATCTCCCCCTCCCCACACCTGTACCCCCACCCCATCCACCCTCCACTCCCAAGGCAGGGTAGGGCACTTGACAGGGGATCCCCAAGGTCCACCACATCATCCTGGGCCGAGACTTGGCCCTCCCCAATGTGTCCAGGCCGAGAGTGCATCCCTTCATGTAGGATGGGCTCCCAAAGTCCCTTCTTACACCAGGGAAAAATACTAATCCACTACCAGGGGCCCCATAGAGTGCGGAGGCCTCCTCATTGACATCCATGTTCAGGGGCCTGGATCAGTCCTGTGCTGTCCTCCCAGAGAGCAGTCTGGGGTCCATGTGCTCCCCCTTGTTCAGGCCAGCTGTTTCTGTGGGTTTCACCAGCCTGGTACCGACCCCTTTGATCTTCATTCCTCCCTCTCTGCAACTAAGTTCCAGAGTTCAGTTCAGTGTGTGTCTGTGGATGTCTGCCTCTGCTTCCATCAGCCACTGGATGAGGGCTCTAGGATGGCATAAAATATGCTATCTTAATCAATGTCAAGATATTATTTTAATGTGAAGGAAAATGAGAGAATGCAATGAGAAACTTTCTATACTCCCTGCAGTGCCTAAAATCCCAGAACATATATCTGTAGGATAAATGCCCCTATTCCTATCTCTAGCAGAATGAATGTTGGAGCCTCCATGCACCAATCAGCATGCACCAGCTAATTGCTATGCAGAGTGCTAACCATTTTCAGTCTTACCTGCTTCCTCAAATTGAACTACAGAAAAATGATGATTTAATTTAATTGGTTTATTTTATTATGTTTAGGCTTCATAATTTTTTGGAGCAGTTTGGGTTTCAGAATAGTTAAGCCAAAGGGGAAGTTTCATATGCTTCTCCAGTTTCTTCTACTAAAATCTAATTGTTGTACAAAAAATTAAACTCCAAGCACTACAGAAATACATATAAGGTATTACACACATATTTCACAATCTGGTATTGATGAGTCATAGTGAAGGGAGAAAGATTCAGGGGAGGTTGAGTTTTTTTGTTGTTATATTTTGAAACAGGGTCTTCTGTAACTCACACTATCCTCAAAATTGCTATGTAGCTGAGCCTTGAACTCCTGATATTCCCATCCTCTACAGCCTGAGTCCTAGGATACCGGCCTGTACCACCACACCCAGAATTTTGAAAAGTTTTGTTCTTATGTCTGTTCTAGAATGGCCAAATATTCAACCATAAGACTTTGGGGTCCACATGTAAAATTATGATTCAAAAATTCCTATTTGAAAATATTTGGCTTGGATGTCAATGGCAATGACAAATGCCATTGGGGCATGCCTTTTATAGAAGGAGTTCTTAATTCCCATCTGAACATGCCATGTTTAGCACAGCTCCAGGGATTGACCTGACAGAGGGAGAATGGAATGAAGAAAAGTCAAACACACAGACACCAGTACAGAAAAGCTGAGACCAGGTGGAGTTGGCTCTCTAATGGAGAAGCTGCAGCATATCAGAAGCTCAGCATATTTACTATACAGAATGGAACAGACAGGCAGGGTTGCATACAGCAAACCAGGAGGTAAAGTTTATTGTATAGGAGCCCAGTCAAGGACACAGGTTTAGATATTCTCTGTAAGAATGGTCTCTATAGGGGACCAATTTTCAGGCTGTAAATATCTGGGAAAAGAAACTAAGATGAACATTTTTTTGCACACACTCTCAACATTCTCATTCTAACCCCTGAGGAAGGCTCACCTCAGAAGGCTGAGCCCACTTCCTCTGGGGTCCTTGACATGGCCTTGACATGTCAATAATACACATTTACTCAAGCCTTGATTTTCTGAGAGCTTCCTCGGCTCCCCACATGAACTTGTGTCTAGAAAGAGTACTTCACTCATTTGGTAAGTCTCAATGCCCCCCCTTAGGCAGTTGCATCCCCTACTTAGAATTTTTGATTCACCATTATACTTGATAGGATTATTTGTCCCTCAAAGTCCCTGCTATCCTTCCACACAAAAAGGGGAAAAAACTCTTTCTCAGGCTCTCCTGCACCTAGGATTCTACGAGATGCCTTTGAACAAGTGTGGAAAGGAGCTGGAGGAAAAGGCCATGCTCTTGCTAATACTGACTCTTAGTCAGGTGCCATAGTCAACTGCGAGTTCTTTGAAGGTGAGAGGTAACAGCAACAACAGCTGTACTGGGAGACGTTGAATTACAATTAAAGCTTCTGACTACCAACCTTATCACCCTTCTAGGGGCTTCATAAGCACTGAATCATGACTAGTACATTTCCCTAGATAATATAAAATCTTTCATGAAAATCCTTTAATAGCAGTGAGATATAAATGCTACATTCTCAAAGCCTAGGAATTTAGCCCCAATGAATCCCTGCATGCATTAAATTTCTAGAGTTCATACTCTTGTTATATTTATTTATTGTGTGTTATGGGAATGTGGGCATATGACACCCCCAGTGCAGGGGCAGGTCAGAGGACAACTTGGAAGAGTCACTTCTCTTGTTCCACCTTGTGGGTTTCAGGGATTAAACTCAGTCTTCAGACTTGGCAGCAAGTGCATTTTAACCCACTAAGCCAGGTTCTCCAGCTCCATTCTGGAGAAACACTGTGAAAGCTTCATGCAGGCAGCAGTTCAGCCTCTCCACATTCAATGAGCTGTGTGGATACCATACTCAGCAATGGGGTCCTGCTGTCATTTTGGAGCAAGGAAGCCTCTGTCCTAGGATCAGCTTGGGTTGTTTGGGGAGCCCGCTGGCCAAAACTCATTGTGACCCATAAGTTTGGGTATGTTGTGTATTCATTCTCCTTGAATTCTACAAAGTCTCAAATTTCTTCATTTATTTCTGGCTTGTCAAAGTTCTCATTCAGTAAAGAGTTATTCAGTTTCCATGAGTTCCTAAACTTTCTGTTGCTTTTGTTTTTCATGATACCCAACTTTAATCTGCGGTGGCTTGATAGGATGCAGAGAGTTATTTTCTCGTATCATCTAGTGAGAGTTGCTTTGTGACTGAGTATGTGGCCAGTTTTGGAGAAAGTTCTGTGAGTTGTGGAGAAGGTTGTGGTTGTTTGAAGGAAAATTGCCCCCAAAAGGGAGTGGCACTATTAGGAGGTGTGGCCTTGGTGGAGGAAATGTGTCACAGTGAAACTGGGTTTTGAGGTCTCATATATGCTCAAGCCATACCCAGCAGACAGTTCACTTCCTGTTGCCTTTGTGTAACATGAATAATATAAACCCAGATACAGACACTGGGGTTCAAGCTGAAGATCAGAGAAGCAAAGCGGGCAGCCACTTGAAAGTTCTCACTTCTATCAATGCTCAGACCAAAGGGGTAATCCACTGAATCTAAGATTACATCTCCAGACTGTACTGCTCCTCACCAAATCTCAGACTGCTCCTGAGACTGCACTGAGCTCCTTATATTCTCTCTAATCCTGGGATTAAAGTTGTGAGATCTGTTTCTCTTTTATACTGATTTACTCTCAGGTAGGGTGGCCTTGAACTCACAGAGATCCATCTGCCTCTGTCTCCTGAGTTGTGGGATTAAAGGTGTGTGCCACCACTGCCCAGCATCTAGACTATGGCTTGGTTTGCATTCTGATCTCCAGGCAAGCTTTATTAGATCAAAACAATATATCATCACACCTTTGGATTAAGATGTTAGGACTCTCAACTCCAGCACCATGTCTGCCTACATGCTGCCTTGCTGCATGGATAATTGACTAAACCTGTGAAATGTAAGCAAGCAACCCTAATTAATTTTTATCCTTTATAAGAGTTGCTGTGGCCATGGTGTCTCTTCAGGGCAATAAAAACCCTAAAGCAAAGGTATATTCTGCTGGGTTTGGATGAAATATTCTATAACGATCTGTTAGGTATATTTGGCTTAAATGTCTTTTAGCTCCAGTATTTCTGTTTAATTTTGTCTGGATGACCTTCCCATCAGTTAGAGTAGGGTATTGAAGTCTCCCACTATCAGTATGTGAGTGTCAATATGTGACTTAAGCTGTAGCAGTGTTTCTTTTCCAAAAGTGGGTCCCTTTTCCAAAAGTGGGGCATATATATTAAGAATCGAAATGTCCTCTTCTTCTCCCCTTCTCATTCTCCTAGCTCCCTCTCCCCTTCCCCATGCTTCCAATTTGCTCAGGAGATCTTCTCTCTTTCCCCTTCTCCCGGAGACCATGTGTTTCTATCTTAGAGTCCTCCTTGTTGCCTAGCTTCCCTGGTTGTGTGTATTGTAGGCTGGCAATCCTTTGCTCTATGCGTGAAATCCACAGATGAGTGAGTGCATACCATGTTTGTCTTTTTGTGATTGGGATACCTCACTCAGAATGGTTTCTTCTAGTTCCATCCATTTGCCTGCGAATTTCAAGATTCCATTGTTTTCTTTCCGCAGAGTAGTACTCCATTGTGTAAATGTACCACATTTTCTCTAACCATTCTTCGGTTGAGGGGCGTCTAGGCTGCTTCCAGTTTCTGGCTATTACAAATAATGCTGCTATGAACGTCGTTGTATAGCTGCCCTTGTATGAATGTGCTTCTTTTGGGTATATACCTAAGAGTGGAATTGCTGGATCTTGGATCTTGTGGTAAACTGATTCCCATTTTCCTGAGAAATCACCATACAGATTTCTAAAGTGGCTGTACAAGTTGGCACTCCCACCAGTAATGGAGGAGTGTTCCCCTTTCTCAACATCCTCTCCAGCATAAGTTTTCCTTGGTGTTTTTTATTTTAGCCATTCTGACTGGAGTAAGATGGTATCTCAGAGTTGTTTTGATTTGCATTTCCATGATGGCTGAGAATGTTGAGCACTTTCTTGTGTCTCTTCCAGCCATTTTAGATTCCTGTATTGAGAATTCACTATTTGGTTCTGTACCCACTTTTTAATTGGATTATTTGGTGCTTTGGAGACTAGCTCCTTGAGTTCTTTGTAAATTTTGGAGATCATCCTGAAAGACCCCCGAAGAGGTACTTTCGTAGAGGGAGACCCGCACCCAGGAATCAGTGAGGCCACGAACTTGGATGCAAAAGCAAGAGGCTTTATTGGAGACGCAGGTACCCGGGGCGACTTAGCTTCTGTGAGGCCAAGTGCGCCAAGCCAAGGGAAAGGGGTCCTTATATAGGGAAAAAGGCGCAAGCTAGGAGCAGGGATTCTATTGGATAATTCTAATGAGGCATTGTACAGAGCTATTCCCATTGGTCAATGTATATGAGGCGCTATACAGGGTTATTCAAATGAGGCAAAGTACAGAGTTATTCAAATGAGGTGAAACATAGAGTCTTTCAAATGAGGCGAAATACAGAATCATTTCCATTGGATGGTTCAAATGAGACACAGAGCCATTCCAGATCAGCATATTCTCAAGGTCTGGTGTCTGGTACAACAGACTCAATTCCCCTCCCCTCCACGTCCAGATGGCTGACCTTGGGGGCGGAGACCTTGGGACGGAGTGTTTCTCATCGGGCGGGGCTCAGGGGCAGGGCTCCAGGCCGGCTCACTTGGTGTTCGTTCTCGTGCCGGCCCACCTGGTGCTCGTTGCTCGGCCCCAGCCCCGAGGCGAGGTGCCAGGCGGGGTGGGGCGGGGCGCGAGCCCTGCCGGGGTGAAGGCTTGGGAGGCCCCGGCAGTTTCGGGGCAGGGGGCTCAGGGGCATTCCGAGCGGGTCTTTCAATCCTTCTGTTGGATATGGGGTTGGTGAATATAGAGAGCAGGAAGGTTGTGTAGGGGGACGAATAGAGGAGAGCAAAGTAAGAGATACCATCAGAGAGGGAGCCAGTATAGGTTTAAAGAGAAATCAGGCACTAGGGAAATGTCCAGATATCTACAAAAATGACACCAACTAACAATCTAAGCAATAGTGGAGAGGCTACCTTAAATGTCCTCCCCTGATAATGAGACTGATGACTAACTTATATGCCATCCTAGACCCTTCATCCAGCCGCTGATGGAAGTAGAAGCAGATACCCACTGCTAAACACTGAACTGAACTGGAATCCAGTTGCAGAGAAGGTGGAGTGATGAGCAAAGGGGTCAAAACCTGGCTGGTGAAACCCACAGAAACAGATGACCTGAACAAGGGGAAGCTCTTGGCCCCCAGACTGATCACTGGGAAACCAGCATGGAACTGAACCAGACCCCATGACTGTTGGTGTCAGAGAAATCTATGGGGCCTCCTGTAGTAGATCAGTACTTATCCCTAGCATAGGAATGGACTTTGGGAGTCCATTTCACATAGAGGGAACTCCCTCAGCCCAGACACAAGAGGAGGGCCTAGGACCTATCCCAAAGGATATGACAGACTCTGAAGACCCCCATGGAAGGCCTCACTCTCCCAGGGGAGCAGAAATGGTATGGGATAGGTAGGTGTTAGTGGGGGCAGGGGAGGAGGGGAGGGAGAAGGAACTGGGATTGACATGTAAAATAATCTTGCTTCTAATGTAAATAAAAGATGGAAAAAAGAATTGATAAATCATCTTTTTCCTTTGATGTTTTGAAAATCTATTGTTAGATATGAAAATGGCTACACCAACTTGCTTCTTAGGATATTTGCATGGACTATCTTTTTCTCCAATCATTTCCCATGAGGTAATGTCTATTGTTGATGTTGAGGTGTGTTTGTTTTATGAAGTAGAATGATAGATCCTGTTTTTGCATCTATTCTGTTAGTCTGTCTTTTTATGGGAGAAGTGAGACCCTTAATATTGAGAGATATCAATGACCACTGCTTGTTGGTTACTGGTATTTTGGTGGTGTTGGTATTGGTGGTGGGGGTGTTGTGTGTATGTGTGTGTGTGTGTGTGTGTGTGTGTGTGTGTGTGTGTGTGTGTGTGTGTATGTATGTGTATGTGTGCTTGTGCCCAGGCACACTTCCTTTCTTTTGGTTTTTCTTCTATGAGATCATATATTTCCTGTGTTTTCGTGGGTGTAGTTAATCTTGTTAGGCTAGAGTTTTCCTTCTAGCTGGATCAGTAGAAAAACGTTGTTTAAATTGGAGATTATCATGAAATATCTTACTTTCTCCATCTATGGTAATTGAGAGATATGCTGTGTGTAGTAATCTGGACTGGCATCCATGGTATCTTAGAATCTGTAGCAATCGGTCCTGAACCTTCTGGTTTTTAGTCTCCACTGAGAATTCAGATGTAATTCTAATAGGTCTGCCCTAATTTGTTGGTCTTTTTCCTTTGATGCTTTTAATCTTGTTTCTTCATTCTTTATGTTTAGTGTTTGGGTTATCATGTGGTGAAGGGACTTTCTTTTCTGGTCCAATATATTGGTGTTCTGTATGCTTCTTGTACCTTTATAGGTATCTCTTTCTTTTAGTTAGAAAAATTGTCTTCTATGATTTTGTTGAAAATATTTTCTGGTCCTTTGACTGGGATTCTTCTTTTTCTATTCCTATTATTCTTGAGTTTGGTCTTTCATACTGTCCCAGAATTCCTGAATGTTTTGTGTCAGAAATTATTTATTTATTTATTTATTTATTTATTTATCAGTTCTAGTTAGGGAACAAGCTTGTTTCACATGTAAGTCGCTTCTCCCTCTCCCTCCCCATCCCTCCTCCCCCACCCCTAGCCTACCCCCCACCCCATCCACCCACCACTCCCCAGGCAGGGTAGGGCCCTCAATGGGGGCTCTGCAAAGCCCACCAAATCTTCCTGTGCTGGTCGTGGGCACTTCCCCATGTGTCCAGGGCCAGAGTGCAACCGTTCATGTGGGATGTGCTCTCAAAGTCCCTTCTTGCACCAGGGAAAAATATTAATCCACTACCAGAGGCTCCCTGGAGTGCAGAGGCCTCCTTATTGACATCCATGTTCAGGGGTCTGGATCAGTCCTGTACTGGCCTCCCAGAGAGCATCTGGGGTCAATGTGCTCTCCCTTGTTCAGGCCAACTGTTCCTGTGGGTTTCTCCAACCTGGTACAGACCCCTTCGCTCTTCATTCCTCCCTCTCTTCAACTAAATTCCCGATTTCAGCTCAGTGTATATCTGTGGATGTCTGTCTCTGCTTCCTTCAGCCACTAGGTGAGGGCTCTAGAATGGCACAAAGAGAAGTCATCAATCTCATTTTAGGGGAAGGGCTTTTAGGTTATCCTCTCCACCATTGCCTTCATTGTCAGATCGGGTCATCCTTGTAGGTCTCCGGACATCTCCCTTGTTCCAGATCTCTTCTCGGACCTATAGTGGCTCCCTCTGATATGGTATCTCTCATCCTGCTCTGTCTCCTCTATTCTTCCCCCAACTCAATATTTCTGCCCCTCCATTTCCTCTCTTCTACTCCTCTTCTCTTGCTCTAATTGTAGCAGCTCCCTCTCCCCTACCCTCATGCTCCCAATTAGTTAAGGAGTTCATGCCACTTCCATTCCTGGGGACCATTTATCCCTTAGAGTCCTTCATGTTTCCTAGTTTCTTCGGTGAAGAGGATTATAGGCTGGTAATCCTTTGCTCTATGTCTAAAATTCATGTCGGAAATTTTTTACATTTAACATTTTCTTTGGTGTATCCATTTCTTCTTTTGTATCTTCAATTCCTGAGATTCTCTCTTTTATCTCTTATATCCTGTTGGTGAAGTTTGCCTCTATCATTCCTGTTTGAATTCCTAAATTTTTCATTTCTATAATTTCCTCTTTGGATTTTCTTTATTGATTATATTTCCATTTTCATATCTTAAGCAGTTATATTTGTTTCCTTCAACTGTGTTTTCCTAGATTTCTTTAAGGGATTTATTTATTTCCTCTTCAAAGACCTCTAATCATCTTCATAGAGTTGGTTTTCAGGTCTTTTTTCTTGTGCTTCATCTATGTTGGAATATTCAGGGCCTGCTGTGGTAGAATGGCTGGGCTCTAGTGGACACATACTGTACACACTGTTATTGTGTTTTTCCACCACCCTTTAGGCTTCTGTGTTTGGGGTGATTTTAAGTCTAGGACTGATTTCTGGGAAGTCGGGAAGAAGTTGGATGGGGGAAGGATATCTGCAGCTGGGATGAGCTTGAGGGAACAGAGAGAGCAGAGAAGGTCTGTGGGCAGGCTACTTGGTCTTCTGGCAGGTGTGGCCTCTTATTGAGCCTAGGATTTCTGCCAGAGTTGGCTGTGGCTTAGCAACGAGTAAAGGGAGGGAGGCCAAAAAGGACTGGACTGTGGAATCCACAGGAGTTGTAAGAGGGAAGAAGGGAGGCTGCAGTTGGTGTTCTGTTGCAATGTTAGGAGGAGCCTGAGGGTTTGGGTCTGCTGGAGGAACAGAGAGGCAGAGAAAGTCTGCAGGCTAAAAATCTAAATTTCTAAAAAGCTCCCTAGTTGATTCTTATGTGCAGACAGGTTTGAAAATGATTTACTTGGATCATTGGGAAAGTCTATGCCTGAAATATATTCCCTCAGTTTCCCCCAAAGAGGTCTTACAGTGAATAAACTGTGGTTTGATGCAAATAAAGAGAACATTAAATCATGGGGTTCTACATATTTCACAAAGTATATAATTTTTAAATATCCTATATAATGTTACTTATGCAAGATACCATACAATAAAGGTGTTATAGTGTTATGCCTTTAATGGAAATGCAGAAGACAGATTCAGCATCTTTCCTATTAAGTACCAGAAAGCTAAGAGCTGAACTGCTTAGTAACAAAGTCATTCCATATTCCCAGTGCTGTTATCTCATGCCTTCTGAACAATCTGTCATTTTAGTTTATATACTTATTTTTATTGTATCATTTCAAGTCTTTTAATATTGTAAACAGCTTTGCATGTACAAGGGATGTAATTCATAAGTTAATTAATCATCTCCGTTTTGGTTTTTGTCTTTTCAAGATGAATGACAGAAATGATTTACTGAGCAACAATTCTATTCTGCATATGAAGGTCTCAAAGGATTGTGCCAGCATAAACTCTTTTGAATCATTATTTATTCAGACTACATTCTCATTAAAAAATACAGACAGCAGAAAAAATACATAAAGTAGAAAAATATGAGTCCCGTTATATTAAACGGGACTCATATTTCCTACAACATAAATAAACCAATTTAAACAAATTCCTTTATGGTCTCATAGATCTTATTTTCTGAACATATAATAGCAAATATATTTTAAAAATACGATTGTAATTTACTGATTGTGCTACAACTGGCTTTGTTATATTTCAACATGGATATCTTTCCATGCCAATATTTATGAATGTATGCCATTTAAAATAGCCACAGATGATCCAATTACATGGAAATTGTAACTTATGACTTCTCTACTGAATATAAGGTATTTTAGTGAGGGCAGGGAGGGACGAAAGTGATATAATTCTATCTCAATTAAAATCATTTAAAAATTTAACTTAAAAAAATGAAGCCAGGCAGTGGTGGCACACACTTTTAATTCCAGGAATTGGGAAGCAGAAGCAGGTGGATCTCTGTGAGTCTGAAGCCAGCCTGGTCTACAGAGCGAGTTCCAGTACAGGCAGGGCTGTTACACAGAGAAACAGAGAAACTCTGTCCCATAACAAAACTAAACAAACAAACAAACAAAAACCCTGAAAAATATGGCACAGTGTGTTTTCAATGGGACTGAAGTTCCTTTCTTTTTTTGAATATTTTTAGAGTTATGAATTTAATTACTTTATGTGTATGAGTGTTTTGCTTGCATGACCTCTGACCACAGAGGTCAGAAGAGGGCTTTGAATCCCTTGGGACTGCAGTTACCAACTGATGGTTGGGAGCCACCATATAAATGCTGGGAATCAAGCCTCTATCCTCTGCAAAAGCAACAAGTGCTCTTAACCTCTGGCCCCTCTCTCCAGCCCAAGACAAGTTCCTTTTGAAGGACGTAGCCATTTTGTTGTTTAGCCTCTCAGTTCTAATCACAAGACATTGCATAGAGTTCATGGTCCTCCATTAGGAAAATGCTAGTATTTGTGAAGATGAGAGAACAAACTTGGTTAGAAATTAGTAAATGGTATTTCAAACCAACTACAGTGGCAACACATCTTGAATGATATTTTCCTCCTTTGTTTGGCTCTAATGCATGCCATGTTTTTTTTTTTTTTTTTAAATTCTCAGATAACCAGATCAAGATGCTTAGCAGCTCATTCTTTACAAATAACTCAATAGGCAAACTGATAAGAGCTACCTGCTGGGTTCTTTCCAGTTCCTTAGTAAACAAAAATATCTCTCTGTTTAGTGAATTAATCATGGTATACAGAGGTTAGAGAGATGGCTCAACACATAAGAGCACTTGCTGATTTTGCAGAGGACACAGGTTTGGTTCCCCGCACCCACATGGTAGAGCACAACCTTCTGTAATTCTACTTACAGGAGATCTGAAGTTCCCTTCTGGTTTCCATGGGCGACAGGTACACAAATGGTGCATAGACATACATAAAAACAGAACACTCATACACATAAAAACAAAAATAGATACATTTTGTAAAAGACTCTTATGTAAGTTGGCTCTTTCTGTGATCACCAAGCTACATAAATTGACATGTGAAAACCTAGTCCTGATTCAAACCAAGACATTTCTGAGTGGGAGTAGACACACACACAATGCTTAAGAAGCCCCCTATAACCACAAGCATGATTCCTATGAACCTAAAAATCATCTTGGATTTTTCTGTTCTTTTTTTTTTATTTACAGCTACAGAAAGAAATTTGTTACAAGGGATTGGCTCACTCAATACTGGAAGCTGAGCAGTCCCTGATACACTGTCTGAAATATGGAAGCCCCAAGAAGCAACTTATGGCATCCCAGTACAAACCTAAAGTCCAAGAGAAGACCGTCTATGGCGTAAGTTCTATTATGGACATGAGGGCATTGATTGGATTTGTCTATGAACTCAGCCTGAACTCAATCTACTGATTTAGATGCTAATCTCCTGGGAGATCCTCAGAGACAATCCACAATCACAGTTGAGCAGCTATATGGGCATCCCTTTGCCCCCCCCCAAACACATAAAATGAACCATCATAACTCATTTTCTTTTTCTCACCAAACATTTTTTATATGAGCTGAGGTCTTCCTTGAAGATCCCTGCCAATGCTGGAGAATGGACTACTTTTTCTCCCTCATTTTCTATTTCATAACATGTTTTATTTAAAAAAATATTCTTTTGACAAATATTTATAAAGAGAAATGTTTATATGGCCCATGTATCTAATGAACTAAACAATAAAGTGTTTCCTTTGGAGAGTATAAATGTAAACACAAATTCAGTTTGGTATGGAATATCCAGCTAAGTTCCTTTTATTATATATTGCTGTGTGTGTGTGTGTGTGTGTGTGTGTGTGCAGGAAGATTGAAAGAGATAGCAGAACTGTAATTTCACATCTATTTGTTATTATTTTGATCCACTTAACAACTTACCATTGTCAGGATGTTTCATTCATCTCAACCAATTTCAAGAACATATTTCAGGAAAAGTGCAAGGAACTCTAATGTACTACTTCCTTGATCCCCCAAATGTACCAATTAGAAACATGACAGACACTTTAAGATGTGGTAGAAGTTGTTGATGTTTTGAGTATACAAATTCTCAGAAGTACATTTTAGATGCACTTGGGGATACATCAAATTGATCAAAATGATTCTTTTTTGTAACACAATTCAAGTTTATTCCATTTGTTCTTGCAACATGAAACTTAAACACAGTATTAGCATTCGGATGTACATGAGCTAGGATACTTATGAGAAACCCAACTGTGTCAAAGGAATGACGACGCTGTGAAAGCATGAACGCAAATATACCAAAAATGCACAAAGCACTAGTCTTCCTCCATACTACCTAGAAAGATTGATTGTTTCTCCACTTACAAAATAGAATCAGGACAATTGAAATTTCTAACTTTTGCATGCAAAACACTGCAATTGCTTATTTAGGTAGGAGGGCACTCTTACCAGCTTCTTCAATACAGAACCAGTATACAATGTTACATGAAGAAAACAGCAGCTGAGCTGAAGTTGAAAAAAAAAAGTCAAGTACACATAAACTGAAGCTCCCTTACCCAGGGAAAGAAATGACTAGAAGGCTTCCACATGCTGCAGTCACTGCCTTTCTTCTGTGCCAGCTGCTTGTACAAAGTGAACTGGGATATGCAAGCGCTAAGTAGATAGAGCTCAAATCTACAGAGGCCGGCATGAAGCTGTGGGGGGATGTTAGAACACTGACCATCAAAAGGCAAATTACATGTTTTGATACAGTGCATATGAAATGATGGATTTGATACAAAACTATAGAACATGCAGTTTTTTTCTGAAATGTTAAATAGTATCAAACTGATTCTTCTTTCAATAAACGCAATTCATAAAATTCTATGACTAAATGGCAGTTTTGTGTTCATATAGTTGCATAACTTTTCACAGAAATGTGTTCAGAAAGTCAAAACAGTCCTTTGTTGGATTTAAATTTTCTTTTGAAATCAGAAAATAAGGTCACTTTATGAAGCCGACAAAGAAACACATGCGAAGAATGTGCCTCTACTGCCATCTTGTGGATTTGGGGTGAAAAAAAGTAATCAAAGGCCACAAAGGATTTTCTGTTTTGATGTAAGCTCAGTAAGGGTTCTTGAAGACCTGTTTCCAGAAACATTTTACTCCATCATGTTAGTATGCCCTAATCTTTAGATGTGCCAGACATTAATTGGAACGTTATGCCTTCCTAGTTATATTGTTCCTTCAACATTTAATAACTAGCATTCTTCCATTTGATTAATTAAAGAGATTTACTTTTTGTTTTCTGATTTTCTTTCATTTCAAACAGCACTATGGATTCATGATCTATAGTCTTAAACTAAGTATTGTAATTTTTGATGTTCAAATTACTCCTGTCTATTATGAATTGATCTTATCACGCTTTTGTCAATTTCTTACTTTCTGGTAAAGCAAAACATAGAAGCTTATCTTATGCTTGTTTTTTTCTTCAAGATTAGTCATTTTTCCAATAAATCTGAGTTATGTGTTATATCTAGATGTTAGGTCTATCCACTGCTACTATGGCTTAAGCATTTCTGTAGCCTTTCAATAAAGGGACAGAGGTAAAGGGAAGACACACCTACAGTTCCACCCTAAATCAACAAGTAGCTTGATTCAGAGGAATATTCTAGCATGAAAAACTAGAAATTGAAAGTTTTTACGTGTCTTTTGTGACATAATCTACTAAGGTACCTGATACTTGAGATCTGGAAGGGCAAGTCTTCCGGATGGGACATTTCTTTCCTTTTAGGATATTTGTGGTATAAAGTATGAGACAAGAAAGGCCTGCACAAAATCACTGGTCATTTTAAGGAGTTCAACAGCCTAAAAGTCTGGAACTTACAAGGCAAATAGCTGGATGTTGAGAGACAAATGTTCCAAAGTGGTTAGACCCACCCAGAACCAATCCTAATCCTTGAAGCCAGTTTTCTTCAGATGAAGTTGTTCAGAAAATGGGGGTGAGAAACCAAGCCAAAAGTATCAGTAAAGCAAAGAATGTTTGTGGCAGGATCAAAGTCCTACATGCCAAAAATTCACTTCATTCATGATGTTCACTCATGATGGATCAAGCAGGAGCAAACAACCACAATTCTTCCTTAGAAGTCCTAGTGGGCATGAACCAGAAACAACCTAGAACATCACTGAAGAATTCAAATTAGCCTGGAGGCAGCAATATATGTAGTTAAATTGAGATGATACCATCCTCTGCTGCCTGATAAGAGAAATGGGAAATCTCCCCTGAAGAGCCATATGGTTTTGAGCCCATATTTTTTCCATCTGAAATGTTGAATAGTCAATCAAAATTTATGTTCACATAAAATAATTAAGATTAAGAATAAAACTGAGGTAAAAACCTGAGACATGTTAATACAGGATAAATCAGAGACAGGCTTTTAAAAATGCAGTGAATAGGTTCAAACAAAAGATGGTAAGTGAAACTATGCTGCTGGAACTGAAATCTGTATTGAAAACCCATATGGAACACCTGGAAAGAAAAAGAAACTAGTGCTGGCCTCAGGAGGCAGAGGCAGGTGGATCTCTGTGAGTTTGAGACCAGCCTTATCTACAGAGTGAGTTCCAGAACAGGCTCTAAAGCAATACAGAGAAACCCTGTCTCAAAAAATGAAAGGAAGAAAGAAAGAAAGGAAACTCGCTAAAATTAAGACCACAACAGATGGCTATAACAACACATCTGGAGAAGAAGAAAATGGGATTAATACACCAAAAGACAAGCTGATAGATATATTATGTATGGAGTGGGAGAATAAAAAGGATGGGCATTCCAAAAAGAGTAGAGCAGGCATATGAAAAGGGTGGGCAAGTCAAATGGAGGAGGAGGAGGGCTCAGCAAAACGGAACAAGACAGTAGGACATAAGCAGCCCTAGGGGCAGCAGATAATGTCATTGAGGAATACAACTTTATAACACTGACATAAATATCCCTATATCCATGAGAGAAATGAAATCAATTATTTAAAATCTTGCTCCATGAAAAAGCTAGGTCTAAATGGCTTCATATAATACCCAGAAGAATACTGATGAAAAAATAAACATACATTCACAAAGTGAAAGTAATGTGCTTCAAAGACTATGAAGATATTGAAATGCGGGCTGTAGGGGTGGTTTAGGGGTTAAGAACACTTGGTACATTGAAGAGGGTGGAGGTTTGGTTCCCAGCACCCACCTGATAATGACCAAATCATTCATAAATCCAGTTCCAGGAGATTTGATACCTTCTTCTGACCTCTGTGAGCACCACACACACACATTACATACATACAAACAAGTAGGCAAAATACTCATACACATAAAATTTTAAATGATTCAAAATTTAAAGATATTGAAATGATAACATGTTTAAAAAAGATATTGGCACATACTGTATCTAATAAGGAATTTTTATTTAAAATATATGAATAATGCTTACAAAAAGACTTGGTGGCACATACCTCTAATACGAGTTTGGAAATCTCAGATAGAAAGATCACAAGTTTGGGACCAGTTTGGACTAGGCAGCAATCATTGTCTCAGAAAACAGTATTTCTTATAAATCAATGATGAGAAAACAAATAACTTGGAAACCAGACAAAGGATTTTAATTTCATCTAGGCCAAAGAACTTAAGATGTTCAACATCAGTAATTATGGCAATACATATAAAAATGTATTGTTCTGGCTAATTTACTAGGAAGGAGATTGTTCTGTAAAAGTACAAACTATTGCTAAATCTGTCTCCTTAAGAGTCACTGTTAATTTCAGGCTCACATGAACAATGTACCAGACTTACGTTGTCCCACGGACAATAGCACTCTTGTCCATGGAACGTGTTCCCAAGATTATGAAATCTCTTCCACTCTCACTCTCAGATAATAATTGTGCTTCCTACCTACCTGAGAATATTGACATAAGAACCTTCCTCAGAAATCTATTGATATTCTTGACTCGGATATTTCCATACACACCTCTCCTTTCTATATTATTACACTTTGGCTTTATAGTTGACTTTTCCTATTAGCATACTAGTATTATGCTATTTCTCCAGTAGAGAGAAATAGAGATTTAACCTTAAGTAGATCCTGAACCTGGGAAAGCATACTTTCTGTTCTGAAATAAGAGACGGAAGTAAATTTACCTGATAAGGGTGTTCTGCATCAGTGGCTCTCAAGCCTTAGTGTGCATTAGTATGCTGTGAAGATCTTGTTAAAACACAGAGCTTCTAATTCAGTAGATTTGGAGTAGATCCACTTGGATTTGCATTTCTAATATATCCCCAGGTGATATACTGATGTAGCTCTTCTGAGAACCTTATTTAAAAACCACTGCTTTTTACATTTAACACATCAAGTCTGAAAACAAGATGCATGAAGTGTGCATTTGTCAATCAATTTTTCATGTAGGAACGATTTTCTTTTTAAAATTATGAAATGCATTACTTAAAACACACCTGCGCACACATCTTTTGATCTCACTCTATCCACCAGCCACTGCTTGGTTTCTTTGTTCCCTTTGAAAAAAAATTTCTCAAAGGAGTGCGTATCTCAGCAGTCTCCATTTCCTCTAGTCTTACTTAACCACACTACAATCAGGCTTTCACTCCAACTACTCCATCACGACTGCTCTCAGCGAAGACTACAATGACCTCCATATTGAGAGATCTACCTTCAAGGCTCGACTCTCATCTAATTGACCCATCAGTAGCATTTCATGGGGAATCACACCCTTCTCCTTTCTTCTCCTCGCTTTCTGAACATCATATATTTCTGGGTTTCCTCCCATTTCATTTGAGTCTGGCTTCTTTGTTGCGCTCCTTTGTTCCCACATCAATATTGGTCCTTGGTTCTGTAACTTTCCCAGTCACTTAACTGCATGACTTGAAATACCATTTTAAGCAGAAGATAACCAAATTTATATCTACAGCCTGACCCAATGTATATGCCTAATTACTGCCTCATCATATGTACTCATATATATAATAGTCATCTTGAATCAAACATTACCAATTCATTTTAAAAATTGTAACTATTATGCTAGTTAATATCCCAGTGGGCCAAGGTGTTTGCCACTGAGCTTGATGACCAGAGTTGGATTTCTGGGTCCTACATGGTGGAGAGAGAGACCAACTTCTACCAGTTGTTCTCTGAAGACCACCACATGCACTGGCATGAAGAGACACACATTTATGTATGCATACATACATACATACATACATACATACATACATACACACATGCATACACTCAATAAATAAATAATTTAAATTTTAAAATCATAATTATTAATTTTGTTCATAATAATGAGTTTGGGTGTAACATTTCCACACATGTGTATATAGTGCTTTGATGAAATGTTTATACTTTTATTTGACCTGCATTTTCAAGCTCCTATCCCTTTTTCTTCCTCATTAATCTCTCTAGTTTCAGAAAATCTTTATTACAAATATCATTTAGTTTCTACATGTGAAGGAAATACATTTGGCTTTCTGTTCACTTATTTTACTTAACATGTAAAATTTACTTTTTCTTATTATGGTTGAAAATATAATCTATTGTACATATGTATCAGTTTTGCCTTATTCATCCATCCACTGTTGAACACCTAGGTTGATTTCATAGCTAAGCAATTGTGAATAGTGGTGAGCTAAACATAGGCATGCAGATGTCTTTACTATGTGATAACTTGCAGTACATACCTAGGAAGAGTATAACTGAATCGTATGGTAGTCTTGTTGTGTTGAGATACCTTTGTACTAGTTTCCATAGTGGTTACACGTATTTCCATTCACACCATCAGTAAATAATGGCACTTTTCCACACCCCAACATTTAACAATTGTGTGTGTGCCTGCATGCACATGCGTGCATGTGCAAGAGCATAATTATATGTGTGTTGAGAATAGTCATTGTCTTTGATGAAAGGGAAACTCGATGTAGTTTTGAACTGCATTTTCCTAATTGCTAAAAACAAAACAATAAAAACAGAGCATTTATATATTTCTTCTTTTGAGTATTAACTGTGAAGTTCACTTTACCTATTCAAAAATCCTTGTTGATGTTTTAAAAACTTCTTTTATATATTCAAGTATTATCCTTTTGAAAGAAGAATATCTAGCAGAAGATTTTTTTTCTTTTCTGAGATGGGACTCATTCTGTAGCCTTTGCTGACCTGGAACTCACTATACAGAACAGATTAGCCTAAAATCACACAGATCCACCTGTATCTGTCTCTGACTATGAATCCATGGACTAAAAGCATGCACCAGTAGGCCTGACCTAGCAGAAAGCTTTTAATTTGATGTACTCTTTTTGTCAATTCTTACTTTTATGTTCTGAACTTCACAATTCTATTTTGGAAATTATCACACTGGCAATATCTTAATATGTTTCTATCTCCACTTAGTAGTTTCAACATTTTAGATATTACATTGAGATATTTTACCTATTTTAAATTAATCTTTGTAGTGGATGAAAGATAAGGATCTAGTGCCAGTGTCCAACATCTGGATAGCTACTTTCCCCAGCACCATTTGTCAAAGAAACTTCTTTATCTGAAACATGTGTTTTGGGCACTTTGTCAAGACTCAGAAGGTTGTAGCTAAGTTGGTTTATTTCTACTCTCTTCCATTGGTTTACACATCTGTTTTGAGCTAGGGCCATGCTGTGCTTCTGATGATTCTATAGTATAGTTTGAAGTCAGGGATTGTGATGTGTCCAGCATTTTTCTTTTTGCTCAGAATTGCTATGTCTTTGGTGTCGTTTGAGTTTCCATAGTTTGCTGTCTGTCTCATCTAAACACAGGAAGCAAGGAGCTAAGGGATCAGCAGACAGAGAACCTAGAAACACTAGTAGTGCCTTTCTCAGTTTCATTTTGAAGCCCACTCTCTGCTCTACTTTTACATTTCATTGTAATTTAATTCATTCAAACATAACATAGAACTTATTTATGTCAACTGTTTCATCTCTATCTTACTTTCCCACACCAATATGATAGAAGTTCTTTAAGGGCTCTTTATGTTGTCTTATAATGTATCCCAAGCACTTAGAACAGTGTTTGGAATCTAGTATGTCCTCAACAAAGTATCTTTTAATTAATTAGCAAATTTGCTTTTGTTCACTCTGAAGTCATTGTTACCACTGCTCACCTTAAAACTCCATCTTCTTGTGATCCCGAACTGCACCTTCCACTCAGGTTTCCATGCACTTAGAATACACTGTGTCTTGGTTAGAAATGAAAATAGTGATGTCTTCATAGGACTCCAGCCTAATCCATGAACACAATCTGATGAACTGGCATTCTGCCTCCAGATTCATGCCTGAGGGGATGAACTTATGGAAATATACACCCATATACATCTGAATCTTAGGTTTTACTTAGACTTTTTATTACTGTATGTTAATAATTCCTAATAATTAATTTCATTATGACATTTTGCATGCACATATAAGTATTTATCACATTCAACACCAAACATTCTCCCACACTCCCCACTCCTATTGAACCCCTTCTTCTTTCTAAGTAGCTTCTCTTCTACCTTCTTTAAATTTTAATGTGTGATGTAGTGAGTTTAATAGGGTAATTTACAGGAACCGGATGAGAGTTTATTTAGAGGTGCCTGAACAACTTACCATTAGCTACATCACCAAAGAAAGGACTTCCTTCTCCCCTAATAATAATTAACGCCCAATAGTTACTCAGAGATGGATGGGACCTCATGAGCCCCTTCTGTCTCCTACCCCCACAAGTATAAATTCTTATATTTTCTATTTCAAAATGTTCCTATAATATTTCAAATAGGTTTTGATGGTTAACACCCATTTTACAACATACTAATTATTTTAAAGCTTGTTTGAAATATGATACTCTGTTTAAAGAGTTATAAGTTAATTTGTAAGTTAAATGATGTAAAAATAGTTGTGTATGCTTCATTATAATGAGCATGCATCCTGTACTGGGCACAGGACTGGACATTTCTGATTATCCAATTTCTCATGTGACATTAAGCCACTCTGGTGAATCAACTGGCCATTGAACTAAACTGTCTATAGAGAAACCATAGTGGAAGAATACTTAGGAAGGGCATTTCTCTAGCTGCAGGTGATACTATGGCCTATATAAAAGTGAAAAATGAGCAAAAATCTTCATGCTGTATTTAGCTTTCTCTTGTCTAACACATTATTTGGCAAGGCATATAGGCAACAGGCAGCCCCAGCCTCTTCTCCAAGTTTGATACTGAACTGAGAAAGAGAAAGCAATATATTCAAGGAGTCATTTTAGCTTTTCCTGCAAAATGCTAAGTGAAATATTTTAGTGTTGCCCTGAACAAATCAGAAGTATTGGGGGTGGGGTGTATGGGAGAAAGAGGAGGGGAGAAGCTGAGGCATGATGGGGAATGTCCTTTTGTGTATGATTATCTTATTGTTTAATAAAGTACTGTTTGGCCAATGAGGCAGCAAGTTAGGCAGGACTAGGAATCAAGGAGGATTCTGGGAAATGTAGTAAAAAGAAGTCTTGTGATACAGGGAGGAAGTGACATAGCAGGCAGACTCAGATAAGCAGGGACAACAGGAAGTCGTCCCTTTTTCTCTTGCTCTTCCTCCTGTACTCTACTCTGGAATCGCCATGTGATCTGTCAGCAAGAGAGGTCACCAACGAAGGCGTCCTCGATAAGATAAGTCTTATAAAAATATATAGATTTATGATAATTAAGACTGAGCTAGCATATAAGAAATCCTAGTCAATTAGCCAGCAGCGTTGTAAACTAATATAAGACCCTGTGTGTTATTCTGGGTGTCCACGTGGCAGCGGGGCTCGGGCAGGTGGAGTAAAGATTTATTGTTACAGAATGGGGTCAGTGAGTGGGATGACCTCAGGCACAGAGTTTCCCAGAGGAAGAGGGGAACCTGCTGCTGCAGCCCGCCCTGTCAAACCACCTTCCCATGCCTAGTCAAGTGGTGGCAGAACCCGGGCAGCTGGCAGTAGTGTTAGGAACTTCCATGTAAACTTCACAAAACCTTAAAAAGGGATTTTGGAAGCAAAAGAACAAAGACAAGCACGACTTCTTGTTAGCAGCATTTTCTTGGGTAGTCTCTGCTTTGCTAGAGACAAGCAGAAAATTGATCACTTCCTTTAAGAGAGGTTTCCTGACTCAGCCTAAGCAGAAAAAAAAAACCACAGGGCTCTTTTTAAGAGGCCCAGCTAGCTCAGTTGGTAGAGCATGAGACCAAGGCAGTGAGCATAGCTCTCAGTCTTGGTGTTAAACATACCCCCACCATCTTGGACAGAAAGTGGCTAAAAAGCCACCGCTTTAATTTTAGCAATGTTGTATAACAGATAAAAGACTGCATGGCCAGAAAAAGTTAAAGATTTACAATAAAGACAGATTCAGATGAAGACAATCCTCTAAAGGTTTATGCTATGTTTAAAAGGAAGAAGGAAATACACCTTTAATCCCAGCACTCCAGAAGCAGAGGTAGGCGGATTTCCACAGAGAAACCCTGTCTCAGGAAAATAGAAACAAAAGGAAGTAAAAATAGAATAATAGAAAAGCCACATAAAGATGGAAAATACACAGAGTCTGGATACTATATGCTATATTGTTGTCTTTAAATTGTTTGATTGCTGAGGAAAGAGCAACAACTGCTAACAGACATTTGATTACCAAGCTGCTAAATTAATTCAATTTACATATTTTAAAAATGTTTTCACTTCAAATTTTAAGTCTAATGACATACTACTTGGGAAAAAAGTTTTTGCTTGTGTTTTCACAAAAAATGGAAAGCTCCACCTCAAGGTATTTTCATGTGTGTATCTGTGCTAGTGAGTATATATGTGGGAAGCAAATGTGTGCAAGTACCTGCAGAGGTCAAAAGATAGTGCCAGATGCACTGCAACTGCAGTTACAGGAGTTTTCAACTGCTGGATATAGGTGCTGAGACCTGAACTCAGGTCCTCAGGAAGAATAGCAAGTGCTCTCTCTTACTCACTGAGCCATCTTTACAGCCTAGTATTTTACTGCTCTATATTACCTTTTACTCCTTTTCTAGAACATTGTTACTTTATGAGGGAAAGGTTTTGTTTTTGTTCTTCCTGTTTTCTTTTTAGCACGTGTTGTTCATCTCCTGTAGTTTGAATATAAAATGTCCTCCACAGACTTACATGTTTGAAGACTTATTCATCAGCTGGTGGTGCTATTTGGTGAAGTTATGCACCTTTAGGAGGTTAAGCTTTGCTAGACAAACTGAGTCACTGGGAGGGAGCTTTGGAATTTTATTTTTCATGGAGAGTTCCTATTCAGTCTCTGCTTCCTGACTGCATATACAGTGTGACCAACCACCTCTCTTCTCCTGACATCATACCATCTATTAATGGTATGCCACTAACCCTTGAAAATAAACCTGTACTTAAGCAGCATTTGACAGGTACTTTCTCACAGCAACAAAAAAGCAAATATTATAATTCTTTCTTTCCATAGTTATATTATGGATGTTCTGTTCACTAAATGGATAGTTTGATTTCATTTGTATCCAAGGGGGTCACTGAAAAAAATAGACTAATGTTTCCTTCTGTCAATTAAATACCTCAGACACTTCTTCAGAACCATCACCACCTTAGGAAATTTTGCAGTACATATTTATAGATAGTACCTGCAACAGCTATTTTTCAACTGTGGGGTTTCATTGGATCAAATGGCAGTTCATCCAACAGAACAAATCTACAAGGCAAGTGCACATCTCCCAGGTACTGTGTCTTTAAAAACCTTCACTTTGAGGGATGAAGAGGACATGAGGGAGCAGAAAGGTTGAGTCAGGGGAAGAACTGATGATAACAAGAATGGAGATACCATAATAGAGGGAGACATTTTAGGTTTACAGAGAAATCAGGCACTAGGGAAATGTCTGGAGATCTACAAAGATGACACCAGCTAACAATCTAAGCAACAGAGGAGAGGCTACCTTAAATGCCCTCCCCTGATAATGAGATTGATGACTGACTTATATGCCACCCGATAGCCCTCATCCAGCAGCTGGTGGAAGTAGAAGCAGACACCCACAACTAATCACCAAACTGAACTGGAATCCAGATGCAGAGAAGGATGAGTGATGAGCAAAGGGGTCCAGACCAGGCTGGTGAAAGCCACAGAAACAGCTGACCTGAACAAGGGAGAACTCTTGCTCCCTAGACTGATAGCTGGAATACCAGCATTGGACTGATCCAGACCCCAGGATCATGGGTTTCAGTGAGGAAACCTTGGAAATATACAGGACCTCCTGTAGTAGTTCAGTACTTATCCCTAGCATAGGTGTGGACTTTGGGGGCCCACTCCATATAGAGGAATACTCCCTGAGCCAAGACACATGGGGGTGGGCCTAGGCCCTATCCTAAAGGATACGAAAGACTCTGATGACACCCCCCATGGAAGGCCTCACCATCCAGGGGGAGCAGAAAGGATATGTGATAGGTAGGGTTTTAGTTGGGGGGTGCTGGTAGGGAAGGACAGGAGGGAGAAGGGAACTGGGATTGTCATGTAAAACCATCCTCTTTCTAATTCAAATAAAAAATCTGAGAACAAAGAAAAAAACCTTCAGTTTCCAAGAGCTCTTTTATACTTATTTTATAAGCAATCTCCGGATCTATATGGGATTTACTGCTGTTTCTATACAGATAGCTTGTTTTCCTTTGTGATTAACAAAAGCCAGTGTCTGCTAGAGACATGCAATCTATTCAGATGACAATGAACTCTGGTCATTTTGAACTCTGGCCACCCTTTTCAGTTGTCACTGTTCACCATGTAACTGCTGGTCTAGGCTGTGTCTCTGTTAATCAGCTCTCCAAGAACTCTTTATTGTTTCTCTTATAGCCCTGCCATTCCCTCTTTACCTACCTTGCTTTCCAGATAACTGCCAACCCAGACAGTACAGCACATAGCAAAGCTCTTAAATGTCTACAAGTTACATAAGTGATGAACCCAGATGACTTGGATATCATGAATTGCAAAACAGAAAAGTGACTGCTACAAGTATTTTAGAGCTGAGGAGATAGCCCCATTGTATAGTGCTTGCTTAGCAAGAGCAAAGACCCAGGTTTGATCAATACTGCTGAAAAGATGATTTTTAGAAAACACCATCAATTTGTGTATATTGAAGAATACCAGGTCTAGTTTGGTGGTACATTTCAGCACTAGGGAAGCAAGGGAAGATGACTGTCTGTGACTCAGAGGCCAGCCTGGTCTACATAGTTATATAATGAGTTCCAAGACAGCTAGAGCTATATAGAGAGACCCTGTCTACAAACAAATAATATACAAACAAATAAAAACATCCACACCATTTTAAGGGTATGTAGCTGTGTATAGAAAGTTATAGTTAATTTCATAAAGAAAAAAGTATCTTTCAAATGTTTATTTGTGTATGTGTGAATTCTGATGATATGTGTGTTAGGGGTATCTTAGTTATGGTTTCTATTGCTTTCAAGAGACACCATGACCATGGCAAATCTTACAAGAAAAACCTTTAATTGCGGTGGCAGCTTACAGTGTCAGAGGTTTAATCCATTATCACCATAGTGGGGAGCATGGTAGTGTGCAGGCAGACATTGGTGCTGAAAAGTTCTACATTTTAGTCAGAAGGCAACAGGAAGTAGACTGTGACACTAAGCAGTACTGTGCATGGGAAACCTCAAAGAATGCCTTCGTGTAACATACGTCCTCCAACAAGGCCACACCTACTCCAACGAAACCACACTTCTTAATAGTATCGCTGCTTATTAGCTTATGGGGGACAATTACATTCAAACTACCACAAAGATGAATATATCCTATGCATATATGGAGGCCAGTAAAGAATTTTCAGGTGTCTTGTTCTATCACTCTTAGTCTTATTCCCTTGATCCAGGGTCTCTCACTGAACTTGAAGCTAGACAGTCAGCAGGCTCTAGTGATCCTTGTCTCTAAGCTCCCTCCCCAATAGTATCTAAAGAAGCATGTGCAGCAAACCCAACCTTTGCTAACACAGTTTTTTACACGTGTTTAGAAGTCAAATCCAGGTCCTCATGCTTGTGCATTAAACACTTGAACCATTGAGACATTTTCCTTGTCTCAGAAGAATCATTTTTATTAAGAAAAAGAATCCAGATTCTGATTTGATGCACAAAACAGAACTTTAATTTGATTTGAAACTAAGAGAAAAAAATTGTCTTTCTAAAGTAAATTAGATTTGGACGACTAGCAAAGTCTCTCTTCCAGCAGGTCTGCATTCTCAATCAGAAAGTAATGCTATAAAAAAAATAAGTAGAGTTATACAACTTCAAATGACAAATATACATATATATCATAGTCTATTATAAAAGTAAATGAAAGCAACAGAATTTTCAAACTCTAACCTGGGTATGCTGATGAGCATATACTTTAGCAGTCTGATAGAAACAGGGATCATATCTTACACTTTTAGCTATTTGTTGCACTACCTGCTCATCAATTGCACACAGTGCAGTATTAGGAGGGGTTTAAAGACCAACCTCATAACCATGTATCATGGACCCACTGAGCCTCACTTAAAGGCTTAAAGGTATGTCAACCTTCCCTTGAATAAGTGCTATGTCTAAGACCCACTGGTAACTGTGGCCATGATTATTTATCAAGTAACATGTAGCCTTAGAGTCAGAACAGGAGGATTCCATTTCTTTACTCACTCTGAATGGATGAACTGTTCTTTAGCAAATAACGCAACACCCAAACAACTGAGTACTTTTTTTCACTATTTTATTGTCCTCCAGACATCCTTAGTTGTGATAGAGTTTCAGATGATAAACTTTCTGAAATATTTACGTGCCAAAATAAATGTCAGTCAAATGGGTTAATGATAGGCATATGAAGTTAAGAATAACAACAAAATAGTGAGCACTTGAAATTCATACTGTCGATTACCTCTAGTCTCCTGCGCCTTTTTATCTCTTCTGTCTTCATCTTTTACTTTCCTAGCTCTATGCTCCCTCTTCAGTTTTGTTTTATGTTTCTTCAAAACCTTCAACACTCTGTTGGTCTTCCTTTTTAAAGGGTTAAACCATCTGCTATAATAGAAAATGTTCAAATGAAGCTTTCCTGTTCAACAGTAGTGAGATAGCAACAATATTTTCCCAGATTACTAAACTTTTCTATATGATTTTTTTACCTCATTATGGACAATGTACTACATTTGGATACTTCAAAATTATCACAATAAACATTACTATCATTTTCTTTATACTCATTGTGGGCATCTGATCCTACACACTCAGGACTAGGCATCACAATTCCTCTACATCATGAATGGTATCTACTTAACAAGTACCTTGCACATTTTCTAGTCTAGGACACCTTTCCTTTCACTCCTGCTCTAGAGAGAATTCCCCATTGTCTGATCTTCAAAATCACTAGTAACGGTTTCTATTGTGGTTACTATTTACAACTTTCAAAGCACTTCCACTTACTTTTGCTGGCATTTGGTCTATTCAATCCTACACTCCCTTGTGTCTGTGTAGTGATCAAGTACAAGAGCACTGGTGAGGACATCATGTGCCAAAATCTTGCCCATGTACCTCATATACTTTATCTCATTTAATTCTCCAAAATCCTAGAAGGTATTTCATTTCCTATTTTGAAATGATTAAACTAAGACTTATACCAGGTCTCACCACACTGAAGCACTAGATAATACATGCTAACCTCAGGCATGTTACAGATTGCTACCACTAAGGCCTTCATGTGCATGACTGACCTTATTTAATTATTTAAAAATTTACATTTATATTCTAATAAAAATATAACTACATCATTTCTCCTTTCCTTTTCCTTCCTTCAACTACTCCCATGTACACCCCCTCCCTCAAACCCATGATCTTTTAATTATTACTGTTATATGTGTATATGTATATATGTGTAAATAAATAAACCTGCACACTTCATATAATAGTACTTGTATTCAAGACCTCATTTAATTTTCTTGATGAGAAACAAGGGCACTAGTTCTATTATTTCAATTTTTCAGATAAAAAAACTGAGACAGACACCAATAAGGAATGTAACTGGACTGAGGTTGCCAAATTACTTAATGAGCCAGTCAGGATTCAGTTTCAGATGTATACAATCTAAAGTAATGCCTTTCTACATCTGTGTTAACCTATTCCTTTCTCCCATCTGAACATGTAATTCCTTTAGGAAGGAACATTACCTCATACATGTTAGTTGATTTTTATCAAGAAATGTTGTTTATTTTTTACAGGGCTTTCAATTTCTAAATAACTAAGCACTCATGAAATAGGTGCAAAAAGGGATTTTCATGGCAGAAGTTATGTAGGGTAATGCTGTAGAAGACAATATTTGTTTAAATATGTAAAGATATGTTGCATTTGTGTTACAAATAATTGTTTATATTAAAATGTGTTGCATTTGTTTATGCTGCATTTGTTTAACTATGTACAGATTGTTATTTTACCTTGCCCACCTAAGGCACCTGATTGGTCTAATATAAAGCTGAACAACCAATAGATAGGCAGAGGAGGGATAGGTGGGGCTGGAGGGGTGAGAGAAAAGGGGAGCCAGCCAGCCAGCTGAAGAGCAGCCAGCCAGGGGTCACCCAGCCAGAAATAGGATCTGCCCACAACGTTATAAAGAGAAAATAACAGAATTGTCACCTCTTTAGCTTAATACTAAACAGCACAAAGAAGGGAACACCAGGCCACCCAACTGTGCTACTTCAATGTTCAGAGCAACTGGATTCTGAGCATGTGGGACCCAGAGATAGATAAGCCTGCCTTTGAACAGATGGCTTTGAAGGCAATACTCACTTTTTTCTCCCCTAAAACTACATTTCTCTGTTGTCATTTAGCTCCAATAGATAAGACAGATGTGAAAGAGACACCTATTTCTCAATTAATCATAAAAATGTCTATAGGCATAAAATGAAATAGTGAGTGAAGGCCCAAAATATATTCATACAATTTACCTATAACCTCATTAAGTTGTTGTATTGTTAACTACAATCTGGAAAAAGGGAGGGAACTAAAACTACATAGTTCTCAGTCTACTAAGGCCAGATTTGTATCAGAATAAATTTCTTTTAATTTCACAAAAGTAACATGATGTGATTTATGGATTATTGTTTCACACTCCCAAGGAGCTTGGGGCAGCATTTCATAATAAAATACATTAACATTTCTACAACAAAATATATACATATTCACCCTAAGCAGCAAATAAGACTAGAAAATAATTCAGATCAGATTAGATAAGCATTTTTGCTTAAATGACCTAAAAAAATATTTAGGTTTGTAGAATTTCTAGACATCCTGAAATACAGATAAGAAGTTAAGGTTTGTATAAGCTTCTTGATTCTGTAACTTTAATATATCTTACTTTTCATCATAAAATGGCCAGATACCCTTTATTCATGGAGTTTATTTCAAGCTTAATGATATACATTTCAACTTTACCTCCAACTTTGAAAGCTACTGTGGGCTGAAGAGATGACTCATTCAGTAAAATACATATCACACAAAAACAAAGAGCTGAATTTTGATCCCTGGCACCCACATAAAAGAGTCAAGCATGAAATCCTAAGAATAGGGTTGCCTAAACAAAACCTGCACACTAACAACACCAGATGACATTTCAGAGTTGATAGAGAAAATCCTGCAAGGTAGGCCTTACCCCTAGATTTAAGAAGAAATTCAGGGACAAACCTTGATAAGTTGTCCAGTCCCAAGTGGTCAGCCCTAACACACAAACACACACACACACACACACACACACACACACACACACACACACCACTAAATGCACTCAACAGGTTGTATTTGTGTGTGTACATGTATATATAATTCATAACAATAATAAAGAAGAAGATGTCATAACATTGAGTAGAAGTGGGGAGAACATGGGAGAGATTTGATAGGGAACAGAAGGGGTAGAAATGACATAAAAACAATAGTTGTATATGACATTCTCAAAAAATAAGAATGAAGCAAATATTTTTAAGGTCATAATGGTCTCTTGTTCCTGTAACACTAATTACACTAACAGCTGGATTGCCAGAGACTACCACATTCAATGAGAGACTGTAAAAAGAAGGTGATGAGTGATTAAGACACCTGACCTTCACAAATACACACCCATATGCACAAGTGTGTACATACATATGAACAGGTACACACACACACACACACACACACACACACACACACACACACAAAGAGAGAGAGTCAGAGAGAACATTAACTCATCTAAATTTCAAAGGATTTAGTTTTCAGTGTATCCTTATGGTAAGATAATAAGGTAGATTATTGAATCTACTTTTTAAAAACAACTACTAGTTTTAAATATTTTACATTGGATTGGAGTTTTGTATATTGTATACAAATTTTACATATTGATACAAATTGAGATTAATTTTGTTAAGACATACTATACTTACATTTCTAATCTTGTTCAAGGTATTGTACCTATACAGCTAATTTAACAATATAATGCAAACTTCTAGTTCTTGAAAGTTATTATTACCAACTATATAATAGTGAAATGCAGGTTAGTAATTAGTCTCCTATTACAGTTGAACGTGTAGTCACAGTAGGTATGTTTTCAAGATCAAACAGATATATTTTAGAAAGACAGGTTGCCTTCAAAACACTTCAGAAATCTACAGAATATGACATTTAAAATGTTTTACTAACATAGATTCTTTTTTATGACAATGAGACAAGTCTGTTCCTGGCACCACCAATCTTCTTTAGAGAAGATGGGCATCAAAGAAACTCCACATGGAGTTTACTTTCTTCATGGCAATGGTAAACCATTGTTTAGAATGACTAAGAAAATCCCAGAAACAGACATTGGGGTTCAAGCTGATGATCAGAAATCAAAGCAGCCAGCCAGTAGTTCTTACCTCTACCAAGGCTAAAATGGAGTTCCTGTCTTCCCTGTGACTAGAAACTGAATCTCACATGAGACTCTTTGCTCATTCCTTATATACCTCTCTAGTGCTGGGATTAAAGGCATGAGCTGTTACTCTTTTAGACTGATTCAATCTCATGTAGCCCAGGGTGGTCTTGGACTCACAGAGATCCATCTGCCTCTATCTCCTGAGTCCTTGGATTAAAGGTGTGCACCACCACTGCCTCAAGTGTATGGCTAACTAGTGTGGATACCTTTGGATTCTCATCCACAAGCAAGCTTTGTTAAATCAAAAACGATTTATCACCACACCAACAGGAAAGTGCCCTTGCCTCGAATGCTGACAATGCCATCCAAATTGAACACAAAAGAGAGTGACTGCCAAACCTTGAACATTCCTTCAAAAATCCTGCTTCATAGAAAAGTCTATCAAATATGTCAGGCCTGTAGGCCAATGATGGATGCTCCAACATTGCAGAGAAATCTTGGGTGACTATCCAGGTAGTCAGCAGTTTTCGTCAATTCTCACATTTTTGGAAGTCGCTTGTTTGCACTTCCTGTTTACTCAGTTAATATTATTTCCTACTTGGATCTCTTAGGGAGTTGAAAACTAGATAGTTAAGAGTTTTCTTGTTTAAAAGACTCAGAAAAGATGCCGAGCATTGGTGGTGCACGCCTTTTATCCCAGCACTCGGGAGGCAGAGACAGGTGGATCTCTGTGAGTTTGAAGCCAGCCTGGTCTCCAGAGAGAGTGCCAGGATAGGCTCCAAAGCTACACAGAGAAACCCTGTCTCAAAAAACCAAAAAAAAGACTCAGAAAAGCATCTTACTAATGAAATATATATATATATATATATATATATATATGTATATATATATATATAAAATGTTGAGATACATTAAAAGACAATTTGATAATGCAAATTAGAATATAAAGTAAATTAGGTATAAGACTTTGAGCTCACCAAGATAGATTAATATATTTTCTCTCAATTTGTCAAATACAAATTGACCAGACATTGTTGATGTACTTATTGCACATATATATATATATATATATATATATATATATATATATATATTATAGTTATTGTACTTACTGTACATGCTTTTTCATGATAGTTGTAGCCTTTTTTATTAGACAAAAAGGGGAATTGTGTTGATATATTGTTTATGGTCTAACAAAGCTTGCTTCGAGATCACAATGCAAAGCTAGCCACAGCCATAGAGGCTAGGCAGTGTGGTACACACCTTTAATCCCAGAAGCCATACTAGTCAGCTATAGAAACTAGGTGGTAGTGGTGCACACCTTTAATCACAGCACTAAAGAGGTATGTAAGACAGGAGCAGGGTCTCAGAGCTGGCAATGAGTCTCTAGCCACGTTGAGAACAAGATCACCCCAGTCTTGGTAGAAGTAAGAGCTCTCTGGTGGCTTGGCTACTTTGGTTTTCTGATCTTCAGCTTGAACCCCAATATCCATTTCTACATTTTTATTATTTGTACCACAGTCCCATTTACTGCTGAACTCTATGCTATCTCTGTCAGAAACCATAGTAGAATCCACCCTCATGGTCACATATATTTTATAAAGGAGTTTCTACGTAGTCATGCCATAAGCTTTATGTGTACATGGAACTGGAATAATTGTTGCATGGAAACCCTTTCCCAAATTTTTTAAATATGTCTACAATAAGCCATCCATCCATCCATCCATCCATCCATCCATCCATCCATCTCTAAACATTTTGATCCAGGTTGAGGAAATGGATTTGTTTATGAACATGTTTATAAAGCAACGATCACAAACTATTTTCTGACTTTATTGCTAATCTACTACAGGAAAAAAGAAGAAAATGTGTAGACTAAAAATACTGATACCATTTCAGTCAATTGGGAATGTGGAATGAGTAGAGTTATTTATTTCAAGAGTCCTGTTTAAGAACCACTCATCCTGAGACTCTCAGAATATGATGCTACAAAAGACCTCAAGTCTGCATTTTTTAAGAAAATCAATACCCAAAGAATTTAAACTCAACAGCTATGCAACTGGTAGCAAGTGCAGAATTAAAGCCCAGGTACTTTTAAATGTTCTACTACATACTTCTAATAGTCTCTGAGAAATTACAGCAAAATTTGGAAGACAAGGAGTTTAAAGAAGAAAGAAAAGCAGACTGAAATGGATTAACATAATAAGAAATGAGACATTCAAAAAGGAGGGCTAGGGATGTAAGTTCAGTGGTAGAGTATCAAACTTGCATGTGCAAGGCTCTGAGTTTGATTGCAGCAATGGAAGAAAAAAAGTATAAAAAGAAATTTAAGGGAGGAAAATTGTCAAGAACAAAGCAGTCAACAGTGATAGGTAAACAAAAGTTCAAGTCAGATGAGATCAGAGAAAAGGCTACTGCATTTGTCAAAAGTTTGTTACCTGGCAACAGACTATCAGGCTATTCTTTTTAATAGTACCTACTATTCCATAATTCTTGAAAACAATGCTTTGGGAGGCCTTATAATGGGAATATCATATATATATATATATATATTATATATATATATGTGTGTGTGTGTGTGTGTGTGTGTGTGTGTGTGTGTGTGTGTGGTGTGTTTTATGTGTGTATGTATATGTATGTGTATATATATATATATATATATTTCATTACACATATAAGGAGGTTATATTATTGATTCAGAACTTAATTTATCCTGAACACCTTCCAAAAATGGCTTTATACAATCAATACCATAATGTTACAAGAGTTTCAGTTCATTCACATTCCCATCTAACATATTTTATTACATTTCTTATAGAAGAATCACCCTTTTAAAATTTATAGATTTAATTTCTTCTTCTGAATTTATATGAACACAATGCTAAAATTTTCAAACCTTCCAATAGTTGCCTAATTTTTATATAAATATTTGCAAAATATAATTACTAATTATATTATACAGTAAATGAAACATACAAAGTTTAAAAGAGATAAATGCCCTTTTAAGTTTAATTGATGATGAATTTTAGGCAATGTCTGATACACTTACTACCAGTTCATTACGTCTCAATCTAAGAAAATAAGTGGCATTAAGACTATTGTCATAATGAAAACCATATTACAATGTGAGAATCACACACCACACTTGTCTGAACATGGCTATTTTCACTAACCTTCTGGGAAGCACCTCTGGATTTATATAGGCCATGCACTCCTTATATCACCTATCATAAATCTAGAGTCTTTTCAAAGGATTTTTTAAAAGACATGACTTTTTATTAGTTGTCAGTAAAAAATACCATTTCCAGACTAAGTTCTATATTTTTATTGTGAGATTACAATTTAATCCAACATGAAAATATACTTCATCTATGTTTACTTGGCACAGCATTTTATTTGAAATTTCATCCTTACCAAGATTAGGTACACCTTCAAGTGTCATCTCACTGTCTAACAGAAATAGGTAGCATTTGCACGTAGATTTAAACTAAAAACAGGTCAAGATTAAAAAGCGAATTTGATACTTCAGTCTATTGTCATTAGTACTTAATCTAATGTTAGTGAATCAAGTATCCCCATTGCACCCCAGCCCATCCTTGCCCTTAAAGTTCTCCTCTGCTTCTTTCTGTTCCCATCCACTTCATCTTGCCTCCTTCTTCATATAAGTCAGACTTAAGCCTATTGGTGGCACTTAAACCTAATGAAGCCTCTGATCCCTATTTATGAGGCTAAAATAGTTGTTACACAACATTGAGGGTGCAGTGAACTTCAAAATACATCTTATATGCAAGTTTAATTAAGCTATTTAGTAGCAAATTCTTAGAAAGCTTTTCACTTCTGTTCTTTTCTTCACTTTGCATTTATGGAGCTAGTTCAAGCAGGCTTGAGTTTCTCTGTAATTGAATTACATCAAAGCTGACCTCAAGTTGTAGAAGTAAACTGAAGAGTCAGTGCTAATTATTCCAAAGACAAAGTTCAGTCCCTGTCCCCCCACCAACACCCCCTCCCCCTGCTTTGAAACAAGAGGTAGTTAAAGGGCACACACTAAAAAGATCTCCTTCTGGATATAAGGAAACTGTGAAAAGGCCCCTCCCCATCTAATTCAAATCTTGACTTCCCTTCAAAACCAAGTTCAAGGGGCACCATTCCACAGAGACTGTCTTGTTATCTCCACTTACTTCAATTCCCTGTGTGTTTTTGCTGAAATACCAAGGACTGGATCTCCATCTCAGCACCCATATAAAAAGCCATGTCTCCCCCAAAACTCCTATAACACCAGCTTTGATGTGAGCAGAGACAAGAGAATTTGTGGGGCTTGTTGGCTTCCAGGCAAGCCAAGAAAACATGAATCCCAGTTTCAGAGACAGGCAGAGAGTTAAAGCAGAGAGCTTTTGATGCCATCTGGACTTCATGCATACACACAGGTGTTCTTGCGTGCTTGCTCATGCACGCACAGCTAAACACTGAACTGAACTCTGGAACCCAGTTGCAGGAGTGATGAACAATGGTGTCAAGACCAGGCTGGTGAAACCCACAGAAACAGCTGATCTGAACAAGGGGGAGCTCAGGGACCCCAGACTGATGGCTGAGAGGCCAACATGGGACTGATCCAGACCCCTGAACTCGGGTGTCAGTGAGGAGGCCTCAGAAATCTATGGGGCCTCTGGTAGTAAACCAGCATTTGTCCCTGGCACACAAATGGACTTTGGGAGCCCATTCCACATGGAGGGATGTTCTCTCAGCCTGGACACATCTAGGCCCTGCCTGGGATGATATGACAAACTTTGGAGATTCCCCATGGAGGGCCTCACCCTCCCAGGGGAAGAGAGGGGGGAGTGGGTGGGGGCTTGGTGGTTGGTGGGGAGTGGGGGAGGAGGTGAGGGAGAGGAAGCCAGGGTTGACATGTGAAGCAAGCTTGTTACTAATTTAAAATAATAATAACAATAATAATAATAATAATAATAATAAAGAAGAAGAAGAAGAAATAATAATAATAATAATACAGGGTCTATGTCTTCAACATCTCTGTACAGTCCACATTACACAGTGAAGCAAGCACTGAATAAATATGCTGGGCTGCAGTGAAGTGCCTCCATTTGCTTCCGGAGAATGATAATCTTCACCAACAGTACTTTCACTTCCCCCACCTGTTCTCACTTGTCATCGCTCCAATTATTGCAGTTGCTAGCTCTTTAACTGATGTATAAATAAAAGACAGTGTCCAAAACAAGAGGCAAGAGATTATCAAAATCTTGTTTGCTTTGGTTTGCAACTGAAGAGCAAGGGAGTTGTTACAGCAGTTTTTTTTCCCCCTAACACTGTATTCTAATGGCTCAGGTGTAAAAAGAGCACAAGGGTGCCTCCTAGTGCTGAAATGGCAAAAGGATTCTTTCAACAGATGCACAGGCCATATTAATGTAGATCTGTATTTGCCTTTTAGTTCTTGTGACTTACACAAACAACTGTGTATGCTTTCTTCTTCTCCTTTTTAAAGGTTTAACATTAAAGCATAACTGTGTGTAGATGTATGTGTGTGAGAGGGCAGTAAGGCCAGGTGTCAGGTATTTCCAGAGCTGGAATAGCCTGTGGTTTTGAGCATGCCTTTGAAAGAAGAGCACTACACGCTTTGAACTGCTGAGCCCTCTTTCCACTTCCTGTTTTACTTTTAAAATAGCTATATATGGATTTTATCACTACACTACTCATTTTATGGAGTTACTGATTTTGACTAATTTAATATCTTATATCCACTATTCTTTGAAATGGAGACAGGAAGTGAACTAAGAAGATTTTTCTAATGAGGTTTCTTGCCTCTTAAAGGAGTGTTTTGCAACTTTTGGCTTACATTTCTCTCTTTATCTGCCTTTGCTTCTAAAATCAGCTTCTAAATTTCCAGGAGAAATTGATGGTGTCCCATCTACCCTCAATCACTGGTCCTAGGAGAAGCTGAGCTAAACACCTAGGTGAGAGTGCCACTTGCTTTGGGGCTATGGTAGGAGAATGACAGAGGAGCACACAGATAGTGGCACAATAGCATAGGAAACCACAACACATGGATTTTAAGTTCTTATTCACAGCAGTTAAGTCTCCAAAATAGTTTGTATTATATAAAACATAAAATATGTTCTCATCAGGAGATACTCTTTGGATTTCATTTTATAGAGAAGAATCCCGTGGATGTAAACGTCCTCATAAACTTAGTTGGTAAATGTGTCACAAAAGATCTAGGTGGAAATCTATCAATCTTATTATCCAGACACTTTCTAAACTACATAGTATAATTCTAGCCATCAACTTCTAACAAAGCTTTCATTTTTATTTATAAGTTATTGTTATGTAAAAGCAAGCTTTGAAAGAAAGAAGGGAATCAAAAACCCCATTCCCACTTCCAATCCTCTAAAGAAAAGAAAAAAAATACACAAGAAAGGCAATGAGGTAATGAGGAACTGAAAAAGATGACCCAGTGGTTAAGAGCACTGGCTGCTCTTCCAAAGGATGTGAGTTTGATTCCAAGCACACACAAGGTGGCTCACAACCATCTATAGCTCCACTCTTAGGAGATTCAATGCTCTCCTCTGGCCTCCTTAGGCACAAAGCATGTACATGGAACAGACATGAATGCAAACAAAACACCCATACAAATATATATATATATATATATAATATATATAATATATGTGGTGTGTGTGTGTGTGTGGTGTGTATTATATATATATATATATATATATATATATATATGAAAAAGAGTGGGTGAGACTATGGAATAGGAACCATGCACTAAAGTAAGAGTACTCGGTGTGCAAGTATGAAGATCTGGGGTTGGTTATTAGCAGAAACATTTAAAAAGCTAGAAAAACCTTGTATGCCTATAACCTTAGCCTGTCTCAAATGAGTAAGGCAGAAAGTGATGGGCCAGAGTATCCAGCCTCCTCTGGCCTCCTCACAAGAACAGGCACATGCACCCTCATACACATAAGCATATACCACACACACACACACACACACACACACACACACACACACACAGAGAGAGAGAGAGAGAGAGAGAGAGAGAGAGAGAGAGAGAGAGAGAAAGTTATCCACTCAAACTTTGAAGCTAAATGAAATCTGAGAAAAATAATTAGCTTCTATGCAAGTGGGAATATTTGAAATATGAAGTTGCACCCTGTGGTACAGGCTCATCATCCTATCTATGCAGAGACTAAGGAAGTAAAATCCAAAGTAAAAGGCCAACCTGAACTACATAGTAAGTTCAAAGCCAGATGGACATTGAAATAAAAAGTAAAGACTGAGGTACATGGCTTTATCATACAGCACTTTCTTTAGCAATGAAACACCTCCTTATCACACACAAAGTCTTACATTCAATCCTCAATAATACACACACACACACACACACACACGTCTGTTGAACTGATAAACAGCCTTGATGATCCTAATAGAAAATAAAATAAGATGTAAATATATTTTGTATACGTCTCTAAGGAAAAATCTGACATAATTTCTGTTAAAGACAGACCAATGTCGAAGATCCCTGGCAGCATACCACTTCCAGAGAATCCTCTCATTTGCAACTCCACATATCTCCAGCTTGCAGACTTATTTTTCATTCCACTTGGGATTTTGTTTGATGATAAAATATATAAAGCCTATTAAACAGGACATTTTCTATTTGTGAAAAAATAACATGTCTTTAAAAGAAAAATGGTAATTTTATTTTTAGGTTTTTCTCAAAGAAAAGGAACCCAAACATTATCCCTTCATATTTAAAGCAATGGAATAAAATTGCCAACACACAAATATCCACATATAGTTAGCAATTAGCAAGTAAGGTTTATGTTTGCCTACCTCCTCCGGCAAAGAAAGCAGCAATACATAGGAAGAAATCCCAGGATTATCATGCTGATCACAGAGAACCCAAATGCCCGGAGCATCTGTGTAGGCTCTGTTGGTTTAATTATATCTTGTTACTTTTATGGCTAGGCATGAGAAGCAAAGCTGAACTATTTTATAAAGTATTTATAGAAAACAGCCAGTTAGTTAAGTGAACGGTAAACTTCATTGTTAGGCTTCAGGTAGGAGTTCTTAAAATGCAACTAAAAGCTACTTTCAAACTGTACCCCTAAAAATACCTAAACAAAATAATCAGGCTGTTTTCATTGGCAGATTATGATTCAGAAGATAATTCTTTGCATGGCCTGAGTGTACTTGTTCTATGGCCATATGTTATGCATCCAAGAGCATCTGAAGTATAAATCAGTCTATGAACAGTTAACCTGGTAAAGAAATGGCTTCTTCAGTGCTTACTTCCAAATTACAAAGCACTCAATTAAACACAGAATCAAAAATCTGCAGGAGAATAAGTGTACTTTAGCCTCATATGCACTGGGAAATGCATTGTAATGTGATTGGGGAATTGTAAGTCACGGCTCAATTTTTTCTCATTAAAAGAACCAAATGTTTCTTCACATGTAATAGAAACAGTAGACTGATGAACAAATTCTAAATACAATATGACAGCATTAAAACTCCAGTACTATATTCATGATCGGGCTTTAGTTTTCATCATTAATAGTAGATGTACTAAAAGAGCTCTAAATTGAATAGGGACTAGATATAAATCTAAGATATTATTCTACATGAATCCTGTTATTATTTCTTAGTGCTCTATCACATCCAATACATTCATCATGAGACCAACAAATAATATGTCCCTACCTGCAAATGAAGGTAAGAGAGAACGAAACAGATGGTGTTATTTCTTTAACTTTAGAAAGAAAGAAAATCTTAAGAGGGTAATTTTGCTTTGGATTATTCTAAAAGAAACAGAACAAAGAAAACCTAACATGGACAGCTAACAGGAAACATGCACGCCTACTGCTACATGCCAAGCTGTTGAAGAAAAATGGGAAGAATTTGTCACAGGAAGAGAAACTCAGAATAAAAAACATAAATAAAACAAGGTATATCTAACTGATGTTATTAGCACTAAGCAGAAACTGAGGAAGGAAGTCCTCGGATGTAGCCTTAGAAGCCCAGGATTTGGTGGAGCACTTCAGTATGCATGAAGTCCTTGGTTTGACCTTTGGCACCACATAAACTAGGTATGGTAGCTCATGCCTGTAATCTCACTGGAAACGGGTCATCACCTGCTATACAGAAAGCTCAAAACCAGACTAGAATGCAGGAGACTCGGGAAAAAAAGAAAAAAAGTCAAATTTCTTTCTGATTTTCACCTTGCTTCCTATCTCCTACTTACTATTCCCTCCTCCAGAGGAAAAGCCAGAGATATTCTAATTTACGCAGCCCAAGGCCGATCACAGAAAGCAGAAGTTCTTTTTCCCAAAGCCAGCCATAAACTCAAAACTGTTACTCTGATCTTCCCCTGTCATTCAATCTTGGAGATAAAGAAATTCTCTGGCCAGATGGCTACTGTGGCACATGACTGTAATCTGAACATCTGAACATCTGAGATAGGAAAATCAGAAGTCCAATGTCAACCTCAACTATACAGCACATTTGAGACAAGTCTGATCTTTAGGAGACCACATTTCAAAAACAAAAGCAAGTAAACAAGCAAAACTGATAGAAGGGAAGAGGGAGATAACAAAAGAAAGAAATCCCTGACTTAGTGGGTCATAGGATCTATATTTTCAAAAGGACCCTCACTCAAATACCTAGGAGGAAGGAATGCTATACAGAGAGGACATTAAGAATCTGGACAGACAAATTTCCCCATTTCAACCACAATCTTTTGTCCAATCATTTCTACATGTGTCTGTGCTTCATGGAGTTTAAGGATATTAAATGTTACCTTGTATCACTGACTCAATTCAAAAGCCTCAGTGTCACATAAAACTATGATTACATAAATTTGTGATGTTTTCCCTGTTAGTCTCTCTTTTGGTGTCGGCATAGTGTGTATTACTCTTCACAGTGAGTGAGAATGGATTTCTCCCTGTAATAGTGAACACTGCTTCTCAACTGACTTCAGATTCCTAAAAGCCTAAAAGATTTCGTGAAGCACACCACTTAATGTGCCTGTAAGAAAATCTAAAGACACATTAGATTTTGAAGGCTTTCCTATAATTAATGAATGCTTTAACCATTTGCAAGATTTAGAGTTTATTAATGGCACTGGGAGGCAGTGAAAAGTAGAGGTAGGATCCAAGTAGAACAAGTGCATCATGCCATCCCTCCTGTATTCTCCACCTCAGATTCCTAGTTGCTCATGAAATGGCTCGCTTTACTCCCCCATGACATGTTCTAACTACCATGATGTTTGCTGAAATACACGGAGTCAAGCAGCCATGGACTGAAGCCTCTGAAACAGTGAGTAAAATGAAGCCTTCCTCAAGTTGTTTCTGTAAGACTTCTGTGTCAGAACAGCAAGAAAGGGAACTACTATACTCTTTTGTGCACCTTTCTAGTACGTTCTCTCAGACATAGGATCATACCTGATACAGCAGCTTAGACGCTTTCAAAGAAATGGGAGTGACTGAACCAACTGAACAGGTTGGACTAATTCTGAACGGTTCATTATCATCTAAGGACTAAACAGAAACTTCTAGGGAATTATCTCACAATTTCTATTGAAACCATTAGGTTTTTGTTTGGAAATCCCTTGGAAATGTTAAACTGGGAAATCTAAAGATGTACTTAAAATTTTGCAATCTATTTAAATATTTTTCTATTTGTTATTTTTATCATTTTAAACAAATAAACAAATGAGACATGATCTACTTACTATCTCTTAGTGGGGCATAGCATGTCACTGTGGTCCCAGATGAGGAAAAACAGCACTTGGATTTTAAACATTCAGCCTTGCTGAGATACGGCTGCCTATTACAAGCCACTATCTTCTGGTCCTCCCTTATGGTGCATGCTTTCAAACACAGGAATCCAATAAAGAAGAGTTAGCATGATTGGCAAAGTGCTTTGCATAATCAAATAAATACAAAGCAAGAGAAAAAGAAAAACATTTAACACAGTACATTCAAAAATATAAATAATGATGAGTGCTAAAGTTAAAATGAGAAAATAAAAGTTTAAATTACCAGTTATTTAATACTACACTTCTAATAATAGTTAAACTTTAGAAATAAATAAATTGCTAGCTAATAGGATCTCTTTTTTAGAACAGTTCTCCAGTCCCCAATATAACATATATATCAAATCTCTACATGGCCACAGATGGCCTGGAACTCCAGACCCTCCAGCCTCAGCCTCCTGACTGCTAGGATTACAGATGTATACCACCTTCCCCAGTTTTCATGAAGTGCCTGAGCTCAAACTCAACATTTTGTGAATGTGAGGCACACAGTTTGTGAATTGAACTACATCCTTAGGATGGTAAGATAGTTTTACAAGAACTACAAGCAATGAGGGGAGTGGTGGTGACACAAATACAGCCCAGAGGGAAACTAAGGAGCATTGAGGACACCTTTTTGATTCTGAAATCATGACATTAACAGAAAAATAGAGGGAAGTAGAAAGTATTTTATTAAGTAAAGTAACCCAAATTCAGAAAAACAAATGTTACATGTCCTCTGTCATATGCAATTCTGTATTTTAATTTTTAAAACTGTGAGAGTACGTGGTGGGTAGGAGACTAGAAAGGAGATTTATGACAGGGAATAAAAAGAGGTCTTAAAGGAGTGGGCAGAAGAAAGGAAAAAGGAAATTGAATATATGTGGGGGCCTGAGATGTCTCAGAGGTTAAAGATGTGTACTATACTTTCAGTGGAGAAGACTTCTATTCCCAATGTCCATGTCGAGTGGCTTATAGCTGCCTATAACTCCAGCTCCAGGGGGATCCACTGCGTTTCTTTCACTGGCCACTTGCACACACACATGTATATAAGCATAGCCAACACATAGACACATGAGCAAAAATAATAAAAATAAATGGTTAACAACATGAGTATTTATGGTGAGGGTAAGAAAAGGAAAGGCAGGTGAGCACAGGAAGAAGACTGGAAAACAAAGTAAAAATGAAAATGCTACACTGGAACCTATTCCTTTGTGGACTACTTCTTAAAAGCTATATATGTAAAAGAAACATTTCAGAATCACAACAAGCATCCTTAACTGGCACACAATAATTGTATACATTTATGGGGCACAATGATCTTGCAATAAATATATAAATATATGTATATATGTGCATAGTGTGTGTGTAGTGGTTATTCTAGAGTAACATATGCACCAATCTAAACATTTATCATTTCTTTCTGTTGTAAACACTCAAAATCCTTTCCATTGGGTATTTCATGATTATTGTTTTCAAAAAAGACAACATGTACAGTTGATAAATATTCATCCTCTGTTTTCAAAGATTTAGATCAATCTAGGGCTAATGTTTTCTTAAAAAGGAAAGCAAGCAAGCACGACTGGCAATGTGGCTTAATTAATAAGGTGCTTGCCTAATGTACGCACTGCCCTTGGTTGGATCCCCAGCAGTACAGAAAACAAGGCATGGTGCCATGTGACTATAACTGTAGCATTTGGGAGATATAAGCAGAAGAAACAGGTTAATGTCATTCTTGTCTACATAAGGAATTTGAGGGTTACCCTTGGCTATGTCAGTCCCTGTCAAAAATAATAAAAGAAAGGAATGGAGGGAGGAAGGCGAGAAAGGAGAGAGGGAGAAAAAACAATGTGATTTTGATTCAATTTCTTGTGTTAGGTTAGGAAAATTAAAATTCAGATAAATAAATAAACCTCATTTGGTTCAGTTTAAAGGCCGCTTCACTATTTGTATTACTGTAATCATCCTAGGCAAGTAGGCAAGTAGTTGACAGTTTACTTCTGTTTGTTTTCAAACCTCTAAAGCTTAAACTGTCATTTACTTATGTTGTACTCAGTAAGCCCTTCTTTTATGCTATCCAACATAATACCTTCCAGGATTTATTTTCTTGTTCATTCAACTTGACTGTGGCAGTAGCTTCAATTTATTTTGCTATTCTCATAGGTAGCAGGTGTTACAATAGCTATTTTATACTTGATGAAATGACTAGAGAAGCACAAAGAGATTTTTTTTCACTGAAGAGTTGAATGCTGTGATCTGGAACTAAACAATGGATTCAATTTAGTGTTTAGATATCAGATTTTCTTAGAATAAATTCTACATAGTTTTTAGTAAAATTCTTTATCATGCCAATTTATGAGAAACTTTACTTTGAAAGGGGATTGCATGCTGTACAAAACAAAATGTACTTATTTGTGGTTAATTCTCAAGGGTCATCATGTGCTTGATAAAAATCAAACACCATCTACAGATCACAAGATGATGTGACTTGAAACCTGGACTCTTTAGCACTAGAACAGATGGGAAAACATCTGTTATGTTCCATAACAACAGAGCCACTGCTTAATGCCACAGAAGACATCAATTTCACAATATTGGGTCAGTGACTACATTAGGCCACATCATTCAGATAAAAAAGCTCTAAGTATTTCTAAAGGAAAAGTATTTTATGAAAAATTACAAACTTAAGCTTTAATCTGCCACATTCTCCTTGCAATTATTATCCCAGTTCATCCTCAAGATTCCTGAGTTATGTATCTTCATCGCAAGGTGAAAACACTGATATCCACAGAGATTGTCTTGCCTGAGGCAAAAGGCAGAGTCAGGGCTCAAAATCAGGTCTGTCCCACCCCAATGTTGAGAAAACAGTCTGCTTCCTGGGTACTTAACTATTCTTTTTAAAACAGGGACCTTAAGTAAAATCAATCAATCAATCAATCAACAACTTACTTGTTGGAAAGAAAAACTCCACCAGAATTTCCCACTTGGATCCATGTTCTAGAGCTTCATTATGCCTTGGCAGTTTCTCTTTTGGAGCCAAAGACTCTGAGAAGTGTAAGGAAGGGAAATGATTAATCACAAAATATTTAAATATTTGTCATTTTCAATGAAGCTTTAATAGTAATTAACCTTTGCTTAAACTAATTATGGAAATATAACAGATGTTGCATTTTAATCTTGTAACACCATAAATAGCATTAATAATCAGATTGTGATTCTGCTACAAAACTGAAGTATTCAAATTAACAAATATTGAACATACAGGTTCACACAGCCAATTGGCCTTCTAGACAATGATTTAAATAATAAATTTGCCTAACAAAGAGCTTGGTGTTTAAAGGTTTATCAATGGAAAAATCAGGACACAAAGAAAAATCAGAAATAATATGATTCCAACTAAATCAGAACCTAGATAATAAAGTCTTCTGACAAGTATGCTGAAATCCTCACACAAGGATACAGGAATTATTTCTTATCCCTCTTTCATTCTATTACAGAGAACCCAATTTTATTTTCATTTATATAATTCTCTCCCATAAAAGATAAGAAAAAATACTCCTCAGTAATCTCTTTAATTATACCTCAGCATTTCCTTATATGGCTGAATTATCTAGGAAAACATTCGTGCTGTTCTTAATTCATTTTTATTTTAAAGAACATTACAATGATTATCACCTGCTTGGAATATCATTATTAGAGCTATATATTTGCCAATATTTAAAAATACTTTTGATAAATTCTTATTTTTTGTTGTTTGCTTTGTTTGGTGATTTTTAAAAAAAATAAAAATTTTTTTGATGCTCCAAATTAATCTCAGTGCCTGGCACATTGAACCACTGGGCTATTACTTTCCAGTAGAATCCTGAAGTTTACTACTAATAATAGTAGAGCCAAATGCCACTTTTCTTGTACCTTCACACCCTCTGTTATCATTAGCCAACTGAGTAGGCAAAATACAATAATCTGATCTGTTGTTAGCAACATGGGCCATTGGTAAAAGCACTTGCAAAGCAAGTCTGACAACCTGAGTTTGATCCTTGGAAGATTAGGTGTAAAGGCAAGGAGAAAAGAACTGACTTGAGTCTCTGAAGCTGTCCTCTGACCTCCATATGCAGACTGTGGTATGCAGAAACATCCATTCACTCATGTACACATATACACTCGCAATAATAATAATAATAATAATAATAATAATAATAATAATAATAATAATAATAGCAACAGGGACTGGTGATATGCTCAGTAGTAAGAGCTCTTTTTGCTCTTTCAGAGGACCAGAGTTCCCTGTTCCCATTTTGGGAAGCTCATGCCTGTCTGTTAACTCTAGGTCCAGGGGATCTGATAGTCTGTTTTGGCTTCTAAAGACACCCTGATACAAATGTCCATAAAAAATAGACATGCACAAATAAAAATTAAATACATTTTAAAACTTTTTTGAGATATTGGAACAATTGATTAGTTGCATGCAAAATGTAAAATAAATTAACTCCTCATACATACCATATATAAAAATTAACACAAATGGGCTAACAATCAAAATTTGAGAGGTAAAACTTTAAAATTCTTAGAAGAAAACAGTAACAATATTCATGACCTTGTATTTGGTAATGACTAGTTAGATGTGACACTGAAGAACCAAACAAACAAAGAAAAAACATAAATTGGAATTATAGGAATTTAAATGTTTTGTATATCAAAGGACATTATGGTGTCCCATGTCTATAATCCCAGCATTTGAGAGGCAAGGCAGAGGGATCTTGACAAGTTGCAGCATAACCTGGGCTAACTAGGCAAGGCCATTTCAAACAAAACAAAGACATTATGGACATTATGAAGAAAGTGAAAAGACAGTCTATAGAACTGGAGGAAATATTTGCAAGTCATAATCTTGGACAATGATCTAATACATAGCACACAAAAAATCTTAAAATGCATTAACATTTTAAAAACACATTTAAAGTGGGCAGTGTTTTAAAAGAACATTTTTCCAAAATTAAACAACTGTCAACAAACACATGCAAAGATATTCAGAATCATTAGTCATTAGAGAAATACAAGTAAAAATCAAAATAAGATACCACTTTCTAGTGGTCAGGATGCTACCACCACAAAGGCAGAGGAACAGCAAATGTTAAACACTGCTGCCGGAGACATATATAATTCAGTCATGCTAAATCTGTCTAGGGCTTCCTCAGAAAATTTAATACGTAGCTCCTACAAGACCCTAAATTCCACTGTTAGTATTTAAATAGGTATCCACACAATTATTTATACATAAATGCTCATAGAAGCATTATTCATAACAAAAAGGTAAGAAACAACACAAATTTGGTACACTTGAAAAAAAAAAAATATATATATATATATATGATGTATGTATATTCCATATAATGAAGTACCATTTAGCCCTAAAAAGGGACAGGCATTTTACCAAAGGAAGTGTATGAGGAGAAGTGTTTTTCAGGAAGTCTGAAACACATCACACATGTGAATCACTGATAGGGGTTTTAATCTCCTCAGTTCCCACAATACATCGTCAATCCTGCCTCATCCCTCAATACTGGCTTCTCCCTCGATCCTCCTTACCCACCACCACCACCACCGAAGCCTGCCTCAGCCCCTCAAAAACTCCCTCACACATTTCAATACTGGGCTCAAGCCCTCAGTCACCTCACACATTTTAATCACCTCCATCCCTGCCTCACCCACAAATCCCCAGCCCTCACTTGCCCTCACCTCAGCCCCATTCCTACTTCATCCCCTGAATCCCTGCCTCACTATCCCCCTTGCCTCCTATTAATCCCCTAGCCCTCTGTCTCACTGTGACACGTTTGGCTCCACTCTCTTGCCGACTAGTAACCCAGTCACCCATTTTTGCCCCAGTCCCCTTCTGGGCACTACATATCAGTTGGCCCCACCCTTATCCTTGCATCTCTATTTCCCAAGCTCCTGTCACTCCTTACCTAGCCTAGAATCAACACTCACCACTGTTCACAAGACAGCACATGATCGCCAGAATCCACAGGAAAAGCAGAAACAGGCCCAAGTGCTTCTGGGCCCACATACTATGCAGACACTGATGCACTGCAGCCCGGAAGCCAAACTGAGGGCCGGCCACCATGTTGGTCTCCTGGCCAAAACTCCCAGCTCCCTCATACATCATAATGGCAGGATTCTCGCCTCTGTACCAGCTATCATCAACTGCCATCTTCAAACGTGCTCCACGGAGAGCCTGGTTCTTGGATCTAGTTTTCCCATGCCTTGGATTGAAACTCAAAGGCATGGTTCCAAACTCTGACCTGCCAGAAGCAGTGTTGACTGCTTTTGGTCCTTCCAGAACCTCGCCACTTAACCTCTCGTGGGACTTGAAACGCTCATGGAACTTGGAGATCTCGTGACAGTTGCTACAGTAGCAAGTCTCGCGAGATCGGAGGCTCATTCCTTTCCGGTGTTTTGTGTAGCCTTCCACAGACCTACTCATTTAAAATCCGTGGATGGATGGTGTTTTAAACACTCCTACTCTACCTATACACATTATACATGTATATAAATGTTTGTTAAATAAGTGAAGGATTTTTAAAAAAAAATTTTTTAATTAGAAACAAGATTGAATTACATGACAATCCCAGTTCCCTTCTCCCTCCCGTCCTCCCCTGCCCCCCCCAACTAAAACCCTACCTATCGCATATCCTTTCTTGGAATCTATACCTGACTCAAGCTTTCTGCTCCCTCATGACCTCTGCATCAGTCAAGGATTTTTGTAGCATGTATTCCAGTAGCATTGCTGCTTATTGTATATCATAAATAAATAACTGAAATTCAGATTTCCAGTCAGGATTCTACTTTCTCTCAACTTTCCTAGTTGTACTGCAGTTGTTACAGTTACTATAATTAGTCACCTGTAGTGGCCATTAACCAAAAGTTGATCATTAAACATAAATTTTAATTATTTAAAATTCAATGACACTAAGGAATCAGTTTCTCAGTTACCACACCTCGGTGTCTAGACTCAGTCTGGCAGATAGTCAACAAACAATCATACAGTAGGACCTTATAAGTGGGAAAAAGTGGTATTTTCTTTCCAGTGATCCTAAAGTTTAGTTACAAATAGGCAAAATGACATAAGCAAAAATAATGAGAAATATTGCATAGTGCTTAAGAACACTTGTAATTTACTACCATCATTGCCATCTATGAACTTGACATCCTTCCTTTTACTGGATCTGAATGTGTCATTTGTAAAATGGTGTGTTTTACATAGTCTATACTGCTTTTTCTCCATCTACTATCTAACCCATGGGCAAATGCCATTAACTCTTTTGCTTTCAGTCAAAGAACCATTTAGGTTATACTATCATTGGTATTACCTTAACACATTTGTGTTTATAAGGGATGTGAAAAATAATCCCCTCCATCATGTTTCCATTTTATCCTTATGGTATATATTCACTTTCTACTCATTTTCTTCTATCGTTCATTGAAAAATTAGAAGACTGCATTAAAGGAGAACAATGGAAAGTTTTCCTATTCAAATAATTGAAATATATCACACATTCCTCCCTATCCCAATGCCTGGGAATATTTTACAATGATCCTTACTTTAATTACAGGATCTGACAACATCATAACCTGCTTTCCATTTCTTTTATTCTTATTTTACTGTTTTCTTTGGCCTCAGAATCTCTAACACTAACTTAAACAGAACACAACTACCCCCAAATACTTACTAACAACTTCTGAAAGCACTGCTTGCAACTTGGAGGAGCCATGAAGTATCTGAGATTTTGCTCCCCACTTTCAAATAGCAGGGTAGCTGAAGTTTCACAGATGCCATCATAAGATGCAAGACTATTGAATAGGTGACAAAGAGCAAAAAGTTCTCATAAGTGCAGAGATTCAACAGACTCATGAAAAACTGCCTCCCAACAGCAACCTTATTCATGTTATAGTACATATGAAAAATAAAACTAGATATATGAGCCGGTACCACAAAACTACTCTGATGGCTCAAAAGATCAAGCTAGAGGGTGGTGGGAACTCAATTCTAATTATCTGACAGGTTGAGCTCTCTTAGACTTGGCTTCCCCCCTGTACCAATTATGGACTGTCAACGGCCTGACTGTGAAGATACATACCACTTCTGGAATCCTATGACTCATTAAACACAGCTTTTGAGGGATTTTGTAAACAGGTAAGGCCTAATAGTTCTTATGCAATGTATATATTCCCAAGCAATCTACACCATACTACTAAAAACCCAGATTTGATCATTTCCAAGAATGCACAATACTAATGTAAGATTAGTGCCACAAAAACTTAATGCAGTATTTGTCCATTTTCAAGTTCCATAACAAAATACTTTATACTGTAAAATTATAATGAAAAGATGCTTGCTTGTTTTAGTCACATTCAAGAGCATGGCAGCAACATCAGTGCAGCATCTAGTAACTGTGCTTATCCTGCACCATAGCACAAACAGGCAACATCACAGCTTGAAGGAAAGCAAAATGATAAATCTTCTTATATAGTTATGAATGCAATCATAATCCAAACTTTTCCAAAAGTTCCACCCCCAAATTCCATTAGTATATAACTTCTGGGATTATGCCTTTAACATGAAATATGGGAAGCATATTTGCACTGTTTTAGCCAGTGTCCTAGTACAGTGAAGCGACGCCATGACCATGGCAACTCTTACAAAGGAAAACAGTTAATTGTGGCTTGCTTACAGTTCAGAGGGTTAGTCCATTATCAGCAGTTCCACACCTACTCCAACAAGCCACAGTTCTAAAACACTCTCTTGTTACAAAACATTCAAATATATGAGCCTGTGGGGGCCATTCTTATTCTTATTCAAACTGCTAAAGTCAACTGCAGGATGAACCTCAGAAATCATAAATGAAATCTTTCCTTCTTTAAGTTGATTTTCTCCAGTCACAGTGATGGAAAGCTGGCCAACACAATGGTGTAGGAAAGCCAGTGAATAATTTTTAATTTATATCAGATAATTTATAAAATGAATGGTTTGTGTGGTGTTTTGAGTAAGAATGTCCCCCACAGGTTCATATATTTGAATGTTTGGTCACAAAGGAGTGTTACTATTAAGAAGAGTGGCTTTGAGGGAGTATCTGTGACTGTATTCAAGGAAATGTGTCACTAGGGTGGGCTTTGAGGTCTCAGACACTCAAGCTAGGCCCAGTGTCTCACTCTCTTCCCAATGTCTGCCAATCCAGATGTAGAATTCTCAGCTATTTCTCCAGCACCATGTCTGCCTGTGTGCCACCAGGCTTCCTGCCATGCTGATAATGGACTAAATCTCTGAACTGTAAACAACTCCCCAATTGAATGCTTTCTTATAAGAGTTGCCTCAGTCATGGTGTCTCTTCTCAGCAATAGAAAAGTGACTATGACAATGGCTTGTGTTCAGGAATTTGGTAACGCATTTATAATGACAGAGAGCATGTGGTTGAGCAAAATTGCTTACTTTATAGAAGCCAGGAAGCAGAGAAAGTGAAAAAAGGGTCCAAGTACAGATTTCACCCATCCAAACCACATCCCCAATGACCTACTTCTCCAACTGGGCCCTACCCCCTAAATTTTGTACCATCTTCCAGTATTGTCATCTCATTATGAGTCCATCAATCAATTACTCAGTCCATGGCATCAGTTCCTTCATGATTATCTTGGGCCAACTTCTTCTGGGTGAAATAGTAACAGAAGCTCAGAGGAACCAATGAGACTCTGTGTTACTTACTGGAATTCTATCAGGGAATGTGAATTTTTTTGATAGAGACAATTTTGTGTAAGATATATTAGCAATGTTTAAGTTATTAAATAAGTCTATAAGTGGTACAGTTCAGAGAGTTGCAGAAAGTAGGAAGATAAATCCAAACTACAGTAAAAATATATTCAGGAAAATTGGACTCAAGGACCAATTAGTAAGAAAGAAATCGTGCCTGGTACTGTACAAGTAGCCATCTACACATGGAAAGTGAGGCTATGGATCTTGGAGGCTAATGTACTACTGTCACATCAGTAAGCCAGTATAATTCCTAACTTAGTTCTAAATGCATATCCTTACACCCAGAGGTAACTGTAGCTCACATCAGGCATCAATGGAGCTTCTTTTTGCAGCAGCAGCAGCAGCAGCAGCAAATTACAGAAAGCTACAACTAGTCAAAATACAGAGAACTGACCATGGCATGCCCAGCCCCAATTGGTAGATCTACAATGTACACCCAAAACGAAGGCAACATCATAGAATCCAAAATCAAACAAATAAACAACAAGAAGAATGGTTTCAGAAAACTTTTAAAGATATGCCAAAGGTATTACACATTGTTAGAAGTGAAACTTTGAGGCTGTCACTTCTGAAATTTGATAGTTTTGAATTTGTTTGAGGATCTACTTAAAAAGAGACTTGTTTATAATGGTTTGCCTCGATTCCCACTGTGATTAACTTGACAAGTACCTAAGAGACATTTCTAGTACCCGAGGACATGTCTAGAAAAAAGTTATCTAAGGGGGAAGGACTCATCCTGAAAGAAGACAGCTTCTGTGATGTGAGCTGCTAAACCCACTTTACATGATGAACCAAATACTCGGAAATCAGAGCTGAACTAAACAGTTCCTCTTTCAAATTGTTTCTCTGAGATGATTTTCACAGGAACCAAAATTCTTCATAGTTTTAGGGCATCAAGAAGCTGAAGATCAGAAGTCAATTCCATATACACTTTCTAGCTTTATGTAACTGATCCAAGAATATCTGGCTCCAGACTCATCAGCAAAATGGTTATGTTATATCCATTTTGCTGTTTCCCTTTCCATGTGGAATCACACCTCCCTTTAAGTATAGTGTAATCATATCTTACTGCTGTACTTAAACCATTAAACCTGGTATGCAAGGGAATCTGAAAAATTCAGTTTTAGTTTTCAGTTTTCTAGATTCTATAATCTATGAACACATGTGTGATGAGGTTAGTTAGCAACTATGAAAGACATAGTATACACCCAGCATACATAGTATACATGAGTATACACCCACCAAATTTAGTTTAGCTTCATACTGATTAACCCAACAGCAAGGTCCCTTCTCAAAATGGATATTCCCTTTATACTTCCAGAGGAAAAGTAATGATCTTCTTAGACTATTTTGCTCCCCCAGATCATAGTTCTCATATTGTTTGATTCCCTATATTCCACATGGTGGAAGGAGAGAACTGACTCCTGAAAGTTTTCCTCTGACTGCTAAACACATGCTGTTGTGTGGGTACATACTCACAAAAACTAAATTTAATAAAAATAATTTTAAAAATCTCAATACCAGGAAGGAATTACTTATTTCAAAGTTGTTGGCCGGTGGGGTCCCATAGAATCCTAAACATCTCAGACTATTAGAAATATTCTTGGTTGCCCTCCAGAAGTAGAGAGTAAGCCCTGTCGCTGAAGAAACCACATGCTTGAATTATAGAACAGGGAGAACTAATTCTGGTACTGATCGGGAAGCTTCATTCCTACTGGATAGCTTTCAAGGTGCTAGGAGGTGTTGTGTACAATGCTAGAGGAGAAAGGAATCATCACCTAACCCAGCTGTGAACTCAGCAAGCTATAATAATGATTTACTGGGCAACTGGCACGAAGTGATACAGATATAGGAATAACCAACCACTTTCTCATTGGATTTAAGGTTCATTCCACAAGATGAAACCCATACCTGGCACCATTATCAGGCTAAGAACCTATAGCTAAAGAGGTCATAGATCCTAAGTCAGAACATACCACTATTATTCTGCTGAATTGATGTTGTATTAAACTGACCCCTAATGACTTACCATTCTATCCATAGATTAATGCATCCCTCAACTGTCATCAGAGAGGCTTCTTTACACAGTAGATGGTAAAGAGACCCACAACTGTCCAAGTAAGAAAATAAAAGTAAGAGACCCAGAATGGTCAGCTTTTAATTAATGGATCACATCAAACACACACACACACACACACACACACACACACACACACACACACACACACACACACACACACAAAGGTTTAGGGAAGAGAAGTCAGAGAGAACTGTAAGGTGGCAGAGGACGTGCATTACTACAAGGAAACAATGTCTTCTGAATACAGCAGGACACATCAGGGCAGCTGCTCATGTAAAATCACAGCAGTTATCATAACACAGAGAAGCCTTGTGCAAGCTCAAGCCAGAGCAAATCCTAACATGGAGGGGGCGGGGGTGGACATGAAGTTCCACCGCTAGTTGAGGAGCTATTGGCATCTTTCAGCTTTCTTTTAGACTGTAGCCCTTGGTAAGCTGCCAGTGGAAGGCCATACATTCAGGAATATGGGGGCAGCACAAATTGGTCTTGATAGGAAAACAGCATACAAAGTTGGATGGGTAGGGAATTGGATGTAGATGTGGAAGGAATTGGAGGGAGGTTAATATAATCAAAACATGTTAATATAATAAAACACTCAAATGACTAATAAATAAAATGTTCAAAACTTAGCATGATCAGTAATACCTGTAATCCTAGCACTTGGAAGATGGAGGCAGAAGGATCATGAATTAAAGGTCACCATTCATCCAAGTAAGAAGAGGCCAGACTGGGATATTTGAGACTATCTCAAAAAAAAAATTAAAGTTGAGGGCTGGGACTACAGTTCAGTGGTGGAGCACTTGTCTAACAGGTATGAGATTCTGAGTTTCTTCCCCAGCAAAACCAAAAGAAAGGTGAGAAGAGTGCTTTCCAGGATGAAGCTGAAGAGAGACCAGGAGGTCCTAAAAAGTACCGCAGCTGACAAAGATTTTGGATTTGAGGCTTGAAGGGACCATGGATTGGGGTGGTTCTTTTATAAGAGATTTATTAGAAGAGTTGTCAATGCTACAGACGGACAGTAGCATGACAGGAACACTGAGGACAGAGGCGCACAGAGTGACAGTTAAGATTCCTTAGAGTTTTACAGGAAGGGGGGAGTGCCGTTTGAAAAGTTTTCTACACTTGGTTAATTAAAGATTGTTAGGTTATGATAAACATCTTTCCTGGCTGGCCATTACTGTCAGTCCACAGGGTAGGAATCTAGATAAACAAGTTACTTTAGTTGTAGAAATCAAATAGGAAGTGTCACAGTTCAACCAAATGAAAGAACTTTACAAGATTGTATAGCTCTGGCTAACAACTTTATAGCTTTCTCTAGTACCTTTAAAAAAATAAACAAATATTCTGCCACACTTAGAAATATTTCTAAGTTAAATTTTAGTCTTTTTTTTTTTTGCTGAACCATGCCTTCTTTTCCTTTGTGATACATTCAACTCAACCTTCAGGCTATTTTTGTTTCTTTATTATTCATACCCAATCAGACTTTGCCTGTTAATTTTGCTTCAAAATTCTCCTAAGCCAATCTCTCCTATTCCTGAATCAACAGCCCTAAATTGGACCTTTGTGACTTCTTCTCTGGAATACAATTTTTAAAAAAAATAATCTCCCAACCAATTTATGATTTACTAAATAATTGCTTAAGCATCTCTACTTGAATTATTCAGAAGCACTTAAAATTGCTAGCATCCATAAATTAATGATTAGCCATGTAACTCTCTCCACTGCCCCTCTACCTCTGTCATTAATATCTGTAATACAGTTTACCCAAGTAAAGAATCTGACTCTTCTTCAACTATTCTAAATTCAATAAAATCAACAAAATCTGTCTCTAAAACTACCCAAAGCGGTTAGTTCTAGGTACTAACTTGGCTAAAACCCTGCTATTTTTTTAGACATCAGTCTCAGTGCTGCTTAAATGTATTTGCTAGATGTTTTTAACATCTACAATTAATTGGCTTTGATAAAAGGAAACTACCCTCCAAAATCTGAATCTGCCTTGTCTAATTTCTTAGCAAAATCTTAAGAACAAAACTCAGGTTTCATTTATTTAAAAAAATAAAAACAAACCCATCACATTAAAAAATGAAAAAGTATCATCTGTTAGTCAATCTTAATCTAGTTTTCAATTATGCATTAAACTTGATATTTCAATGTTTAAACAGTTGTCCATCTGCCACACTGTTTGCCCTACCTCCTGTTTTCTCAACAGTAATAAATCTTACCTTTGGGTTTCCCCCACTTGAATCCATTTACCACACTGTGGCTTTATATATAGGCAGGAAAACAAATCTGATGATGTTAGTCTCTTGCTTACAGCCTCTCCACAGGACGTAATCACCCTCGTAGTCTGGTTTCTCCAGAGAAGACAAAGACATACTTTACTGACTTCAGATAGAGCACCAGTAGACCGGAGCAAGGAATCCACCAAACGCACACTAGCACACAAAATGAGTTGTACAGGAGCACAGACCACTCGAAAGCAGCTCCATCATGGGGTGTGGGTGTGGTTGTTCCCCAGCATCTCTCACTCTTTAAAGAGTCCCAACCCTTAGTCAACCTTCCACCTCCCAAACATTCTAGCATGCCCACCATTCCTTGCACTGGGATGGAATCAAGCAGAGAAAAGAATCTCAGGTTTGATGACCCTCTCTGCTCCTTCCTATAGAGACTGTTATCAGCCTCCTTAGCATTAGCGTTAGCATAGGAGTAGCTGTCAGCAATGTTGTTTCATTTAGTTGACTGAAAAAGGTGTTCTGCTAGCTCACCACATGCCCCCTGCTCTGTGGTGGTAATGGCTCCAGCAATCTGGGAAAATGGAGCTACAACACAGCCCTGCCTGATGATTCACAAACCTTTCCCTTGTTTAAAAGAGCTCAGTGTTTGTTACTTTCTCTTTCCTTCAGGTGTTCAGGCCAAACTTCCCAAGACCTATAATCCTGCCTCCCTCCACCTTTCCAACACACTCTTCCCTCCTTTTGACTTAGCTAAATCTGCCTCTTCAAGACTTAATTCTCCATCTTTAACCCTGAAAATAGGTTCAATGTCCCTCACATACTTTCCCCTCAGATCTGGCATCTAATGATTAATATTAATCTTTATAGTACTTGACTATGAAAACCAAAATATGTAGCCAGTTTAGAGAAAGCTGTGTTCAATAGTTGCCAGCTTTTTTGTTCACTGGGAGCTTTTTCAAGACATTACACCTTACAGTAGTCAGAATCTAGCTGTTGGCTTTTGTGTAAGTTGACTGCAATTATAGAGTGATTACTGAGGCACCTTAGAAGGAATTACAGTCTGGTAAAATAAAAGAAGCCACGAGTGTGCATAAATGAGTTTGACCATGTGTTTTTGTGATAAATGGAGTTTCTGGTGAATGTCCTTAAATATTGCAGGTTTTTAATTGAAGGGAGAACTGCCATAAACAAATGTTAATTTTGTTGGAAATTTTGACTCTCAATTGGTAAAATGTTCCACCCAGACTTTGCTGTGGCACTCCGCTCCCTTCCCCATACTTCCTTAATTTTCTTTTATGTGATCCCATTGGGACTCCTTTGTAGGTTCCGAGTCTCATGGACAGGAGAGTGTAACAGGATTAATAAAATACCCAGAGACTGATATTGAGGTTCAAGCTGAAGGTCAGAGAAGCAAAGCAGCCAGCCACTAGCTCTTACCTCTACCTCAGGCAGAAAGGGCTGATCCTGTCCTCAGCTTGGCTGGAGAATAAATCCCTGAGACTGAATCTTGAATGCCCTGCTCCTATCTTACATACCTCTCTAGAGCTGGGATTAAAGGAATGGGATCCCAAGTTCTGAGATCTCCTTTGTGTGAGCTGTTTCTCTTTTAGACTGATTCACTCTAATGTAACCCTGGGTGGTCTTGAACTCAGAGATCCATCTGTTGTTGTCTCCTGAGTCCTGGGATTAAAGGTGTGTGCCACCACTGCCCATCTTCTATAGCTAACTAATGTGCCTGGTGGAATTGAAGGTGTGTATCACCATTGACTGGCTCTATGACTATTTGCATTTTGATCTCCAGTGGCTTTATTAAATCAAAAATAATATATCACCACAGGAGAGGTTTATTTTGAGTCTGGGAGTAGACAACAGGACAGGCAATCAGGAAAGAAATTTATGCAGTGTGTGTGTGGGGTGCTTTATTATTTTGTTTTGTGGGTGATTGTTCATTTGTCTTTTGAGGCAAGGTTGCATATAGCCAAGGTTAGCTCCTCAGCCCTCAATTCAAAGTCAGACCCACAGTATCTCAGCCTTGTCCAGCATGATTGTAGGAACATGATGGAGCCCAAAACCCTAAGTGGTCAATTCACACGTGTATCTTCTGGTAGAGCCAACAAAGTTCCTCTTTGTTTCAGCTTCCCTGTGAAATAATAGTTGAACTCAAGGAGACAAAGCTGGTATCTGGTGCTTATTCGAGTGACTCTTCCAGTGAAAATGAATTACCTTTGGAGCCTAACAGTTTGGTAGCAAAAGCTGTTCATGAAAAACTTGGTTCTTACCTCATAGGGAATAGACATCATTTATTTTGGAGCCAAATATGAATGACCATGACCCAGGATCACAGATTCAGATTACCTAAAAATACCTTGTTCCATTGTGGCAAGAATTCCATGTAGTTTCAAAAAAATCAGTTAACAATGATGTGTTGTGTTTGCTAATCACCTAGATTTCACTCTTCCATAAAAGACATATATTTCAAATTATCTTATATATAAAAATGTTGTCTAACCACTTGAAAAAGATAAATATTGGCCTGGCATGATAACTAAGAATGGCTTTACCCCCAGGCCCAGTTATCTAAGTTTGATCCTTGGCTCCTACATTGTGGAAGTAAAGAACTGACTGTCACAGATTGTCCATTGATCTCCAATCACATACTGTGGTACATGTGTACATGTGTGTATACACACACTTTTTAAAAAAATATACAAATTACTAATGTGATTTATCTTCCTGAACAGATAGGATGGAAACCCCATGATCCCTACCTTAGGGGACTTGATTCAGTAACTCATGCTGGTTGTAATGTTGGATGAGGTGAGGCTAGTCACAGATACATAAATACCAAGGGATCAAAATGGTTGGGGAATAGCAGGTAATGTTTTATGGTAATGATTATGAGGTTTGGCACAGGTGTTTCTATTCAAATTTGGCTACCAATGTGGTGAATTGGGACACATGTTTGAATAACATAGCTAGGTGTGGATATACTGTTTCTGATATCAAAAAAAGAACAAACAGGCCACAAGCCTTCTTTTGCACTAGTAACTTTAAGGTCAGTAGTTTTTCTGTATTGGCCTATAAAATATCCCTTTGTGTTGCTGTTTCTACAGTGCCCAAATATGAACTCCAGTAGCTTGAATCCAGGCTCTATCCTCATTTCGGGCCCAGCCAGATGTGGATAGCCTTTACAGCAAGAGAACATACATCATAGTAGGAATATTATTCTAGATGACAGCCACTGTCAAAGAGCCATCAATGTAATGGAATGTGCTCATGCAAGCCATTACTGGTGCACCAGCATTAAGTATTGGGGGACATGCTTGAGAAGGTTTTTTCTCAGTGAGTGTCAAATCATGGTTAGCTAATGGTCTAGATTTCTCTTCCAGCCTCTTTAAGGAAACAAGCTTGGGTTGATTTCATTTATTGGATATTTTGAATGTTTCTGCAATGCACTTGGGAGTATAGTTATTGTTTCTGTATTGAGTCTGCATTTCTTTCTGCTATATATCCAAAACTGCCATTGATGTATCATATGACAATTTTGTTTTTTGATCTTGGGGAACCTCCAAATTGTTTTGTTGTTGCCCTATTCACCCATTGACAGTTTGTAATGGCTCCCTTTACTGTGTCTTGGCCAACACTCGTTAGCTTTTGTGTGTGTGTGTGTGTGTGTGTGTGTGTGTGTGTGTGTGTGTGTGTGTGTGTGTTGTGTGTGTGTGTGTGTGTGTGTGTGTGTGTGTGTGATATGCGCATATTACAGATGTGAGCACCTGAGTGAGCATGCAGAGGGAGGCCAGAGGAAGACAGCAATGTCTTGTTCTTTCACTCTTCACCTTAAGACAGAGTCTGTCACTGAAACTACAACTAAGCTGGTGGCCAACAAGCTCCAGTAATCCTTCTATACAGTTCCCACAACACTGGAAGTCACAGTATGTGCACAAACATGCCTGGATTTTTCACAAATACTTGGCTTCTGAACTAAACACTTCATGCTGTGAGCATGCTTTATGGTGCCATATGGATGCTAGGAACTGAACCTAGATCCTCTGTTAAGAGTAGCAAGTGCTTTTAACCAGTGAACCATCTCTCCAATCCCCAAAAAGTAATGGTTAGAAAGCGCAATATAAATATATTTGTTTTATGAATGACAAAGGGAAGATCAGGCATAATGGTGCACACTTCTAACCTGGCACTCAGGAGGCAGAAACAAGCAGATATCTGTGAGGTAGAGGGGCCACCCTGGTCTTCCAGGACAGCCAGGTTTACACAGAGACACTCCATCTCAAAAAAAGGAAGGAAGAAAGGAAGAGAGAGACAGACACAGAGAGAGAGAGAGAGAGAGAGAGAGAGAGAGAGAGAGAGAGACAGAGAGACAGAGAGAGACAGAGACAGAGACAGAGAGACAGAGACAGAGACAGAGACAGAGATTGATTGATTGATTTGGACTTATGCCTGGTACTGCAACCCTGATCAGAAGCCTGCATGCTTAGATAATTAGTTCAAGGTAATATAATTTCTGCTGGATCTTTTTCCAGTCAGTTGATGAAGTCTTAATTTGCCCTTTAGAATCAAATCAGAGATCTTTTCTATATAAGTCTTTAGCTTTTTATTTTGCTTGTGTGGCAGAATAAGCACAATTATTAGCAAGAATTATCCCAAAACTGGCAGAATTAAATTCATAAAAGAGACAATCTGGATCCTTCCACATATTGTAAGACAATTCTTTGTAATGATTTCCTAGTTTCTACTTTATTGATTTCAGCCCTCAGTTTGATTATTTCTTGGTGTCTACTCCTCCGTGGTGAGTTTGTTTCTTTTTGTTCTAAAGTTGTTCTGTCAATTCTCTAGTGTGACTATTCCCATATTCTTTATGTGGGCACTTATCACTGCTTTCAGGGTGTCCCATAAGTTTGGGTAGGTTGTGTCTACATTCCCATTAAATTCTAGGAAATCTTTAATTTTTTTTATTTCTTCCTTGACCCAGGAATGGTACAATTGGGTGTTATTCAATTTCCATGAGTTTGTAGGTTTTCTGCAATTTGTATTGCTGTTGAATTCTAGCTTTAAAGCATGGTGATCTGATAAGATACAGGGGGATATTTAATTTTTTTGTTTATATTTTTTATTAATTCAAGTTAGGGAACAGGCTTGTTTCACATGTAAGTCCTTTCTCCCTCTCCCTCCCCTCCCCCCACCCTCCTCCCCCACCTCCAACCTACCCCCCACCCCATCCACCCACCACTCCCCAAGCAGGGTAGGGACCTCAACAGGGGCTCTGCAAAGTCCACCAAATCTTCCTGTGCTGGGCCTAGGCCCTTCCCCATGTGTCCAGAGTCAGAGTGTATCCCTTCACGTGGGATGGGCTCTCAAAGTCGCTTCTTACACCAGGGGAAAATGCTAGTCCACTTCCAGAGGCTCCCTGGAGTGCAGGGGCCTCTTTATTGGCATCCATGTTTAGGGGGCTGGATCAGTCTTGTACTAGCCTCCCAGATAACATCTGGGGTCGATATGCTTTCCCTTGTTCAGGCCAACTGTTTCTGTGGGTTTCTCCAACCTGGTACAGACCCCTTCGATCTTCATTCCTCCCTCTCTTCAACTAAATTCCCGATTTCAGCTCAGTGTATATCTGTGGATGTCTGTCTCTGCTTCCATCAGCCACTGGATGAGGGCTCTAGGATGGCATAAAGAGAAGTCGTCAATCTCATTTTAGGGGAAGGGCTTTTAGGTTATCCTCTCTTCCATTGCCTAGATTATCAGATCGTGTCATCCTTGTAGGTCTCTGGAGATTTCCCTAGTTCCAGATCTCTTCTCAGACCTATAGAGGCTCCCTCTAGTATGGTATCTCTCATCCTGTTCTCTTTCCTCTATTCTTCCCCCTACTCAATATCTCTGCTCCTCCATTTCCTCTCCTCTACTCCTCTTCTCCTGCTCTTCTTGTGGCAGCACCCTCTCGCCTACCCTCATGCTCCCAATTAGCTCAGGAGTTCATGCCACTTCCCATTCCTGGGGTCTATTTTTCCCTAAGAGTCCTTCATGATTCCTAGTTTCTTTGGTGAAGAGGATTATAGGCTGGCAATCATTTGCTCTATGTCTAAAATTCTTATATGAGTGAGTGCATACCATGTTTGTCTTTTTGTGACTGGGTTACCTCACTCAGGATGGTTTCTTCTAGTTCCATCCATTTGCCTGCGTATTTCAAGATTCCATTGCTTTTTTCTGCTGAGTAGTACTCCATTGTATAAATCACCACATTTTCTCTATCCATTCTTTGGTTGAGGGGCATCTAGGTTGCTTCCAGGTTCTGGCTATTACAAACAATGCTGCTATGAACATGGTTGAACATATGTCCTTGTTGTATGAACATGCACTATTTGGGTATATACCCAAGAGAGGAATGGCTGGATCTTGAGGTAGACTGATTCCCATTTTTCTGAGCAACCACCATACTGATTTCCAGAATGGTCTTACAAGTTCACACTCCCACCAGCAATGGAGGAGTGTTCCTTCTTCTCCGCATCCTCTCCAGCATAGGTTGTCATTGGTATTTTTGATTTTAGCCATTCTGACAGGTGTGAGGTGGTATCTCAGAGTTGTTTTGAGTTGCATTTCTCTGATGGCCAAGGATTTTGAGCACTTTCTTAAGTGTCTTTCAGCCATTTCAGATTTCTCTGTTGAAAATTCTCTGTTTAGTTCTGCACCCCACTTTTTAATTTCATTGTTTGGTGTTTTGGTGGCTAGCTTCTTGAGCTCCTTGTATATTTTGGAAATCAGTCCTCTGTCAGATGTGGGGTTGGTGAAGATCTTTTCCCATTCTGTGGGTGGTCGTTTTGTCTTACTGACTGTGTCCTTTGCCTTACAGAAGCTTCTCAGTTTCAGGAGGTCCCATTTATTGATTGCAGACCTCAGTGTCTGCACTCAGGATGTTCAGGAATCGGTCTTCTGTGATAATTTGTTCAAGGGTTATTCCCACTTTCTCTTCTAGAAGATTCAGTGTGGCTGGATTTATGGAGAGATCTTTGATCCATTTGCTCTTAAGTTTTGTGCATGGTGACAGTTATGGATCAATCTGCAGTCTTCTGCATGTCTGAATCCAATTGTGCCAGCACCATTTGTTGAAGATGCTATCTTTTTTCCATTGTATAGATTTAGCACCTTTGTCAAAAATAAGGTGTTCGTAGGTGCGTGGGTTAATATCTGGGTCTTCAATTCGATTCCATTGGTCTATCTGTCTATTCTTGTGCCAATACCAAGCTGTTTTCAGAACTATGGCTCTATAGTAGAGCTTGAAGTCAGGGATGGTGATGCCTCCAGAAGATCTTTTATTGTAAAGAGTTGTTTTGGCTATCCTGGGTTTTTTATTTTTCCATATAAAGTTGAGTATTGTTCTTTCAATGTCTGTGAAAAACTGTGTTGGGATTTTGATGGGGATTGTGTTGAATCTGTAGATTGCTTTTGGTAGGATTGCCATTTTTACTATGTTGATTCTACCTATCCAAGAGCATGGGAGATCTTTCCATTTTCTGGTATCTTCTTTAATTTCTTTCTTTAAAGTCTCAAAGTTCTTATTTTACAGGTCTTTCACTTTTTTGGTTAGTGTTACCCCCAGATATTTTATGTTGCTTGTGGATATAGTGAAAGGTGATGTTTCCATGATTTCTTTCTCATTGGGTTTATCTTCTGTATACAGTAGGGCTACAGATTTTTTGAGTTAATTTTGTATCCTGCTACCTTGCTGAAGGTGTTTATCAGCTGTAGGATTTTCCTGGTAGAGTTTTTCGGGTCACTTATGTAGACTATCATGTCATCTGCAAATAGTGAAAGTTTGACTTCTTCCTTTCCAATTTGTATCCCTTTGATCCCCTTTTCTTGTCTTATTGCTCTAGCTAGAACTTCAAGTACAATATTGAAGAGGTATGGAGAGAGTGGACAGCCTTGTCTTGTTCCTGATTTTAGAGGAAACGCTTCGAGTTTCTCTCCATTTAGTTTGATGTTGGCTATTGGTTTGGCATATATTGCGTTTATCATGTTTAGATATGTTCCTGTTATTCCTGTTCTCTCCAAGATCTTTATCATGAAGGGATGTTGGATTTTGTCAAAGGCTAGTGAGATGATCATGTGGTTTTTTGTATCTGTGGAGGTTTGCTATGTTGCCAAGTATGTGGTCAGTTGTAGAGAAGGTTCCATGTGGTGCTGAGAAGAAGGTATATTCTTTTGTGTTTGGATGGAATGTTCTTTTTCTTTTTCGAGACAGGGTTTCTCTGTGTAGCTTTGGAGCCTATTCTGGCACTCACTCTGGAGACCAGGCTGGCCTCCAACTCACAGAGATCCGCCTGCCTCTGCCTCCTGAGTGCTGGAATTAAAGGCATGCACCACCAATGCCTGGCTGGAATATTCTATAGATGTCTGTTAATCTCAATTGGGTCATAACTTCTGTCAGATCCTTTGTTTCTTTAAGTTTCTGTCTGGTGGTCCTGTCTAGTGGTGAAAGTGGGGTGTTGAAGTCTCCTATTATAAGTGTGTGTGATTTTATGTGTGGTTTGAGCTTTAGTAATGTTTCTTTTACAAACGTGGGTGCCTTCGTATTTGAGGCATAGATGTTCAGGATTGAGACTTCATCTTGATGGACTTTTCCTGTGATGAATATGAAACTCCCTTTTTCATCTCTTTAGATTGATTTTAGTTTAAAGTCTAATTTATTAGATATTAGGATTGCTACACCCGCTTGTTTCTTGGGTCCATTTGATGAGAAAATCTTTCCCCAAGCCTTTTCTCTGAGGTAATGCCTGTCTTTGAATTTGAGGTATGTTTCTTGTATGCAGCAGAAAGATGGATTCTGTCTTCATATCCATTCTGTTAACCTGTATCTAAAAAAGATTACTACAGACCAATATCCCTCATGAACATCAATGCAAAAATACTCAACAAAATATTTGCGAATCGAATCCAAGAACATATCAGAAATATCATCCCCCATGATCAAGTAGGCTTTATCCTAGGGATGCAAGATTCGTTCAACATGAAAATCCATCAATGGAATCCACCATATAAACAAACTAAAAAAGAAAAAAAAACACATGATAATATCACTAGATGTTGAAATATCCTTTGACAAAATCCAACATCTCTTCATGATGAAGATCTTGGAGAGAACAGGAAGACCAGGAACATATCTAAATATGAAAAAAAGCAATATACAGCAAACCAACAGCCAACATCAAAATAAATGAAGAGAAACTCAAAGTGATTCCTCTAAATCAGGAACAAGACAAGGCTATCTACTCTCTCCATATCTCTTCAATATTATACTTGAAGTTCTAGATAGAGCAATAAGACAAGAAAAGGAGATCAAGGGGATACCAATTGGAAAGGAAGAAGTCAAACATTCAATATTTGCAGATGATATGATAGTCGACATAAGTGACCCAAAAAACTATACCAGGGAACACCTAGAGGTGATAAACACCTTCAGCGAAGTAGCAGGATACAAAATATCTCAAAAAAATCAGTAGCCCTAATATATAGATGATAAACACTATGAGAAAGAAATCAGAGAAACATCAACCTTAACAGTATCCACAAACAACATAAAATATCTTTTGGTAACGCTAACCAAAAAAGTGAAACACATGTATAGTAAGAACTTTGAGTCTGTAAAGAAAGAAATTAAAGATGATACTAGAAAATGGAAAGATCTTCCATGCTCTTAGATATGTAGAATTAACATAATAAAATGGCAATCTTGCAAAAGTAATCTACAGATTCAACGAAATCCCCATCAAAATCCCAACACAATTCTTCACAGACCTTGAAAGAACAGTACTCAATTTCATATGGAAAAACAAAAAACCCAGGATAGTCAAAACAAACCCTGTACAATAAAGAACTTCTGGAGGTATCACCATCCTTGTCTTCAAGCTCTATTATAGAGCCATAGTCCTGAAAACAGCTTGGTATGGGCACAAAATAGACAGATAGACCAATGGAATTCAATTGAAAACCTGCATGTTAACCCACACACCTATGAACACCTGATTTTTGACAAAGAAGCTAAAATTATATGTCTCTACTAAATTGGAGCAGTTTTTCAAATATTTTAACATAACGCATATAACCGGTATTCCACACAATCCTACAGGACAAGCAGTGGTAGAGAGATCTAATAGAACACTAAGAGAAATGTCCACAAACAGCCTGGGGGAACAACCCCCCCAAAAACATAGGTTACATAATGTGTTATTAACACTAAAGTTTCTTAATTCTGATGAGAAAGGACAAACAGCTGTAGAAAGACACTGTACAGAAAAAAAAACCTGCATAATTGAATCAGCCAGTATACTTCAAAGATGTACTGACCTCTGTATGGAAACTAGGACATGTGTCACGTGAAGGAGAAGGAAAAATTTGGATACCATCAAAGTTAATCAAGATTCGTGTCGAAAAAGAAAAAAACTCTTGATGAGGAAGAATGACAGGTAACATACCAAGGTATGTCTCATAAACTGTATAGAAGCCTCCCAAAGGAAAGGGAAGTGTTTTGCTTTTATCGTCACAGGAAAACTCATCTCCAGAAGTCAAAGGACACTGCATGGGTAGTTACTTAAGAAGAGAAGGTAGCTATAACCATCAAACAAAAGGAACGTGCCATATGGTTAACTTGACAGCTGTCTCTCAGAGAACTCAATTTCTCTTTATTTCCTAGTCCCTATTCAATTAAACCAATGCTGGCTTTAGAGTTGGATTTGGCTTTCCTCCTCTAAATCCAAGCACGTTGTTAAAATAAACTTCAGAATTTCTGTATTGTATCAAGAAGCCAATTGATGTAATACAGAATAGGAGGAAGATTAGGGACTGCCATTTGTCTTTTCTTGGCTTTATCTCATAATTGTTATTTCCCATTGTTGCCTTTCCCGGTATGCATACATCAAGCAAACATTTCTCTGCTAACATTTATGTTTGAGTCCCACACAAACAATGAAGACCTGCCCGACAGCAATCCCTGGATGCTCCGGAAAGAAAATGGGCTACACCTCTTCAAGTACACTGGATCCAACTTGCTTCATTTCAACTGACACTCTAGCCACAACTTCAGGTACTGACTTCAATCAGTACAAGAACTTCAGTCAAGATAAGGACTTCAACCTGGACCTTCAATCAAGCATCTCCCACCAGACACAGACTGGATATAACCCATTCAGGACTTTCACTAACATTTCTTCTCATGGGACCCCACGAGGCTGTGGTCATCCCAGTTCAGCAGGAAGTAGGTAGCATGGAGAATACTACGCCCCCTTTCCCTACTGTTGACACCTACTTAGGGCTAGTTTCCTATTGTTTAAGGTTGGTTTTGGAAGGAGATGTTCAAGCTTTGACATCTCTTTTGGATGACTTTAAGGTTTAGTTGGAATAGTTATAGGTAAGATGTGACATTAGTAGATTATTATAACTTCATGTAATTCTCCCTTGTGATTGTTAATGATAATTTACACTGTTAAGTTTTAATCCTCTTTTAGACTAAAGGGGGAATTGATGGCGAATGTACTATAGACACATTCTCAGGGTTCCAATGGGCTACTGCTCTTAACTCTGAAAAAGCTGATTCTGTTATTACGCACCTGCTAGAGGTGATGGCAGTTATGGGTATACTTGCACAAATAAAAACTGACAATGCTCTAGCATATGTCTCCACAAAATTGGGACAGTTTTTCAAGTATTATAACATAAAGCATGTTACCTGTGTACCACACAATCCTACAGGACAAGCAGTGGTTGAGAGATCTAATAGAACACTTAAGGAGATGCTCAACAAACAAGCTTGGAAGACTAAACCCCCCAAACATAGGTGGCATAATGCTTTATTAACGCTAAACTTTCTTAACGCCAATGAGAAAGGACAAACAGCTGCAGAAAGACACTGGACTATGGAGAAAACTGCTAAACTCAATCAGCCGGTATACTTCAAAGATGTACTAACCTCTGTATGGAAACCAGGACATGTGTTACGTTGGGGAAGGGGTTTTGCATTGGTTTCCCCAGGAGAAGAAAAACTTTGGATACCATCAAAGTTGATCAAGATTCGAGCTGAAAAGGAAAAACCTCTCGACAAGGCGAAATGACAGGTATTCTATTATGGTATATCTCATAAACTAAATAGAAACCTCCCAAAGGAAAGGGAAGTGTTTTGCTTTTATCATCACAGGAAAACTCATCTCCAGAAGTCAAAGGACACTGAATGGGTAGATACTTAAGAAGAGAAGGAAGCTATAACCATCAAACAAAAGGAACGTGCCATATGGTTAACTTTACAGCTGTCTCTCAGAGAACGCAATTTCTCTTTATTTCCTAGTCCCTATTCAATTAAACCAATGCTGGATTTAGAGGTGGATTTGGCTTTCCTCCTCTAAAATCCAAGCACGTTGTTTAACTAAACTTTAGAGTTTCTGTATTGTATCAAGAGGCTAATTGATGTAATACAGAATAAAAGAAGAATTTGGGGACTGTCTTTGTCTTTTCTTGGATCTTTCTTTCAAGGTGTGCACCCTCTCATAATTGTTTTGCTCCCATGGTTGCCTTTCCCAGTATACATACTCACACAAGTAAACATTTCTCTGCTAATATTTATGTTTGAGTCCCACACAGCCAATGAAGACCTGCCTGACAGCAATTCCTGGACACCCTGGAAAGAAAATGGGCCACACCTCCTTGACTGCACTGGATCCAACTTGTTCCATTTCAACTGACACTCCAGCCAAAGCTTCGGGTACTGACTTCAATCAAGTTGAGGATTTCAAGCGAGATCTTCAATCAAGCAAATTCCATCTAACATGGACTGGATACAATCCATTCAAGGCTTTCACTATACTAACATTTTCTTCCTACAGGACCTCACAAGGCTATCGTCATCCCATTTCAGCAGGAAGTAGCTTGGAGGATGCTACACCCCCTTGCCCCCCATTGTTGTCACTTAGGATAGTGTATATACCTAGTTAGGGATAGCTTCCTATTCTTTATGGTTGGGATTGGAAGGAGGTGTTCAGGCTTGGACACCTCTTTGAGATGACGTTAGGATTTAGTTAAAATAGATAGGATGTGATATAAGCAGATTGTTGTATCTTCTTATATTTCACCTTTATGGTTGTTAATTTTGGATACTTTACACTGTTAAGTTTTAATTCTCTTTTAGACTAAAAGGGGAATTGTAGGGGAAGCTATAGCCACACCTACTTAGGGGCTGGCTACAGGTGTTCCTGTCCATGCCTGTGAGTGTATGGCCAGGGTGATGTAGAGTAAGAGGTTCAGGTGGCTGGGTTTCACTTTCATTTTCCTTTTTGGCTTGCTGTACAGATTGCTGCCACGCCGGCTGGCTAGGTCACTCTGTAAGTAAGGCTTTTCCCTATTAAATACCCTTATATTTCTACTTGGCTCCATATTGGTAATTTCCCATTTTAGGGAATTGTAGGGGAAAAGTTAGCCATGCCCTCTTGGGGACTAGCACAGGTGACACAGACCACACACACTGGGGCGTGGTCAGAGTGATGTAGCAAGACCTTAAATATGAGGGTCACATGCAGGCGGCTCTCTCTGTTCCCTGACCTGCCTGGTGGTATAAGATTGGCTCCATCGCGTGATTACTTTTCTAACAAACTTCTGCTCATCAAACTTGCTTTGACTCCATCGCGATTCACATAGATTGTGTTTCACAACAGGAACCTATGGCCTTCTATGTATTTATTGTGTATATCTATAGATGTGTGCTATTCTCAACCTTCATTAGAGACATTTCTTTTTCCAGTGAATAGCAGTTGATGCACTCATTATTGGTCAAATTCCTGAGAATAAGCAAACTTGAGTCTTTAGCTATACACAGGAAGTCTATATCAAGCTTCCCTTGACCCAAGATTCTGTGAACATTGTAGAAGGGGAATGTGCTGGCTGGTTTTACGTTAACTCAATACAAGCTAGAGCAACTGTAGAGAAGGGAGCCTTAATTGAGAAAATGCCTCCATAAGATTGGGTTGTAGGCAAGCCTGCAGAGCATTTTCTTAATTAGTGATTGATGTGGGAGGGTCCAGCCCATTGTGGGTGGGGCAACCTCTCTGTCCCAAAGCAGGTGGTCCCGGGTTATATAAGAGATCAGGCTGAACAAGACATGAGGAGCAAGCCAGTAAGCAGCTCCTGCCTCCAGATTGCCTCCAGGTCCCTGCCCTGTGTGAGTTCCTGTCCTGACTTCCTTCAAAGATAGACCATCATGTGGAAGTATAAGCCACATAAATACTTTCCTTCCCAACTTGTTTAGTCATGGTGTTTCATCACAACAATAGTGACCCTAACAAGGACAAGGAGACAGAAAAGAATGTAGGAATCCGAGAATGGGTAGCAATGCTGTGAAATGCTGCTTTCAGGACATGGCATAGCCATTGCACGTATAAGCTCAGCACATCTGTGGTTGCCTATACAAGATCAAGCCAGTAAATAATTTTAGCCTGGATGGAGGAGGAGCTCTCAAGGACACACCCAGCTGAGGAACTATTGGCAGTTGATGGCTGCTGCAGGGGTGAGAGTCACCTTGTTTTTTTTGGGGGGGGGTGCTGCCATGGGTAGATTCTCTGTCCCCCCAATGGATGGCCCCACAGTCATGCACACAGCTGGACTCAGTTGATTTTCAAACAAATTAATTTAAAAAGGACATGAAGTTGGAAGGGAGATGTAATAGGGCAACCTGGGGAAAGTTGGAGGAGGAGTGAGAGGTGGATATAAACAACATACAAAGTATACATGTAGGAGACTGTTGAAGAAAAAATTGTGTTCAGCTTTTAAAATTTAAGGTTTTCTAAATGTTTTTAAAAATTAAAATATAATTACATTATTTCCCCTTCCTTTTCTTCCCTCAGATGTCCCATGTACCCCCCTTCCCTCTCAAATTCATGGTCACTGTGGTTGTTTGAATAAGAAGGGCCCCCATAGGCTCATATATTAGTCACCGGGGAGTAGAACTCTTTGGTAGGATTAGGGGATTAGGAGGTGTGGCCTTGTTGGAGAAAATGTGTCACTAGGGGTGGGCTTTGAGGTTTTGAAAGCCCATGTCAGGCTCAGTTCTCACTCTGTTGTCCATGAGAATGTAGCCCTCGGCTATTTCTCCAGCACCATTCCTGCCTACCATCATGCTCCCTGATGATAACGGACTAATCCTCTGAAACTGTAAGCAAGCCTCCAGTCAAATGCTTTCAAGAGTTGCCTTGGTGAAGGCATGTCTTTGTGGCAATAGAACAATAGCTAAGTCTCCTTTTCTTTAACTGTCTTTTATTACATATGTGTATAAATGCACGCATATATAAATGCAGTCTGATGAGTCCATTTAGTGTTGCTTGTGTGTATATATTTTCAGGGTTGACCACTTGGTATTGGATAACCAATTAGGGGCTCTTGCCTGACTGTTCTCCTTCTCAGGAGTGGCTAGTTGCCAGTAGTTCTTTGCCAGGAGGTAGAGCCCCATGAGATTTCCTCCTTCCGTGATGGCATGTTTATTAGTGTTGTCATTGTACAGGTCCTTCTTAGGTAGTCATATTGTTGATGCAGCACAGCTTCCCTATTGTTTCTAGGAGATACAATTTCATAAGTTTCCTGCTTTTATGGCTCTTACAATCTTCCCACTCTTCTGTGATGTTCCCTGAGCCATATGCATAGCAAATACAAAGGAGAGGGCCAGGGGAAGAAAAACTAATACTAAGGATGTGTGTAAAAGTTATTTTTATTTACCTAAATTGCATATAACGTGTGTGTGTGTGTGTGTGTGTGTGTGTGTGTGGTGTGTGTGTGTGTGTGTGTGTGTGTCTCGACCTGTCTGTGGCTTAAATGAAGTTGTACCACTTTGGCTGCTGATGCGATCCCCACAATCCATATACTATCTACCAAAAATCCTAGGACTAGGCACAAAAACACCCCTCTCAAGTTGTTATCGGGGAAGTCCAAGAGACTTCACCAAACAATATAGGCTATTCTGCTACTCTTGTTTACCTCTCAGAGGCTGAAGGTTAAGTCCCTATTGCTGAAGACCCCATGCTCTTTGGACATAGGATCAAATTGGATCTGACCTGGAAGCCTCCTCCCTGAGAACCACCTTTCATAGTACCAGAAGGTACTATACAAGTTCCCAAGGAAGGTAAGCAAGCAACGGTCCACCCAGCTGTCATGCTTATGCACCACAGCAATGTCCTGCAAGGTGGGATATCCTAAAGGTGCAATAGTGGCATTCATGTCTCAGCAGTAATCAAGAACAGTTTAACTCATAGCCCACTCAAAAGGGAGGTTGTGCCCCTGAATTCCTTCTGAAGAATCCACTTTAGAAACAGCTACACTCATATTTTCTCCTTCCTCACAGGTCAGCAGCCTAGCCAATCAGTCAGGCAAAAATGAATCATGCATTACAGCAGTGGTTCTCACCCTTCCTAATGCTGTGACCCTTTAATACAGGTCCTCATGTTGATGGTCTAGACAGTGGTTCCCACCCTTCCTAATGCTGTGACCCTTTAATACAGTTCCTCATGTTGATGGTCTAGACAGTGGTTCTCACCCTTCCCAATGCTGTGACCCTTTAATACAGTTCCTCATGTTGATGGTCTACACAGTGGTTCTCACCCTTCCCAATGCTGTGTCCCTTTAATACAGTTCCTCATGTTGGTGGTCTAGACAGTGGTTCCCACTCTTCCTAATGCTGTGACCCTTTAATACAGTTCCTCATGTTGATGGTCTACACAGTGGTTCCCACCCTTCCTAATGCTGTGTCCCTTTAATACAGGTCCTCATGTTGATGTTCTAGACAGTGGTTCTCACCCTCCCTAATGCTGTCACCCTTTAATACAGTTCCTCATGTTGGTGGTCTAGACAGTGGTTCCCACCCTTCCTAATGCTGTGACCCTTTAATACAGGTCCTCATGTTGATGGTCTACACAGTGGTTCTTACCCTTCCTAATGCTGTGTCCCTTTAATACAGGTCCTCATGTTGATGTTCTAGACAGTGGTTCTCACCCTTCCTAATGCTGTGTCCCTTTAATACAGTTCCTCATGTTGATGGTCTAGACAGTGGTTCTTACCCTTCCTAATGCTGTGACCCTTTAATACAGTTCCTCATGTTGGTGGTCTAGACAGTGGTTCCCACCCTTCCTAATGCTGTGACCCTTTAATACAGTTCCTCATGTTGATGGTCTACACAGTGGTTCTTACCCTTCCTAATGCTGTGTCCCTTTAATACAGGTCCTCATGTTGATGTTCTAGACAGTGGTTCTTACCCTTCCTAATGCTGTGACCCTTTAATACAGTTCCTCATGTTGATGGTCTAGACAGTGGTTCTCACCCTTCCTAATGCTGTGACCCTTAATACAGTTCCTTATGTTGTGATGACCCCCAACCTTAACATTATTTCATTGTTACTTCATAACTGTCATTTTGCTACTGAGCAGTGTCGAAGTTCCTAAGAGTCTCACGAATGTGCTTTCTGATGATCATGACCCATGGGTTGACAACTACTGTAGTAAAGCCACAGGTGTGGGCCATCCAGTTTCACTTACTTTGTGGGCATATACTCGTCACATAACCATTCAAACCTCAAGATATTGCAGTGCCCACGGCTAGAAGTCCAATTCCCTGTTAAAGTATACTGAAGCCCCACAGGCTGGGACTTACTTTCCTACAAAACCCTGTGGACAGTACACACTGCTCAAGTGACAACTCAAGTGGCCAGGTTTAGGTTGCATCAGCTGCTTCAGTGGCAGTAGGTAGTGAAAGCAGAATCTTTTCCCCCTGAAATGATTTTTCCTTAGAATGTACTAGGCTTAGGGAAGGGTTAAAGTATTTCTACCTGCCTATGGTGGTCAGCTTTCCAAAGCTTTTGTGCAGTCACAGGTCATAAACATGTTCATCAGATATTTTCTCTCATTCTCATTTGTGACGGTTTTATGTACATTAGGCTGACCTCAAACTTCTGATCCTTCTGCCTGCACTTCCTGAGGGCTGGGTTCCAGTTGTGTTCCATACCCAGTTAATGCGGTATTGGAGAGGGAACTCAGGGCACCCTGAAATGCTAGGCAAGCACTCCACCAACTGAGTACCTATCCACCTCATTTCCATTTATTGCCACCAGTCCTAGGAGGGTTACTCATTCATGCAAGATATGGTTCTATTTGATCCCTTTTGTAGTTTCCAAAGGGCAAGGCATAGTTTGTTTCAAGTTAGATATCATTTGTGAAGTAGTGGGCAAACCACACAGCAATATACAAGAAATGCAGGTATCATGAGGACAAGTTGTTATCAAAGAAAGGGTCAGCAGGAAAAGCTGCAAATGGGTTCTATTCTCTCATGCCAACACAAAGGCATAGCTGAATACCTGTACTCCAAAAGTGCTTCTTTGTGAGTCTGTCTGCCCACAGAGCAAGACCTATGGCTGTCTTGCATAAGGAGATTCAAATTAGGGCTTACATGTCAACCAGCCTGGGCCTAGATGACAGCTTTCAGCAGAGACAACTCTTGTCTGTGAACACCAGCTGCTAGCAAGGTAACCTGTGGTGTCATGGGGTTTGCACTAGTATTTGGGCAAAGCCCCTTTAGCAGTTAAGACTGTGTCAGTTCAGTTGGGCTCCTACACTTAAGTACAAATCTGATTATTTACAATTTTTCAAAGGTTCTCACATTCAACTTCAGTTTGCTTTCTTTTATCCGTAACAGCATCTCTTTACTCTCAAATTCTAAGTGACCTAGTTATAAACCAAACTTGGAAGCTTCCTGAAAACAATGGGCTATCTATGCATAGATCAATGTCATAGTCAAATCTGTTTCTTTATTAGTATTTAGGCATTTTACTGGCCTGCCTTTGGAGTTGTGACAAGATACACCCTCAGCTGCTGCCAGTAAGTGCACCTCCTGTGCCTAGTCAATGTTTCCTTTTTAAAGGGCCCTGCCTACCTCCCATCCCTCTCTATTTCTTTCTCTCCCTCTTTTCCCCCATCCTCTGTCTCTTTTTCCTTTCCCACTGCTCCTGTTGCTGGAGACTGGCCTCCTCCCTCCCCTTTCCACCTTTTATGATCCGTTTTCCTCTCCCCTTGAACTGTCTTTCTCTCTCGAGCCACTTTTTTTTTTCTTTGAAATTACAACATTCTTGTCTAATTAGGTGAGAAGTTCCCTCATGAGGAGTCTCTTTACTGATTCCATGCCATTCCTGTTTGGATTGTGGCCCTCCTATATGGTTTCACCTAAGCAGTGGCAATACACTATGGATGGGATTGTCCTTTAATTCAATGTTGACTTTCCCATCATATTTACTTTTAAGCTTTCTCCGAATAAACACAAATACAGTGTAAATGTGGAATAAAAATGCTTACAAACCACCCCCCCCCCCGCAGCCATGCTTTTCCTTCAGTTGCACTGTATGGTATGTATGGTGTCTATACTACACCAGCACCAGCACGTTCTAATGACAAATACTGAGTCGCAGCACTCTGTTCTTTTACACAGTATCTTACATATCTTACCATCTAGGGAACTCTGACAAGAATTCCTTAGAATTTACCCAAAGAATTTTGGTCTTGAACAAATGGGTTATCATTTTCCTGCTCAGCATAAACCATCCAAACTCTGTGCAATACTGAATAATGATAATTCTAATTCCCAGGATTCCTTGCAACGGCCTGTTGACATTAACTTTGTTTCATTTCTCAATTTACTCCAATAATTAAGGATGTAGCATATAGAAATCGGTTCCAAAGACCTTTAAAGACTCAGGTCTAAAGTGCAGTCTTTTATCATGTGGCAAGTGAAAGATTTAAAGGCTTTTATACTTTCCCAATTAACATAAAATCTTTGGTATAAAAAAGAAAGTATTTAAAGCTGCCCAAGCAGGACACACTGAGGAAAAGATGTCAAGATGTAAATCCTTGTGCCTGCTAAGCTTTCTGAGTAATCCAGACTTATACCTGGCAAATGGCTATTTCAAAAGCACTGAGTAGACTGTAGGATCCAGGAGAGAATCGAGTACTATTATTCTGTAAGATGAACATATTGTTAAATTGCCTCTTAATTTATCTTTATACTCAACTCCCCTCAGAGGTTTCCTTTTGTACTAGAAAATAGATGGTCAATATAGACTAAAAACTGGTCAAACTGCAGTAAATAAGACTGAAAATACTCGGCCCTAATTGGGACATCTTTATCACTCCTCTGCCCCAAGGCAGAAAGACTGTTAAGAGCTAGAGGTAGGGAAGGACTTCTGTGGAGTGTTTTCTGGACATAATAGGGCTGGTGCACACATAAACTCACAGTGACTGATTATATATGCACAAGATTGGCACAGTACCAAAGCAGCCAAAATTCTAGCATTCCTGGACATTCCACCCCTCCCTACCTGATGAACTCTGTATCTGATGGCTGCTGGGGCAGCGGGGAGAGAGTAAGTTGTCTTCAAGGATTCAGTCCAGACAGGCTACCCATGTTCCTGTAGATGGCCTTATAACCAGGAACATATTGGTAACACTAAATGGATTTAGTCAGTGGGTTTAAAAAAAATGCATGACCTTTGGAGAGAAAGGTGGAATTGAGGAATGTAAGGCCGAGGGAAGGGAATCTGGGGTGATTATTTATATTCAGGCAAACCCTCAAACGAGAAATTTTGTTTTCTTGAGTTCAGAGGGTAACATGCTTCCCACCAAGCCTGGGGGCTTGAGTTTGATCCCTGGGGCCCACAGCATGGAAAGAATCAACTTTAAAAAGTTGTACTCTGACCTCCACATGCATACGGTGGCACATGTGTACACATGTATACACACAATGAAATAAAAATGTATAGTTTTTTAAAGTACAAAGACCTACTTGCTCCCCCATCCCCAATGGCAGGGTGTGCTGATGTGTTCACAGACATAAGTTTAATATTGTTTATTGGAATCCTATGCCTTAATATACTGAAATTTTAAAACGGAGAACACAGAATAGAATTTAAGTATTTTCTTTTTTGTTTTACCTTTTTATTAAGTTTTTTCCATACAATATATTCTGATCATGGTTTTCCCTCCCCCTACTCCCCACAGACCCGTCCCACCTCTTGCCCATCCACCCATCTTGCCCCCTTTCTCTCTCTGTTGAAAGCACATGGACTTTCACTTTTTTTTTTTTTTTAAGAATACAAAAGCCAGGATCACACTCATTTTAAATCCCAACATTCAGGAGGTAAGGCATAAGGACTGCCATGAGTTTGATGTGAGCCATTCCAAGCCAGCTTCGGTTATTGTGAGGCCACACCACACTGATCAACAGGGCTAGAGAGATGGCTCAGCAGATAAGAGCACTTACTACTCTGTACAGTACCTGGGTTCAGTTTCTAGCACCCATATGGTGGCTCACAGCAAGCTGTAACTCCAGTTTCAGGGGATCTGATTCCTTCTTCTGGTCTCTGTGGATAGCTACATTCACAACATACACACATACACATTCACAACACCCTCCCACACACACCCTAAAACAACAAAACAAAAAACATGTAAAATGATCATTTGCTTTGATATCTCCTCCAGCCCCAACACATTATATTTTGCCATTTATGTCGAAATTTAAAACCGGAGCAAACATCTGTCAGACTAATATTTTGCTTTTTCATAAGTGCAACTTTTTAATAAAAATTTACATCTAGATAAGATAAACAATCTTCAGATTTTTGAAACTTTAATAAGATTTTAAAAACATGACTTTAAACTGAAAAACATACACATTTTGCACACAAATATTGTAATATGAATCAACTCCAACTCCATTTGAAAACATGTGAATCAAATTACAGTTTTAGAAGTTAGTAATTCACATTTAAGCAAGTTAGCGCCTTGCTGAATTCAGCCTTTGTAAAAAAGAGACTTAGTGCATATTTTAATGGTACATTGTGACTGTGTACCATTTGTTGGTTTTTCACCTTATTAAAGATTAGGTTCTTGAAAGTTGGTAAATAACGGCTAACCTCCTATGACGTGGAATTTCCAATGGTAACAGTTACATTTTGTAACAGAACACTTCTTATAGATTTCTTTCCTATCTTAAAAATTTAAGAGCAATCATTGTAAGGATTGCATCAGCATCAATTTAGCAGAGGAAGATCAAACTTTATTGAAACTGCTTGCATACAAAATATATTGCACTATAACCAAACAAATGTCAACATAAAATCCAATCTGTTGTCGCTAATATGTACAGAGAATATTGCCCAAGAGCAGTTACATTACAAGGTCATTCTACCTTGGTTAATTATCTACAGTATTTTAAACCGAACAGCTTACAGATGATGTGTGCAAGGTACCAATTTCTGTTTTCAAATACTATACATTCCCAGAATAAATAACTAGAAATCAACATTGATGTTTGGCAATACTTTTTAAAAGACCTTTTAATATTTGTGAAATCATGTGCAGTTCGTTACCATTTTATATGCTTATTTGTATGCAAGGAAAAGTAAATGAAAAATGAAAATTCAAAGAAACAAATTCACAAAGTACATCAGAGGCAGAACTTCGGTTTGTACGGCTCTGTACAGATTCAGTGGTACCCCTACTCGGAGTTATTTTTTAAGAAAAATATAACATCTCAGAGTGAAGGTCCTTCACATATTTTTCTTCAGTAAATTTCATTCATTAAAAAAAAGAGAAACTCAAAAATAAGACTCAACCCATCAAAAAAGAAAAAAAAAAGTATTATTTGTTAACCAATCCTAGGTCTGTTTTTCAATTTCTGCGTATACATTAGACTTCATATTTCAAAGATACAAAAAATTTAACCTGCTTTCAATGTTTCTCAGACAAAGTACCTCAACTTCTGAGGGTTATTATGTGTTCATGAAAATGACCTTCATATCTCCCCCAAAATAAGCTTTAACACAAAATATGAATGAAAAACAAAATTTGGGGAGGACAAAAGAAGAAGTCTCTAAGTTGAAATTCATCATCAGGCCAAAGAGTAGGCATACCCTACTAACTTTCGACCAGGAAGATTTGCAAGTAGCTGAAAACATTATTTTAGCCTCTCCCAAATGAAAAGATAGTTATTTCTTCTCCTGTCTATACAGAAAAATTACACATCTCTTCCAATAACACTATTTCTCATACTTCAGTGCAACAAAACAAAAACAAAAAAGTCCTATTCTTTATACTGCCTAAGCTGATGTTTATGTAAAGAAAAAAAATATGGAAAGCATGCATTCGTCTATAAAGTACTAATGTTTGACAGGGTTTGCTACATCTTTAACATTTAGTGTTTCCAACTTATCTTTTCCCTGAACTCTGCATCCAAATATAATATTCCTACCTGCCAAGATATAAAAAAGGCACAGATCATACAACTTTTTTTTGCTAATGAAAATGACAAATGTCACATCACACACATTTCAGGGTCCACTAAAATACTGGAAAAGTGGACCAAAACATAAACTGACACAGGACATGAAATGGCACAGCACTTCCTGGAGACTTTATATGAGACTGAAGACAGAGATCTAGGATGATTACCACAAATGTGATTTACTCAGAAAGACTGAAACATACTGCTGAGTTATAGCCCAATGCAGGAAAATGGTCCTAGTTAATAAAGATCACTGCTTAGTATTTTTAAAAAATAAAAGTAAAATCCTGCCCTGAAGTGTTAAGTGTACTTAAAAAGTATGCTTCAAATTTCAAGATCTTTTTGTGCAAATCTGGAAGATTGTATTTTATGGCCAATATCAAAATAATTCTTTGCAGAATCTGTGTTCATTTCATGCTCTGTGCCATCTTGCCTACTACTTGTCTTTGGCCTAACAAAGTTTTCTAAAATGGAGTAAGAATTACGGAAATGGTAGAGGAAATATAACTTCGGAATTACGCAGTTTAGGGTACTCCATTCACGAGTGGTTGCTGCCCATCCATGCTGTCTGGCTTTTCCTTCTTCTGGTTACGATCTTTACCCGTGCGCAGCCGGTTACCTTCACTGGAGGCATTCTGAAATGGTTTGGTGTGGACACTCTTTTCATTATTGCAGTAAACTCTGATCTAAAACAAGTTATGGTTGTTACAAACACACACACACACACACACACACACACACACACACACACACACACACACACACACACACACACACACACACACACACACACACACACACGAGATCCTACTTGAATGGCCTGACAAGAAATGTAAGCCTGAAATGTGAATTCCACATGTTAAAGGGGGAAACAGAGGCAGATGGTTCTCTGAGTTCTTAGCTAGCCGGAGCTACATAAGTGAAACCCAATTTAATATAAGGCAGTATGGAGATGAAAATAGAACAATGAGTAGTATTTAAAGAATTTAAATAAAAAAATAAAAGCAACATTAAAAAAAGAAAGAAAAGAAAATAGAACTTACATGAAATTAAAGCACAGTAGGCTCTTTATTGGTTTAGGCTTTTAAAGTATTGTTTTGTAGCTGGCAAACAGTGGTAGTCACCTCACTGTGTCAAATCTAAGAAAAATGTCTAACTCTATATTCTATTTCACATTCTTCTAAGCAAAATAAAATAGTGAGTCCATTTATAACACATTATTAGCTAATAGAACATACATATGCTATATACAGAGTATATAACATATTATATGTACACACACAGAGACACAAAGCACAACTCATAATGACATTGCATTTCCAAAAATAGCTTATTCTGTAACAACTGTGATAACTACGGAGACACAATGTCTTATTACAGCTTCACGAGAATGAAAACTCAACCAAGCCATTCAAGAGCTAACTGTAGTTTCCACCTTTCCATCTATCCTAAGTATAAGTAAGCTCTTCTTCACCTCATCTCCTTTTCTCCACCAAAATTCTCCACCTGATCCTTTAGAAACCTTCTTTGTAGCTGCTTCAAAGTCTAAATACTGGGGGCTAGGAAGACACCTCAGCAGTTAAGAGCCCCTGTTGTTCTTGCAGAGGATCTGGGTTCAGTTCCTAGTGCCCAATGGAGGCTCACAACTACCTGTTAACTCCAGTTCCAAGGGATCCAATGCCTTGGTGCATTGGATAGGTGCAATGATGCACCTATATACTCATACACATAAAGTAAATACATTGAATAAAAAGACATTTGAAAATTCTAAATAATGTTGTAGCATAAATTTTTGGTCTTTGTATCAGTCTAGTGTCAATTGTAGAAAAATAGCAGGGTTACTTTCTAGGAACTTTTATTTTAGTAACAAGAGTCATATGGTTCTATAACTTGAATGCCGAAGAATAGAATGACAAGGGGAAATCTGGAAACAATGATTTGTAGAAGGTATAAAGATTAATGTAATTTAAAATAACATTCTAAGGGGGCATAAACTAAAGTGTGAATACTGAGCACTAATAACCTTTTCTATTCTGGCCCTTCAGAAACTACCATTAAGTTAACACACCCTTAGATTTGGTATGAATTCTAAAGATTGTACTATAAAGATTTTTGAGTTAAAATTAGCCAATAATGTGTATTGGTTTCTAATCAGAAAGGAACACTCATTAAAAATGTAGATTGAACAATTACAGAAAAATTCAAAGAGAACATGAATTCTGAGAATTAGATACCAAAGTCTGAATGACTATCACTCCACCATATGTTAGCTAAGTGACTGTGGGCACTGAACTACAGCTTTTGTTTACTTGCCTATAAATTAGATAAATAAAACTTCTTACCTCAGTGGATTACCGTAAGATTAGGTGAGATAAAAACACACATACACTTAGTAGAGGTGCCTGGATATGTTCAGGGAGTAAATTTGAAATTACTTAACAACTGGTTAAGCACTGACCAAGCTACTGGAGAAGGGATCCTCAGACTAGACTGTAAATATAAATGAATAACTGACCCACAAGGGCACCATAAGCCCTATCTTATCATGACTATGAGACAAATGAAGTCAACATGCCATCCCTGCTGTTAAAAGGAGAGGGGACCTGACTTGGGTCACTTAGAACATTTCATTCAGAATATTCTTGTTTTTTTTTTTTTTTTTTTTTTTTTTGACAACCACCAACATGGTCTGAAAAATATAATGTGGTCGCCAGGGTCCACAAATACTTAAGATAACATATCCTCTGGAGAAATCCTCATATTTGTGTCACTCTGTGGGGAGAGACACCTACTCATAAGGCCAGCCTTGAACCTAACCTTTAACCCTCCTTCCAACAGTTTCTCACAAAGGACTAAAATTGTAATGCTGAAGAAAAAATACTTAATATACTACAAACATGTTTAAAATAGAGTAAAATAACCTCTCAACTCTCAAATGGACACATTCAAACTACTTAGATGGAAAGAATCACCTAAATTTTACCTGAAGGGATCCATCAGCTGTTCTTCCTTTAGCCTCCCTTGGATTACGTGTACGATTATCTGTTCGGGAATGATCGTCGTTTCCTGTATGAATATTTTTAGAGTGTCAACAGTTAGTGACTCAAACACTTGCTCAAAATTCTGCATTTTCAGATTCCCCATTTAGATCAACAATAGAAACTAAAATACAATAAAGAGTCTACCAATTCCAAGTATACCATGGTTAATAATCCATTCTCCTAGTAAGAAACAAAATATTCTGAAGGTACTATGAATCAACAGGTCAATCTGGATTAACAATCACTTGCTGGGTAGAAACCCAATAAATAGTATGAATTAGTCTTCATTATTTATTCATAGTTTCCACAAATAAGGAAGGTATTTATTCGGCCACTACACAAATGAAAAAATAATCATTTGCTATGATGATAAGCACAAGATAGGTAGATTATTTTTTTATTTTACAAGCACTCTTATTTACATATTCATCCCCCCCATTCCCTCACCCTCCCATCTTCCCAAGATCCCCCACCAACCCCTTACCCCCCTCCCCAGGGATAATGAGGTCGTCCACGGGGACCATCAAAGTACATCATATCATTTGGGCCAGGGCCCAGGCCCTCAATTCCTGTATCTGGACTTCGACAGTATCCCTCCACAGGGAATGGGCTCCCAGACAGGTGGATTATATTGCCAAGATTTTTTACTCAGCTTCAAATAGTTAAGAGTTTACCTTTAATCTTTATTTTTCTTTAAAACATAGTACATTTTTATTAATTTATTTTGGGGTATGTATGTGTTGGGATACATATACGACAGCTTACATGTAGAAGACAGCGGATAAAATAACAAGAGACACTTCACTCCTTCATCATGTGGATCCTGGGGATTGAACTATGGTTTCAGGCTTGGCAGCCAAGTCCCTTTATCTACTGAGCCATCTCAGTGGCCCTTAACTTTTACTCCTCAGTTATGTAAACCACTATACCTTTGAAGCCTCCTCCTCTTCCTCTTCCTCCTTGTCCTCTTCCTCCCCCTCCACGCCGCCGTCCGTCTCCTCTGCGCAGGAAGCTCTCCCTCTCTTCCTCTGTTGGAGCTAATGACCAATCACTGAGTTCATCTCTGTGGTCAGATTCTGTTTCAGAAGCATTTGATGCTTCAGAATTAGTTCCTATCAAGAGTTAAAAGTTATATACCATTGTCTGACTTTTAAAAAGGTTAACAGAAGCTTCCAGAGATGATGTTTCAGGGGTGACTCAATATTCTTCCCAATTTAGAAGCCTACCAGAGAATATATTCATTTCCTATGTTTAAAACCAAGCAATTTTAAATTCAAAATGAAAGGCTTCCCATAACTCAAGTAATTTTGGTTTTAATTTCTTTTAAAGAAAAGGTGTATTGTTAGCTACCTAAGTTCAGACCTGAATGTGCCATGTCTTTAAATAGCTGTGATCATGGAGGGAGAATTGTCTATAACAAAGCAATAATTTGATAATCAAAATTTCTATGAGAGCTTTTAATATCAGGCACGGGAAAGAAGAATGTGCATATTTTGGCCAACTCTAAAATGAGCCAATAAAGGCCACCATGGTATTTGTGTCTCATGGAAGGATGTCTTGTGGGATTATCCCCAATGAAAGGGATATGCATTCCTGATGCATGGCCCACAATCCTCCCTCCCACTCCCAGTGGTAGACTGACTGAACAAAGGATCACTCTAAAACAATGCATTATGTCTGCGGGGTTAATGACATAGAGGGTGGGAGTGGGGGGAAAGAGCTCCACAGTGAGGTGGACATTCATTGGCCCAAAGAACAAATTGTTGGGAGGAGGGTTGCGGGTTAGGCTCAGGGTTGGCCTTATGAGGAGGTGTCTCTCCCCACTCTGGATATCAACTCTACTACCTCTCTCTCTTCCTCTGTTGGAGCTAATGACCAATTATAGCTTCACCATTATAGCGTCACTCCTGTGGATCTTGAAGGCTTTTCCATCTTAAAGAGTTCCCTTTTGAAATGCAAATATTTGTGAGATGGATTATACCTTATATCATCATTAGCAAGTTACATAGTAGATACACAGTTGAGCAAGAAAGACAGTAGGAACTCGTAGGTGGGCGCTGGGTTCACCGAAAGTAACTGGGAGAAAAGAAAGAAGCACGGATAGAAGGCAAAGAGATACTTTGCCTACTTCTTGACTGTGCCTAGGGCTGACTTTGGCCATGCCACTCAAAATCACCTTATGAGTCACAGGATGCAGACCCCTGATTTACACAGTCCATCCAGCAAGTATGACCAGCACATGCCTGACAAAAAATGAGCCACAGTACACAAATGAAAAAAGTTTTGGCTATACAGTAATAAAATCAGGAGAGGTCTTAGGTCATCAACACACAAGGGCTTAAGCAGATTTATTCCCATTCAGAATACGGACAGAACTCACAACTGCCCTGTGAACTATGTGTGTCATTAGCAGGCTTTTACTCTACATGTCTCTTGAAACAATTTGACCCACTGTGAGTTGGAAACAATGTAGTGAGAAACTGTTACTATGGAGTTCTAATGAATAGTAGAGATTAGCAGCTATTAAGTCTAGGAACAGATACAGTTACTGAGGAAAATGCTTAGTTTGTACCTGAAGTATATCCAGGACCGCGTCTGCCGTGCCCCCTATTTCTGTAAGGTCTACTACCTCGACCCATTCCTTGACCATCATCAGTCACATAGCCTTTTTCCTTATCTGTACGGTTTGGTGGTGGTCTAGAACTAGCTCCAATTTGTCGCAACTGCTCATCAATTTGTAATCTCTCCAAACGCAACTGGTCTACTTCCTATTTAAAATATACAAGATAACAGTAAAAATAATTTGACATTTTACTTAGTAATACCTTTCTCCTTTTTATCAGATAAAAAGTATACTGGAAATATTTCAATTTCAATTCTAAATTTATAGTAAACACTGTTAACACAGAATTATCAGGAAATTGAATGGTCTTAAAAAGAAAGATTACTATTGATACATTTACTGATGGCAAGACTTAGAGATATAACAAAAACACAAAGTTTTAAAATTATGCTGAATAAAGTTAAGATTGTGTGATTTAGCACTACTACTCAATTAGGCTATGGATAAAGCAGAGATATGTTAGTTTTGGGACTTTTTGATGTAAGATTGACTAAAACCAATACTAAGAAGTATGAAAATACAGATAAATGACATACATTTAAGGTTTAATCAACAAACCTTTAAAAATCACATTATAAGTGAGCTCAATGAAATTATTTTTTCAGTTAATATTTTAATTTACAATGGATTATGCTTGGGGTATATTTTAAAGAACATGTATTATTTTTGGAAATAGTTATACAATTAAGGACCACTTATTTTGAATGAACTGAAAATGCTAATATTCCTTTACATGAAGGTGAAAAAAACTAGGTCTCACAGCAAAACACCTAGCTCTCATAAAATCCTAAAACTCTGCTTAAACAAATATAACAAACAATATAAATTGAGTTGAATAAAATATATCAACTCCAAAATGCACTGACAGACCCTTATACACAGTGTGTGCAATAACTTGGGTTCTGTCAATTCCAGATGAAAACTTCATTTTACCCCTTGCCTTTGTAATATACCCAGGAGCATCTCACTTATTAGCTACAGGTAATAAGATCGCTAACTACAGCAAATATTCAGCATATCAGTCACAAAGAGGTCATAAAAACTAAGTTGTTAAAATCTTGTTTCTGACATCTGGGAAAGAAAAGGTCAGACTGAGAGAGAATTCACAGTGATTTTTACTTTTTCTCTAACCAGAATCTTTAATAAACTGGGTAGAAAAAAGGAAAGACTATAGCTGAGTGAGTGGCTTCCTCTAAAAGTATATTTCTAACTCATGGAATATGTTATGTAGATACTGCATAACAGAATGGATTCTAGGGTTATTGTACTTTAGCAAAGCAGTCAGTTTTGGTGAGATGCCAGACCCAACCAAAAGAGATTTGAAGATGGAAAGAATGGCAACAGGACAGCTGCCAATAATCAGACAAGAAAGCATTAATTGAAAAAACAAGGGACATGATATAATGCAGCCCTTTCTATCTAGGTCATAATAATTATTTTAGCTAAAATTATAAAGGAAAACACATACGGCATATTGCACATAAAACACACTGTCCAACAAAAAATAAGTAAGCAAATCAAAGTGGCATCCTACCCATGCAAACCTTGCTGGATGAAACCTTCCCACTTTTACTTATTAACTGACCACCATTAATAATGACCAAAATGACCAGGTACTGCACCTTTTTTCCTTTCACTTACTTGCTAGCAGACTCATTCACATTTTATTCTTTTAAGTCAGCAAACACATCTTAAGATAGTATCATAAATAAAATAGAACTTAGATTATTTTTTAGACTTTTTCAAAAGACCGATATAATAATTCTGGTATATGAATTTTTTCAGAAATAAGACATTGTAAAAATGAAAACAGTTAAGATTTCATTTCTTTTTAAATTTTATGACATTTGTGCCAAAGGGAATTTGAAAAAGCATTTAGTGGAAGGTAGTGACTTGCTTAAAGTCACATAGCTAGTTCGCAGCTATACTGCCAATCCCGTGCTCTTTCCACTAATAGCCTCCGGGTTCCTACTTCCCAGCTTGCAAGCTAAAGGAGGCATAACAGTAACAACAGTAAAATGAGTATATACAAGAATACATAAGTAGTTTGTATTTTGATTAATATAATATAGAGAAGACTATGAAGAGTAAACATTTACATAGAGGACTTCATGAAATACTAGGATTTCCTTAATAAATGACATAAAAGGGACAACAAAGGCAAGTTCTATAAACACAAACTTTAGATTGGAAAACATTCACAAAAGCTAGAAGGTTCAACTATATTAAGAGGATATATATATATATATATATGTAATATATATATATATACATATATATATGTACATACACACATATAAATATATATATATATACACACACACACATATATGTATATACACATATATACACCTAATTGAGCTTTAAGGGTTTAACAGAAGAGTAACTATATAAATATAGGAATGTATTGAGAACTGGGATATTAGCCCTAAGATTTACAATGAAAAAATTTACGGAAAAAAATTGAGAAATGAACTAAAATAATGTATTTATTATTTTTACAAGTCATACATTGGTATACACAGCTTAGAAAGATCATAGTTTTGGAAATATTTACAGCTTTTAATAATTTAGCACAAGAGGATTGGAAGTTAAAAGTCATCCTGTTCTCACCTTTAAATAGTTCAGATGATAATCCAAAAGAACAGTGGCATTAGTGATGCTGTCTTTTGTTCCCACAAAAACAAACGGTACCATTCCCTGAAAAAGAAATTGTAGTAGTAAACCTAAAGAACTAGTGATTATTAATCTGAAAAACAAACAAACAAACAAACAAAACAAACAAGCAAAACAAAACACACACACACACACACACACATATCCAATGACTAAATCCCTAGCATAAGGTCTGGCAAGCAACAAGCACACAAACATCTGTTTAAAATATAAATCATTTGTAAAACCAAGTTTCACATCTAAATAAGGACAGATCAATATAATGATTCCTTAAATACCAGATTGTTTTAAAAGACTGCCATTTAATGTTGGCAAAATAACAAATATATAACTAAAAATTATACAAGCTTTACTGTGAGACGTGTAGTGTAAATTAGATGAATACTTATGCTTTAATTCATTTATAAGTTATATCTAAATCAAATTCAGTTTGAAATCAGATAGCAGGGATACAAATGTAAAAAACAAACTCAATTTTGCTAACCAAATCAATAGAATTCAAATCATGAACAAAAATTAATCTGTACAAGTAATCTGTACAAGAACAACAAAAATGAAGGCAGAATCTTAGCCATAATGTTTAACAAGTCCATATAAATTTCAAAAAATATATTATGAAAATCCTACAAAGTTTAATTATGAGAAAAACTTTGATCTTCTATGAATACTACTTTAAAATAGGGATAATTTTAAAGGTACAATCTAAATATTTGTACTTAGTATCAGTATAAAAGAAGAAATAAAACATTCCATATCATAACTAGTAGGGAAGACTAGCTACTGGTGTACAAAGAGGGAACAATTAAGGCACATTCTAAGTTAAGAACAGTTCGATTATTTTGCTACTAAACAAATATACATGGTTATTTGTATTCACATATGGCTAATTAAAAGCATTACAGTTATAAGTGTTTGGCAAAGCTAAAAGGTATAGGAGGTCAAGAAGCTGTCCCGTGAGCAAAGTGTTACTCTTTTCTAAAGAACATTCTCTTGGTACATGTAGGTATTGTTGGGATATTTTTGCCTGCTTGCATTCGGTGTACAATAGTTTCAAGACAGGAAGTTAAGGACACAAAATTTTCTTTATCTTTTTACATGAATGTTACTGTTGATGAAGAATAAACCTGAACCATCAGAAAATACTGCTTTTAGGCTAATTATTAACTAGGAGGCAAGGCATTGCCTCCTAGAAGCAATGACTATCTCAACTACCAAGTGCTGTTGAAAACCTGTAAGGGCTTTCTTTTCTGTACTACCATCTATAAAAATTGTCCCCCACCCCCACCAAAAACTGCTTTAGTCCTTTTCTCACTAGCACAGTCACAAAGGCATTAACTGTATTATTTACAAGTGCCAAATATCATGTGATGGAATACTACATGCTTTCCAAGTAATCACCAAAATAGGCTTCAAATTTTGTGTTGCAGACTTAATTAGGGTGAATTTGAAAAACATCATTGAAAACTATTCTCTCTTACAACATGGTACAAACTGTTGAGATTACCCAGGGACAACTCTTATGTGCTTCATCAGAAGAGCTGAATAAATGGAAAGAAATAGAATACCTATACTAGGACAAAGTGGTTCTCTGTTCTAAGATGAGAAGCAGGATGCACAGCAGAAAGGAGTTTCTGATCCACTTGTAGTTATCATTCTCTATATAAAATGGCATTTTTGCTTTTAGTCTCTTCTAAGTCATACCATCCTAATTATAAGCAATTAAGGTCAGGCAAGGGACCCTGATCTCAAGGAGCTTACAAGGTCGTTGGGGAAACCAACAAAAAAACATCTAATACCATTATACTCTGGTTGAGCACACAGGAGCATAGAGCAGGTAGGAGACCTCTGGTAGGTAGACAAGGAAAGCTTCACACACAATAGGTTCAAAGTGATATGGCAAATACAGGAGAAAGAACAGTTCGGGTAGAATAAACCCACACTTGGGTTTCTAGTGGACACATCTAGAAGCAGCAAAGATTATGAAACTTTATTTTCAGAGAATTCCAAGGCTCAAACTTCCCTAGAAGACACAGGGGAAAACTGGTAGGAAACGACACTGGACATGTAAGGGAAGACCTTGTAAGTGAAATTACGTTGTTTGAGATTTAGACCAGGGCTGTGGATCCAAATACCCATGAACACTTCTCCACCAGCCCTCAACCATGAGGGTCATTTGTAGTCTTTCGTAACGAGGGGAATAAACATTAAAATATCAACTTAAAATGTATTTTTCAAGGAATGGTTTCCTACCTGCCAAGCCTTGGGTTCAGGTTTCTGGGATTCCCCTGCTACAACTGATGAAAGCACTAACACCTAAAGTAGTATAAGGAATGCAAGTGATGTGATTAACTACAATGAACGATACACAGAAGCCTGAACGCAGGACTCTCACTGCAGGACTTCTAAACGCATTTTTCAATAGGTTAGTTCAAATAGTGAAGACCAGTTTCTAAAATATGGCTTCAAGAAGTAACTAGCATATCTAATAGAAGGTATACTTTGACTTATAACACCTGCAAAATTTAAGGAGTTATAGCATGGAAAAAAAAAAGTCCACCCTCAACAGAAAAAAGTGACCCCATTAGGTTTACAGCTTAAGATTTGTCACTGTGAATAAATAAAAAAAAATATGCATTACTTTGGTTTGTAATCTCATATGGTATCCATCATATGTGAAACCATAGAATATGAGTAGCCTACAAATCTAACCAGAGAAAATAGCTCAAATACCAAATGTGGCATCTGAGCCAAAGATATTACTTTTAATGTGGTTAGAGGTGACAAATTAATTCTTACCCTCTGGACTTTTGTACTGTTAGGTTGAGAAAAATGGGTGCTGTTTTCCTTTGTATCTAAATGTTTCTTTTCTTCAGAGGAATTAGGTCCAACCCTTGAATTATTGGAAGGTAGGGAATTTGGTGGCATAATTTCCTTGATAAAAAACATAAAACACAAAAGATAAAAAGTACCAATTTTAAGATTATTTAGTTCCATTATTGTGTCAATGACTTCTATTTGTTAAGCACAGTCA